>NC_047507.1:44227033-44572033 GCF_902827115.2 Pseudochaenichthys georgianus | reverse complement strand
CATGCTTCCCTTAGCAAAAAAATCTCTAGAATACTATAGAAAAATCTATGGACAAATTCTATAGAAAATGTCTGTAGAATACTACAGGATTTTTGCGGATATACTATAGAAATTGCCTACGTGTTTTACTATAGATTCTGGGAAATAATCTATAGAAAAATCTATGGACAAATTCTATAGAACATTTCTGTAGAATACTACAGGATTTTTGCGGATATACTATAGAAATTGCCTACGTGTTTTACTATAGATTCTGGGAAATAATCTATAGAAAAATCTATGGACAAATTCTATAGAAAATTTCTGTAGAATACTACAGGATTTTTGCGGATATACTATAGAAATTGCCTACGTGTTTTACTATAGATTCTGGGAAATAATCTATAGCAGGGGTGTCAAACTCAAGGCCCGGGGGCCACATTCGGCCCGCGACTTCATTTTATGTGGCCCCACAAGAGCTTGCAAAGAATATAATATGATTATTATACGGTTACATGCTACAGAAGCACGTTGCCCATAAACTACATGTCCCACAATGCATCTCAAATATGACTTTTTTCTCAGAATTTGCCTTTTTTTCTTCAAAATATGCATTTTCATAGAATTCCTTTTTCTCAGAATTAGATTTTTATTTCAAAATGTCACTTCTATTTATTTTTTCTCCAGAATTTGGCTTTTCTTTTTAAATCATTTTGGGACATACGCAATGAAGAGACTTGCCCTAGACTTCTGCTTTCAGACGTAGTTAATTATGAAGTTATTACCCTATGCGATGATAATCCAATGCAGAGGCAATGATGTAATATAATACATTATTTTATATATGATATATTTATATATGTATTTTTATATAGTCTTAAAGTTACAACCGGCCCTTTGAGTGCAACCATAATGCTGATGTGGCCCGCGATGAAATTTAGTTTGACACCCCTGATCTATAGAATACTATAGTATAGAAAATATACACTGTGTATAGATGTTTTTTTTGTAGAAAATAGTCTATAGAATCCTATAGAAAACCCCATGGATGCTTTCTATAGAACTGTTCTGGAGAATACCATAGAATTTGTGACCTATATTCTATAGAATCTATTGATTTCTGTAGAATATACTGCAGAATATTGGCAAATATTCTATAGAATTTACCTATGGATTTTACTATAGATTCTGCAAAATAATCTATAGAACATTGCTATTGTTTTCTATAAAATGGTTCTGCAGAATTTATAACATTAATTTACGGGAATTGTCCTTAAAGATTTTACAGATGTATCTGCTCTTTTTACAGTCAATAACGTTTAATAAAAGTACAGCACTAAAACTTCTACGGGCAAAAAAAACGGATACTTTAACTAAATACTTTAACTGAAATAAAGTGCAAAAGCAATTAGTATACAGAAATTGTCCTTAAAGATTTTAGAGGAAACTTTCCTCTCTTTTCAAAATCCATTGTCTTAAAATGTCACATTAAAATACCTTAAATAAAGTTATGATGAGAAAAACTGTTTTTTACATTTTCTTTTATTAGATTTGTATGATCAAACACTAAAATAAATACAGAACCTAAAGAGCTAGAATACTGTTATTTTACAGCTTTTTTCTAACATATTCCAATCAAACAGGTTCAACAAAATGACATCACAAAATGTTCTGTAGGAAACAATTACTCTGAAAACTTAAAAATATTTGTAGAATTATAGTACAACTAATGAATACAGCATTTCATATTTAAACATCATAATTATAAAAAGTAGAAACAAAAAGTAAGTTGAATTTTTTAAGATTACTTTGAAACATTCTCAACTGAAAATAACAGAAATGGCAAAATGGCGACATATGTTCACATTGTCAATGTGAAGGAGCAGTGTGCAGGATTTAGTACGTCTAACAATGGGGATGTAGGTTCCAACCAATGGATAACTTGTTCACTCACCCTCCTATCCCAAGTTTGTAAGATAATGTATATTGGCTGCAAAAAAATTGAGGCCCAATCATGTTTCCTCTGTCCATTCTGCGCTGATGTAGATGTGGCAGTGCAACCTAGAGGACAAAAAGATCAGAATTAGAAACGGGTTTATTGCCAGGTATGTTCACACGTATGAGGAGGTGTCGTACATACAAATAAAAAAATGTAAAAACTACACAGATAGCGAACTATATTAAGAAATAGAATGCAATAAATTATAGAATATAAAATATGGGCAGTAAGCAATATTTAAACATTGCATTATTTACCATCCTGTGATCTCCATGCAGAGTCTGCGTTGTGGCTGAGGTAAAGTGTCAGTGGGGGGGGGCGGGCCTTGTTGAGGTGCCGAGAGGTTCTGGTCCTGATGTAGAGAGGTTCTGGTCCTGATGGAGAGAGGTTTTGGTCCTGATGGAGAGAGGTTCTGGTCCTTATGGAGAGAGGTTCTGGTCCGGATGGAGAGAGGTTCTGGTCCTGATGGAGAGAGGTTCTGGTCCTGATGGAGAGAGGTTTTGGTCCTGATGGAGAGAGGTTCTGGTCCTTATGGAGAGAGGTTCTGGTCCTGATGGAGAGAGGTTCTGGTCCTGATGGTGCGCAGCCTCCAGCCAGAGGGTTGTGTTGAAGGCAGAGCTGAAGTCCACAAACAGGATCCTGGCATAGGTTCCTGCTGTGTCCAGGTGCTGGAGGAGGAAGTGAAGTGATAACTATTAGTAAACCATAATGATGGATGTTATTATCAGGGCATTGATTATTTCATAAGTTTAGAAGGGGGGAACATAGTCTAACAACAGTTAGCTTTTGTTAATTTTACCTCGAGCCAAACTTGTGAGACTTGTTTCTGAAATCCCTTTCTCTTAAAGTGAATAAATAAAAAATAAAACAATGGAGGTGACCCTAAAACTAACCACTGGATTGCTTGTCTAAAAGGACCTAGTCCATAAGTGAGGTAAGGGTGGGAACAATCAAACACACCCTCCCAGGCACTACGTGTTAGCGAAGTACAACTGGGATTTCGAAGAGGAAGATATGCTTGCTCAATTCTTAATAATAAAGAAAAACCAACAAATTGAGCACTTGAGTTTTCATTAGCAGCCCCTAGCTACAGCTGTGGAGCTTCGGTCAATACCACTAATGCCCCTTTCACACCAGCGCCTTTTCAGCTCTAGAGCCTGAAAAGTGCCGGGTTTTCCTGTTCACACCGCAGCGGCGCCGGCTCTTAGCTCCGGAATCCGCTTCATTTCCAGCTCCAAAAAATTGTCGGTCCAGAGGCAAGAGCTTTGGAGCTAAGAGGCGACGTCGCTTACGTCTCTCTTACGTCGAGGCGTGCAGGAAACTAAACCCACCTCCCCTGAACATGGGTCGACTGTCATGCCTGCCTACAAGCAGTAGTGCCTATAAACACACTTTATAAAGTCAGGCAACACTAACCAGGCTTCGTGTGATTCTGTTTATTTGTGCCTTACTTTGACCATCCGTTCACTGTTATCGATCATTGTGGAGAGAGGCAGACGTGTTGTTTTGTATTATTGCAGCTATCGGATGCAAGTAGTCAGTTTAGCTTCGGTTGCTATGCTAACATCACCCGTTTTATACCAGAGAAACTTTCATAACAGCGTTGTGATACCAAACAGTGTCAATTCAGACTGACACACATTCACTTAGGCTAAGGGGAACTGGGGATATGCATCAGCTGCTTGTGTGAGTCGGACAGTGAATACTTTAGAGCGGCCGCTGCAGTGTGAGCTAACCGGGAGCTAACGGGAGAATAAACTCCCGTGGAAGAGCAGCCAGCACTGCAGCGGTCGGTAAATGCTGCAGAAACACATTAATAAACAATGAACCACGGCACTCTGGAGCAAAGTATAAGGTTGGAGAAGTCATTATTACATTTATTCTGGCTTCGTGTGATTAAAAGCAACACGATCATCGACCCGACGCAGTTGTTGTTGTTGTTGTGAGCGCCGTAATGGCTGCCGTTGGGGAGCAAATCAGCGATGTAAACGGTGACGTCATGACGCAGCAGGGGCAGCTCTGGAGCGCCAGTGGGCGGTGTGAACAGAGCGGGAGCTGAAAAGGGAAACCGGAGCTGAACCAGAAAAGCTCCCGCTCGGAGCTAGAAACTGAAAAGCGCTGGTGTGAAAGCCACATAACAGTCTATTTCCTTAAAATGGTACATATCGATGAATCTATATTTTCATCTTCAGGTGATTAAATCTGCATAATGTCCCTGTACAATAAGATTCGAGCATTTTGTAATCCAGTGAGGAAATTCAAGACCAGTAAATATTGATTGATTAAACAACACTAAATAAAATGTTAGTGCTTTCTTCAAACTCAGACTCTCTGCTGCGGCTGTACCTCAAAGACAAAACAATTGTCTTATGATCTTTGTTGAACAAGGTCTGATTGTCCTGTACATGTACAATGTGGGGTATTTTTAAATACTTTACTAAACCACATTCAATACTATGTTAGACACAAGTTAGTTATTACTCACATATCAAAGTATTTTCATCTGCAAGATGGAAGAATAGCTGGGTGCTGCCTGGAGAGACTGATGAGGGACACAGGCTGGCGTCAGCAGCTTTCCACACAAAGCCATCACATCTTCTCTTCCATAGTCCTCGCTGTCCACTGGTGCTCTGTCAAAAGAGTGAACATCACAGCCGTCATGTTAACCCTTTGTTACACAACAACATACAACCAACATGTGTCAAAAGTGACCCGAATTAGTTTTAATTGTAAATATCTTTGCAATAAATTACTTTAACCATTCAGGATTCCAGGTATTCCTCAATTAACCTGTTTTGGATCAACACCAATTTGTATTTTTCCCTTTCTTACTTTTTGAATACAAATAATGTCTGTATCACTACACTTCTAAGACACAACATGGGTCAAACATTACCCGTATTCTTTTTGCTATGTTATTTCATGCATGGCTGAGTGTTTCTTTACTATACATTTTCAAAAATAATTAATTTTAGCAGTGATTTGGACCAAGCATGTATGATGTAGTAGTAATACAAAAAGTATTTTAGTTCACACAGTGTGACATTAGCTAGTCATGTTAGCTTGTAATATATAGAGCAGAGCTAACTAGCAAGTTAGCCAAACGTTAGCGGTTAGCTGTTTATGCTATGCTAGCTGTTACTGAACATTAACAAACTAGATTCCGCTATAAGAAAGCTGTGAAACTTTACATTAAACTTGGCGACAACATTGTGACACCCCGCTGCATGTTTATGTGTAATTCTCCCGTGTTGGAGACGAGAGGGTGGGGGGGCAGCACTGCAATAAACTGTAAGCTAACGTTAGCAGCCACCTGTTAAGCCAGGTGTCCCGGGCGCAACATCTTGCAAGAAACAGCATGTCAGGGCTTCTTAACATTTAACAACCTATTAATGATGAATACCAACTTAACGGGAAGAAACTCAGCTAACTAGAAGAAGAAACGTAACCTTAAATAAAAAATAAAACATTCACAAACTAAGGATTATCTAAATACATATTTAACTCCATTACAGTTGCAGGACTCACCAGATCTCAAGTCTTCTGTTCTTTGTTGACGTCCCGATGCTCATATTTAACGTGTAAAACGATCCCGATATAAATCCATAAAATCCTGCAGCAGACATACAGACAGCTGTAGCTCGCAGGAGGAGACCCACTCAAACTGACGTGGAAGTTTCAAATGTGAACGACAGGCGCGCACAGTTCTCATTGGCAGGTTTCTTCGATGACGTTTATATTAACCAATCAGGAGTGTTGTGGACTCATTCCAAACATGCCTGACTTGTCTGCCGTGTTTTGGCTGAATTCTATTTCAATTGCCATAGCTCTGGCTGTCGGCCAGAATCCGAAAACCATACATTATACTGTAAAACTAAGGCTTATTACTGTATATTGACCAATGGGAGAGAAAAAAAACAGCAACATAAATAAAACAAGGATAACTGTGACTTGTTGAGTAAATAACAGTGTGTGTTTTAAACCTTGATCCTCACTGCAGAAATGTCTCCACTTTCTATAATTTTAATTTGTTTTAATGATATTGTCAACTGTAGATGTTTACAATATAGTAAGTTAGGAATTTAATGAGATCATATTTATTTACTTTTGTTTCAACATTGGATATTTTGTGTTTGTGGTGGATTCAATCGAATATTGAGAAAATTATGTATGTAAAAAGGTTTTAATTACATTTTACGTTTTTTTTAGTTGACGCTTTTTTTTACAGTTTTATGATTACCTTAAAATTACAAAGAAAATCTTAAAGTCTTATAATAGTAATACACTTTTATATTACGAGTTACATATTTAATTACAGATAATACTTTTTATTTGACGTACATCTGCATTTATTTTCTGAAAGTGCAAAAATACTGTAAATATTATATAGTAAATTTACTGTAAAAAAAAAAGGAAATAAACGTTATTTGTGGTTATTGTCAAAATACTGAAAATAATGTTTTGGGTTGTTAATTTATAGTTAATATCTGCCATTTTACAGGATTTTGCAAGTTATTTAAAAAAACATGATACTTACTATAAACATTTACAGTTATTTCCTGTAAAATTACGATCTTTTTTTACAGTGTATAATAGACTGCAAAACAGAGTAGAGTACTGCAGACTCCAATGAGTTGTTTATAACAGACTCACACTAACAATAGATATTGTTATATGTCACTTAGCTTTAATCTCCAGTTGTAACAGATAATTAGTTACATAACAAAAGTGATCAATGTATACATACAGATGCAGTCACAGAAATTCTGGAGCATTTACATCAGATTACAAGGACAGTGACATTCATTCAGTTTAGAGTTCCATTCCAATATGTTGTATGGTTGTATATGGTTACATAATTTAATTGGGCACATAATCCAGTATACAGTTGTAAAAGATTTCAAAGGGACCCATACAGCTTTTGCAAAGCAGCTCAGTTCCACAAAATGATGTAGATTACTATGATTTTCTCTATTCCAATTTAAAGACGAGTTTTATAGAATTCTATAGAATTCTATAGAATTTAGTATAGGTTGCATCAGAGAGAAAATGTCATTCATGTTTTCTTTGAATGCTATAGATTTCTACACATTTCTATAGATTTCTACAGATATGTCATGAGTCGGTTCTGTCCTATAGAATTCTTTAGATTGTTATAGTTTTAATTATAGAAGTTTATAGAAAAGTACACACTTATAGTATTCTACAGAATGATCTAGAGATTTCTATAGTATTCTATAGAATTCTTTAGCATGGCTTACAAATATGACTATGTTCTATAACATGCTATAGATTTCTACAAGATTCTATAGGATTCTATAGGATTTTATAGATTTTTTTGCTAAGGGTTTATATGTAGTTTAAATGAAAGTTCAAAGTCTAGCCATACACCAAGATATTTAAAGCTATCAACTTTATGCAGAGAAGTGCCATCCTTACATGTTATTACTACATTAGGTTTGGATTTGAGCTTCTGCCTGGTACCAAAGACCATGGTATAAGATTTTGTTTTGTTAAGCAGTAGTTTATTGTGTGATAACCAGTCCTGTAAGATATTAAAATCCGATTGAAGACAGATCTGAATTTGTGAAAAATCTGATTTGGATGTATATATGACAGTGTCATCAGCATAAAGGTGAGTACAACAATTAATGAGACAAGAAGATAAATCATTTATGTAAATAGAGAACATAAGTGGGCCCAGAGTTGATCCTTGGGGTACACCCTTTTGTTGGATCAAAGGTCAGACTGTTTTCCATTAACAACCACACATTGCTTTCTACTGTGAAGGTACGAGTTAAACCATAACACTGTATTATTAGAAAGGCCAATGCCGTGAAGTTTATCCAAAAGCAGATATCGATCAACGAAATCAAAGGCTTGTGTCAAGTCAATAAAAATGGCTCCTGTGAGTTCACCATCATCTGCAGCAGAGTACAAGTCATTCGTAAATTTAAGTAGGGAAGTTGTTGTGGAGTGATTAGGCCTGAAACCAGATTGAACCGGAGATAAAATATTATAAGTATTGAGATAATGTGACAGTTGATTATAAATTATTTTCTCCAAAACTTTGGAAATAGAACAGAGTATAGAGATTGGTCTATAATTATTTGTATCAAGTAAATCACCACCTTTATGCAGTGGAGTGATGCGTGCACATTTCCAAATAGTCGGCAACTCACAGGTGGACAAAGACAGGTTGAACCAATCAGCAAGTGGGTACATGAGAATATGGGATGCCAGTTTTATGAACCTGTGTTCTATACCATCTAGTCCTGCACTGCCATCCACTTTTAATTCTGTGATAGCATTATGAACTTCGTGTGGTAGAATCTTCTTAAAAGAAAAATAACTGTTGCAGTATGAGTTACTATTAGAAATACCAGTCGTCAAATAGGAGTCAGATAGCAGTGTGGAACATACATTAGCGAAATGCTGATTAAATATTTGGGCAATGGATAATGGGTTATGAATTATTGTATCAGAAGTTCTTATTTTATTAATAGAATGTTTACCTGATTTATTTAAAATAGATTTAATTTTAGTCCAAAATTGCTTGGGATTCTTAAAGTCCGATGTGAGAGATTCTTTATAGTAGTTGGATTTAGCATTTCCGGTTTTGGTTTTACTCAGATTTCGGAGATGCCTGTATACTTCCCAATCGGCTATAGTTCTTGAATGACGATATATAGACCATGCTTTATCCCTTTCCCTAAAGAGACTGATGAGTTCAGAATTGATCCAAGGGAGATGTTGACCTTTGACCTTAACCGTTCTCACAGGTGCATGTTTGTTCATGACATCAGTGAGCGCTTTATGCAGAAAATCCCAAGCATCTTGTACAAAAGGTATTAGTTGAAATCTGTCCCAATTAAGGGCAACAACATCATTACTAAATAAATCAACATTCAATTTTTTATATTGTCTGATTTTGACTAGTTTTGGAGATAGTTTAATTAATTTGATTTTCCATACGCAATAAACAATTGAATGACACCAGCTTTTAAGATTCTGTCAGGATGTGACACCAGTATCCAGTCAAGCAGAGGTTGGGTTCTAAGAGTGATACGAGTTGGCTCATTAATTAGCTGTTTAACATTTAGACTACTGAAAAGTTTTTTCTCTCTATCAGATGATTTATCCAACCAATTTTTGTTGAAATCACCAAGCAAGATTATTTCATTTCCACAGGAAATGGAGTTGATAGTGTCAATTATATGGTTAAAAGACTCTGCAGGTGAAGAAGGTGGCCTATAGATGCTACCAATAGTTAAGCATTTATTTTCATGAAAAATAATTTTAAGAAAAATGCATTAAAAATGTAGAGGCTCTATAGAAGTAGCAATTAGCTCAGTCACAAGGTCAGAGGAGAGCCACACCTCCACCCCTGCTGCATCTATCGGATCTGTAAAGCAAATCATTTGTGATTTGTAGTTCACTATCGGAAATGTTACTATTAAGCCAAGTTTCAGAGAGTGTGATGATTTTAGGTTTATGTAGAACAGGGATGGGCAAATGGCGGCCCGCGGGCCGCATGCGGCCCCCACCTCCTCTTTTTGCGGCCCTCAGATTAATTTCTAAACAACGTAATTAATAAAAAAAAAAAGAATTCAATTTTTTTTTTTTTTATTAATTACTTGTAGTACTGTACTTGTAGTACTGATACCGTCCACTAGACTCCTAGTTACGTCGCGAGCTGCGTAGATGATTTCAAATACCGCGAAATAATCTGTGACGCATTTGTGTGTATTGTGTTTGTTTCCCGGGGAAACCCTCACAGGAAACACCGGCTGTTGTTATGCCTGCTGTGACGTTAAGTTGCCTCTTGTAATTATGCCTTTACAAGCTTACAAGTTGTTTTTATCATCTGAATTTGGCGAAACAAGTTTAATATTCTTAAAACCAAGACTTTGTTTATTTGAAATCAGATGAAAACAAACTGTCACGGACCCTGTCGTGTTATCTATGATAACTACGATTTTCATTCATAATTTCAGCGGGAGGGAGGGGGAGTGGTGCTGAGGAACAGCAGAGTGCGGGCTGACAGGTGTCTGTGTTGACATTCCCCTTATTGTGGAATAAGGGGAATGCAGAGACAGGCTACAAGTGTTTTAGGTTCAAGTTAGACAACTAATGTCTGGGTTACGGTACGTCCACACAGCAGCTTTAGACAAATCTTCCACCGCTTCCAATGCTTCTCTGCCCATTGACTTTGAATGGGGATGACGTCACTTTGCCTTGCTTTTCGCCGAACTGCATTGTGGGGGAGCGAAGCGAAGATTTCTAGGATTTCCAGGATTCAAAAGTTGAGCAATGTTCAACTTTTGAAGCTGAGCTGGAAGCGTCAGCCAATCAAACACGTTTATGCAAATCTGACAGTAGAAGATTTGCATAAACGCCAATCAAACCGCGTGTATGCAGGGAGAGCCAGACCGCAGTTCATTTCCTCATATTCCAAACGAGAAATTACGGTAGCAAATCACCCGGTTCTTTACGACCAGAACTATTAACGGGATACAAACCAGAGGAACCAGGCATGGAGGGAGGTGGCAGAGACAGTGGGTGAAACTGGTAGGTTTTCGCCTGTTTGGGGAGTTTATATATATATATATATATATATATATTGCTCGCATAAAATCCCCGGGGTTTTATGCTTTGTATGTCGGGGGCGGGAGATTCATGTGATTGGTTGTTGGTCGCATTGCTCGCAAAAAATCCCCAAGCTGTCAGACACGCCCAGCTCCAAAATTTCGAAAAGCTGTTGTGTGGACGTACCGTTAGTGTTCATGACTTCATGTGTATGTCATCTAATGGTTCATCTCAATACACACACATTTTACATGCTTTCCAATAGTTTAAAATAGATTTATTCCACTGTTTAATAACCTGTTCAATAAAAACACGCCACTTGTATAAATGAAATAACATTTCTGTGAACTGATATTTGTTTAGTGAGCTTATTAGAGGATGTTCCCATTTTTTGGGGATGTTCCCTTTGATTGTAAAATGTCAATGAAGATGTCAGACTTAGTATAATTGTTAATAATTACATACAACACATGGAATTTTTGTGTGTGTGGGTTCCAAGTGAATCTGTGGCCCCCTGGTGGCCAGTACATCAATGATGTGGCCCCCACCACCATCAAAGTTGCCCATCCCTGATGTAGAACAACCCACATCCGAAGTAAATCAATGTTGGGCAATAGGCTCCTGATATTCAAATGAATGATTTGTATACCCTTTAATTCATCCAGTCTGGAAATAATAGCAAATAATGTGCCAGTCACTTGTTACGCATACAGATGTAGCACTCCAGATCAGACTCAAATGGGTGTGTCCCAGTCAAAAGCCCAGCGGATGCCAGTGGCTGGGGGTGTTGCCAAATTGATAGAGGGTGTTGCCCAATTTCCCTATTTGTTCAATTACAAGATTTAACCATGAGATGGCGCTTCATTCACAAAATACACAATGGGTGTTGTAGAAACATCAATATTTTAGATCAAATAAAGTATATAGTTTGCTTTATGCAGTATATTTCTTGTAATATTGTACAGTAGATTGAAGTAAATCAACTTATACATTAAGATAAGATAAGATGGACCTTTATTAATCCCGTGGGGAAATTCAGTAGTTCAAACAGCAACAGGGTGAGAGTGAAAAACAGGACAGCACAGATTCACACAGATTAATAAAATCAAAAATAAGATGAGCGATAAAAATAATAATAATAATGAGAAACTATGAAATAAGAAATGAATAAAATTAAAATGTAATTATCATATATTATAATGTATTGTATTATTAAGTAATATCATACATTAACCCCATTATAGCAGATGTCACATTGAATGGATGAACACATGTATGCATCAATAATTACAACAGAGTATTTCTAAATACAAGTTGTAAAAATACTTATATGTATTTAGGTTTATTCAAAACCTTCAAATCACAGCCACTTCCAGTCACGACCGGTGTTCCCCAGGGCTCTGTCCTGGGGCCTCTTCTTTTTATCATCTATTTACTTCCTCTAGGGCCTATATCTTCCGTAAACACAACATCCACTTTCATTGCTATGCGGATGACACCCAGCTCTACTTGTCCTCCAAACCAACCACCATCCTCCCTCCATCTTCCCTGTCTGACTGCTTACAGGACATAACATCCTGGTTTTCCTCAGACTTTCTCAAACTTAACGACAGTAAAACCGAGGTTCTCCTCATTGGCACAAAATCCACCCTAACCAAACCTGACAATTTTTCAATTACTATAGACAACTCTTCAGTCTCCCCCTCCCCTCAGGTTAAGAGTCTGGGTGTCATCCTCGACGGCACACTTTCATTCAAATCTCACATCAGTAATATCACTCGGTCTGCCTATTTCCATCTACGCAACATCAACCGCCTCCGCCCGTCCCTTAACCCTAAGACCACCGCCATTCTTGTTCACACCCTGGTCACTTCCCGCATCGACTACTGCAACTCCCTTCTCTTTGGTCTCCCTCTCAAATCCATCCACAGACTTCAACTGGTTCAGAACTCTGCCGCCCGCATCATCACCAGAACCCCCTCCATTAACCACATCACTCCTGTTCTTCAGCAACTTCACTGGCTCCCCGTCAAATCCCGTATCGTTTTTAAGATTCTGCTCCTCGCCTTTAAGGCCATCCATAACCTCACTCCTCTGTACCTCTCCGACCTCCTGCACATCAACACACCCATCCGCACACTCAGATCTTCTGCTTCCCTCAGCCTCACTGCACCCCCCTTCCGTTTAACCACCATGGGGACTAGAGCCTTCAGCCGCTCTGCACCCCGCCTCTGGAACTCCCTCCCACCTGACATCCGCAACACTGACTCTCTCCCCATTTTCAAATCACGCCTCAAAACATATCTCTTCACACTCGCATATCCACCCTGATCGTTATCCATCACACATCCTCTGTTTTATTTATTTGATTTGTTATATACTGCATTGTCTTGTTTATGTTTCTTATGCTGGTGTTAGGTATTGTGTATCTTGTTTTTATGTGTTTGTACGGTGACCTTGAGAGCCTTGAAAGGCGCCTATATAAAATAAATGAATTATTATTATTAATATTAACCCTTTGGAGTCGACCGTCACGCCGGCGTGATCAGATCACATGACCTGTTCAAGCCGGTGCCGCATAAAAACAACAGTCCGGACAACATTGCCGTGTGTTTCTGTCGAAAGTACTGGCTTGAAACTATATCCCAGTCTTTGTTTCATGCAAAAAGACCCAGTAAACACGGACATATGATGATATAAAGTTAATACAGATATATTTCAGAAGTATGAATAATGGAAGCACATATTTTAATATCTTCGCCGTATTTTATCATTTTACGAAACGGAAAATACTGGAAACTGTAGATTCTGCTCAACAGGATGTATATGTGTATTTCTGTCGAAAGTACTGGCTTGAAACTATATGCCAGTCTTTGTTTCATGCAAAAATACCCAATAAACACGAACATATGATGATATAAAGTTAATACAGATATATTTCAGAAGTATGAATAATGGAAGCACATATTTTAATATCTTCGCCGTATTTTATCATTTTACGAAACGGAAAATACTGA
The DNA here is from genome assembly GCF_902827115.2 of Pseudochaenichthys georgianus. Classification (NCBI taxonomy): domain Eukaryota; kingdom Metazoa; phylum Chordata; class Actinopteri; order Perciformes; family Channichthyidae; genus Pseudochaenichthys; species Pseudochaenichthys georgianus. The sequence continues at coordinate 44,558,449 of NC_047507.1, read as the reverse complement.
AAACCGTAGATTCTGCTCAACAGGATGTATTTACCAGGGAGGGGGTGAGGTAATCAGTTAAACGGAGTGATACGAAACGAGACGAAAAGAGACGAAGAGGGACGGCGGGAACCGAAGAGAGACGGCGGGAAATGGAGAGAGACGAAGATATAGGAAGACAGGCGGCGGGAGACGAAGAGAGGCTGCGATTGAAGTAAAGTGACAGACAAACATTGAGAATTTAGATATAGTTAGATAGATTTTGAGTTTGGAAGACTCAACTATGATGAAGAGAACTCTGAACGTGAGTCAAGCTTTAAGCTTGTTTTTTGACATGGAGGAGGAGGAATCTGTGATGTTTCCCTCTGTGTCGTAGTTGACAGAAACCGCTTTGAAGCGTGGCACAGATAAAGACAGAAAAAACAGATTGTTGTACATAATGTGTATATATATATATATATTTGTATTATATTTATAATAACACTTTTGCCTTATCAGAATGAAATCCCATGCTACCTCAATCAAACGTTCACATTATCATAGTCACATCCCATGTATATATTTCCAGCTTTTAAATGGTTTCGTTGTGTATGTTTGTGTTATGAAAAATAAAATCATTTTCAAAATCTGTTTTTACGTTTTTTTTGTGATTTTGGGTCCAACATGTTCATATAGTAGAAGATCACTGCTCTAAACAAAGTCAAAAATCCTACATACAAACGAAATAAATATAATTAATTATGATGAATACGTTAAGTCTTGTTCATTGTTTTTCACTTTTATTAAATGTTTGATATTTCCGGTGGAAATGGTGGACTATTGGACATTCAAAATGCAGCATATTTTCACTCTTACACACATATATTCTCATTTTACATACATACATTTTCACTCTTACACACGGATATTCTCCTTTTGCTCTCATGCGAAATCTACTAAAACAAAGTATGTCATGTATTTTTAGTTTTCGTTGATGAGACGAGACGGACTAAGGTGTTAATGGTGGACTATCGGACATTCAAAATGCAGCATATTTCCCCCAAGTGTCTGTCAAAATGCATTTTACGTTTCTAACTTGCAATATCATTATTTCCGCTCTCTTCACTCCAGAAGAGCGATCTCCCTCTCTCTCTCTCTGTGTGCGGGGGATCACAGGAGGGGGGAGAGCTGTGGAATGTAACTCCACACATTCCGATGGCCAATTAGTTTTAAACAAAGGGTCCCCAACATACATAGAACACATGGGGGGTTGGTTGACTCGGTTTGCATTCATAAAGAATGCACAAACGTGTTTAATCGTTAATGTCAGATATGTACTAAGTAAATAGCCTACATTAGTTCCTGCTCAAGATTAGATTCAACTTTATTGTTATTGCACAGATTACAGGTACTGAGACAACGAAATGCAGTTTAGCTTCTAACCAGCAGTAAAGTGAAAAGTAATGTTCACAATCTACAGAATTGTTAGGATTTGTCTATGTTGGTATTTTTCGTGTCCTTTTCTATCTTTGGGTTTCCTATTTTATTTTGTAAAGTGTTCACCCCCGTTTCCTGCCTGTTTGCTTTCTGTCGGTTTCCCTCTCTGATTACCCAATTGTGTTCAACTGGTACCTATGTGTTTTCTCCTCCCTCCTCACCTGTCTCGTGTTTATGTGATTAGTCCTGGGTGTATTTAAGTTCTGGGTTTTCTGTCTCTCTTTGTCGGGTTGTCTTGTGTATTGGCTTGTCCTCGGTGAGTGGTCTGTTCTGTATTTGTCAGCATAGCCTTGGAATAAGGGAATTATGTTTATGTTAATTTGCATTTGGGTCCTACCTGCTTCACACACCGTAACATTACAACCCGACCTCAAATATGGGCCCAGCAGATCCTTTTGAGCAGGAATTATTGGATTTTACTTTTTCTTTGGCTACCTGCTCTGATCAATGGATAGGAGCGGTCAGGGTTCAGCAGCGAGATGCTGCTCTGGCAGAGAGGAATCAAAGTTTGGTGAAATTCTTACCTGCCAGGCTTTTGGATTACCTCACAATTTGTTTTCCCAGTCCTGACAGACCCAGGTCTCCCAACTCCTGTTTTGACACCACACGCATCGGTGTGGTCCATCTGGCGTCAGCCCCTGCTTCTCACCCAGTGTTTGCTACTGTCCAGGAGCCATTCGCTGGTACTCGTCTGGCCTTTGGAGGTCCACGGAGCCTCCAAACGTCTCCTAAAGGAAGGGGTCGCAAGGCCAGGTTGGCAGCACGAGCCCAAAGGGCCAGGGTTCCAGAACCAGTTCAGCCCGGAGCAGTCATGGTTCCGTGCCCCAGTACCATCCCACATAGCCATGGTACCGTGCTCCAGTACCACCCCACACAGCCATGGATCCGTGTTCCGGTTCCCTGCCCAGCAGCCATGGTCCCTGCTCCGGAACCGGACTTTACAGCCATGGTTCCGGCCCTGGTTCCGGCCTTAGCAACCATGGTTACAGCCCCAGTTCTGGCCCCAGCAGCCATGGTTCCGGCCCCAGTCCTGGTGCCAGCTGCCATAGTCCCTACTCAATTCCTTTCTCAAGTCCTTTCTCAAGTCCCTCCTCTAGTCACTTCCCTAGTCCCTTCTCCAGTCCCCCCTTTAGTCACCTCTCTAGTCCCTCCTCTGGTCCCTTCCCGAGCCCCTCCTCTAGTCCCTTCCCAAGTCCCTTCTCTAGTCCCATCTCCAGTTCCCTCTCGAGTCCCCTCTCAAGTTCCATCTCTAGTCCCGCCTCTAGTCAATTCCCTAGTCCCATCTCTAGTTCCTCCTCTAGTCACTTCTCGAGTTCCCTCTCAAGTTCCCTCCTCTAGTCCCCTCTCTAGTTCCCCTCTCGAGTCCCCTCTCAAGTTCCCTCCTCTAGTCCCTCCTCTAGTCCCTCCTCTAGGCCCTCCTCTAGGCTCTCCTCTAGTCCCCTCTCGAGTTCCCTCCTCTAGTCCCTCCTTTAGTCCCTCTTCGAGTCCCCTCTCTAGTTCCCCTCTCGAGTCTCCTCTCGAGTTTCGTTCTCTAGTTCCTCCTCTGGTCCCTCCTCTAGTCCCCTCTGTAGTCCCTTCCCTAGTCCCTCCTCAGGTCACTTTCCTAGTCCCTTCTCTAGTCCCATCTCAAGTCCCTACTGAAGTGCTCTTAGAGGTCCCGCAGACTAGTCTTCTGCCGGGGGTCCTGCCAACTCCATGTCCTGTCCCGTTGGGGGTCCCGCCGACTGCTCTCCTGCCGGGGGTCCTGCCAACCCTGTGTCCTGTCCCGTTGGAGGTCCCGCCGCCTACTCTCCTGCCGGGGGGCCTGCCAGCTCCTTGTCCTGTCTCTTTGGTGGTCCCGCCGACTGCTCTCCTGCCGGGGGTCCTGCCAACTCTTAGTCCTGTGCCGTTGGAGGCCCTGCCGACTACTCTCCTGCCGGGGGTCCTGCCAACCCTTTTTCCTGTCCCGTTGGGGGTCCCGCCGTCTACTCTCCTGCCGGGGGTCCTGCCAGCTCCTTGTCCTGTCTCGTTGGAGGTCCTGCCGACTACTCTCCTGCCGGGGGTTCTGCCAACCCTTTGTCCTGTGCCGTTGGAGGCCCCGCCGACTGCTCTCCTGCTGGGGGTCCTGCCGGCCCTTTGTCTTGTCTCGTTGGGGGTCCCGCCGACTGCTCTCCTGCCGGGGGTCCTGCCAAACCTTTGTCCTGTGCTGTTGGAGGCCCCACCGACTGCTCTCCTGCCGGGGTCCTGCCAATCCCGTGTCCTGGTCCTCTTCCGTGGGGGATCCTGCCGAGGCCTGTCCCACCAGCTCCGACACCGGGTCCTGCCCGGCCTCCGGCACTGTCCCGTCAGCGCCTTCCTGCCCAGCCTGCGGAGCTGTCTGGTCTTCGCCCTCGAGCCCGGCCCCCTGACTCTTCCTGCCGCTGCCTTCGCCCCTCCATGGTCCCCACCTTGGACTCTGTCTTGCCCCCGGGCCGTCCGCCCGACTCCCCCTTTTTGGACTCCGCCTTACCCCCGGGCCGTCCGCCCGAGACCCCTTCCTGGTCCTCTGCCGTGCCCCTGGGCGGTCAGTTCAGTCCCGTCCTCCAGACCCCCTCCACCCACCCTGGTGGCCCTAGTTGGTGCTTGAGAAGACTAAACATTTATCTGCAGATCTCTATAAAGTATATTCATTACTCGTTATTCTCTACTAATAGTTAATTAAAGACTGTATATAATGGCTATTTTGCACATCCCTTTCAAGATTTCAAGATTTTCTAAGGTTTATTGACATATCATATACACAACTACGGTGTAGTTATGCAATGAATGAAAAACTTGGGTCACAGGTTCCTCAACAGTGCATTACAAGACATCTATCAATATTTGTGTACCTCCACCTTTAAACTGTCGTATTCTGCACATTTCTTATTCTATCTACATACATAAGAGTATAATTCATATGTATAATATCAGTTAAAATAAGTGCTTCAACATAGTTAACATTGCAGGAAAGCAATATATTAGACATTAAGTACTTTGTCAGGCTTAATATTTATCTGTAGATACCCCCAAAGCTTTTTTCTAATTTAAAAGTTGACCTTAATCTAAAGTATTATTTAATGTTTAAATAAAGCCTACTTAGTTTGTCTGTTTTGCACCTCCTCCTATTGATATCTTTGGACGTCCTGCTGTTTTATCGTAGAGATCACTTACAGTATCTTCTTGATATTTTATATTTCTATAATTTACACTCTACTTTCCCCATATTTTGTATGTACTCTTAATATGTTTTTCATCAAATATAACATATTCAACAAAAACATTCAATAACGTACTTTGACCACCAGGTGGTGCGGGTTAAAAAACTGTCAAGTTTAAAACATTGTTCATAGACAGAGAGGGGGGGTATCATCTGAGAAGTATGTGCATAACAATCTGTGGGGTGATTTTATGGAATGGTTTGGAGCACAAATATCATTTTTAGTTTAAAAGATGTACAGAAACACTTTTTTGGAAAACTATGAGAATGAAGAAAGGTGATTGAAGATGAGAAATGATTGTAAGTAGGAATAACTTGAATGATTTAAAGGATAATCATTGATCAGCAGTAAGTAAGGTGTGGGAATTAATAAGCATTTGCTTCCTCCTGCTCCATTTCGGACACATATGATTTATTATTATTATTATTATGAATATTTGTGTTGTATATATATATACACATTATGACGATTTTTAGTTGAATATAAATATTATTATGAATATTGATAAATACTGTATTCTCACAATACGGTATTCTGTTGTATATCTGTTCGAAATAAAGATGGAAATTAAATTGAAAATGAAATGAAAGTGTTAACACAATAAATTATACTTACCAGTATAAGTTTCTAGATTAGTTCATGACGGATGTATTTTGTTATCCACACATATATTTTTTTGATATTTTGAACACCAAACCGACAGAAAAGATGGTCTTAACATGACCCAGTGGTCTTGTAAATAAAACATAATAATATCAAACATACTATTACTATTAACTTTATTGTGAAATTAAAACAGAACGGTAAAGGAAAATACAGTTTCAGTCTCTCGATTTGAAGCTTATGCATTGTACCATGAACCTGTAGACCTGTAACAGTCAGAGACTGTTTAGGAGTTGGAAAGGTAGTTTCTGAAGATGTTACAAATAAGGTACACACAGCATACAATGCCATAATAACGTTTTATTATTAGTGTAGGACACTTATGTATGTATAACATCTGAAGATGTGTAGTTTGATTAATCTTTTAACATAATTGTACAGGATATTGCTATATTATTTCACATGTTTTACTTCTACACATTAATATCTGATTTGTAAAACATCAAGGAATATCCGTAATTTAATGGTCAGCTATTGAAATTGTGATTCCATAGATGTGTCTCCCATCACCCAAAACCCCTGACTATTCTCTCAACTCAGTATTTACATTCTTTAATTTAAAGAAAATCATTAATATCTTCAAAAACGTTTTCTATCAGCTGTGCACCGTTATGGTGTAAATATAGCCTATCTACCAATTGGATCAAGTATAAAAGTCAGCCGAATTAGTGTTGATACTGCAAGGAGATGTATTGTGTGAAGAGAACTTGAAGATGTTGTTTAGTTGCTGATATATTTATGATCCACGTCACATATTCAGTTTCGGCGGCATTTCTTCCAGTTTGTCTAGAAGTCTTCTCATCAGGGCTCTATAAATAGAGAACTACGGCAGATGTGTAATATCTAATGCAGCCGAACCGTGTATTACAATGCCGTTATGTGATGACTTCCAAAGAGAAAAGCAAGCACACTCGGAATAAAGTATTTTTTTTTTCTTTTATGTTTTCGGATTTTATATCGCACAAACACCATATCCCAACGTGCATTGCGGCTAAAACATCCAATCACCGAGCTTCAACCATAGCTGAGGATCTTGGGTAATCAGTTCAGTGGGTGTGTATCGCAATGACGCTCGAAATGTCCCTTATAGGCCTACGTCTGTTTCCGGTATTGTTTATGACGGATCAATTTTTTTATATATACATAACAGAAATAATATAACATCAGAGAGAATGTTTAAACAACATGCTTGTTAGCAAACACTTAAAATACGTTGCATGTACACAATTTCCTGAGGAATGTTTGTGAAACTGCTACATTCGAGTTGTGCGCTAACAGCAATAGAAATAAATGAGGGCAAAGACGTTTTAATATTACAATTTGAGTGCATACACAATGTTTAAGCGATAGCAGCGTCCCTAGCAACCACGTTGGCAACAATGAAAACGTTCAATGTACACAATCTCCTGAAGTAATCTTCGTACTAGGGTTCTAGTTGAAGAGTTTATAAATGAGCATGAACCCAAGCTGTTGCCTGGCAACGCAATTCTGTTTATAGTTATGGCTGATAAGGCTTATTACTTATTGGCTTATTACTTATTACTGTTTTGATATTTTAAACCCCGAACCGATGGAAAAACCCCACAGCAACATAGAAAAGACGATCATAACATGACCCTGCGCTCTAGTTAATAGACAAAATAATTTCATACATAATATTATTATAGACTTTATTTTGAAATTCAGTTCCTGACTGACGGCAAAAAAGCTCAACATTATAGAATCAACCTGTTAAGCCCAGAGCCTGTTTTTTAGGTCTCCGGCTCGAAAATGACATTCCCAGAACAAATGACTATATCTTCACTTCTAAAAGGGTTAAATTAATAATCTTTTTTCTCAAAGCGATGATAAACCTGTGAGTTGGATGTAGAAAAGTCAGAATCAATATAGAATCTTTTTACAAAGTAAAACATATAATAAGTACCCTGTATCAAGATTGATGCAAAACAAGTGACATGTGACCTTTTTAGCGAGGTTTAGAAAAAAAAGTTCCACCTCTGAGGTGATTTGGGTGGAAATGGCCGTTTTTAAGGTTTCTCTGGAACCCATTGGTCGATTTTGGTGATTGACATCTCTTTTTGACCGTTAGAGCCAATAGAATCGAAGGGGAATCTCCCCATACACACACATGGTAAAAAAAAAGTGGGGGCTTTGCACATGCAGGTTTGCATCAGAGTGAACCTATCTCTCGCTCTGACATCTGGAAACGGAAACGCAGGTTTATTGCTTATGGATTATCAGAAATCATTTCAAAGGGACACAGACACATTGGATTAACCTATGGATTAACTTCAGCAGCGTTTTTATCGTTTTAATGCTATTGAAGAACACTTTTGACCAGACAACGGCCAAGGTAGCCCATGTTGCCAGTTTTAGCTACCTAGCGCCACATGTTTTCATGTCTGTTCTTGTTAATAGCTTTGTGAGTTCTTATCATGGAGTGATGATGTATGTACCCATCTATTCTGTGTCTTCTCACGATTTCGAGTTGGGCGTAGTGTTAATTTCGTCAGCTATTTTTTTATTTTGTTTTAGTCTTAGTCCTGTGTTAAATTTTTTCTTTTTAGTTTTAGTCATATTTAGTCACCTTCATCCTGTTTTTATTTAGTCAAGTTTTAGTCGACTAAAAGTCTGAGCATTTTAGTTTTATTTTAGTCGACTAAAACAATAACTATTTTAGTCAAGATTTAGTCGACTAAAAGTCTGAGCATTTTAGTCATATTTTAGTCAAAGAAAACTAATTATTTTAGTCTACTTTTTGTCAATGAAAACTGTTGAGTCTTTTTTAGTCATCAGATTAGAACATTTCAGTCAAACTAGTCTAGCCAAAACCAATAATTTGTCATTTTAGTATATAAATAAATAAGATTATATCTTGTCCTTATTTGATGAAAAACACAGATTGAATGATTAAGAAAGCAGCTTTGCAGAGAGATCTGATCAGGTTTGTGATGTTTTTACCAGCTGTGTTATGGCCACATTGCTTCCCTTCCGATGAAACAATGCATTCGCTTTTTTTCTCCGCCTCATTGTAGCGAAAATGGGCCCAAATATCACATCGTTTCTTTCTCCCAAGCAGTGTGGCTTTAGACTTTTTCGGTGTCAGTCATTTTAACGGACAGGATTGTAACATTTCCGTCATAATCCATTATTTCCCGTCGAGTGCACAATTTATCACTCACTCGCGCTGACGGGGGGGGTATTCGGTTAACGCGAGTGCGACCACTGCTCCCAAGCCCTGTTGTTGCCATTTATTTTCTGTTAAATAAGGTTAGTTAGACCATGAGTTAGATCCGAGTCTTCCTGACAGTTCATATTGTGCCGCTGCCCGGTGTAATTCAAATGTACCGCCGCGCGCAGCACAGACACAGCTGCTGCCCTGCCGCAGAACCGGAAATGGAACTGCTGGGAGAAAAACTGACTATCAGAGATGTAACGTTATCTTTGATAATATTTCGTCTCCTCATTTTTCGTCAACGAAATTAAAGAGAGATTTTGGCATAGTTTTTATTTAGTAAACTACATTTTCGTCTCGTCACTTTTCGTCAACGATATTGCATGATGATTTCGTTACAGTTATTGTTTACTGCCGTAGGTGCCGTCTCGTCATCGTCTCGTTTTCGTCATGGAAAAAAAGGTCGTTGACGAACATATTTCGTCATAGTTTTAGTCAACGAAATTAACACTAGTTGGGCGTGCAGCTACGATAAGTAATAAGGGTGTTATGAGTGAGTTTCTGTGCAACACTCCGTTAGCATTTTTCTCTCGTGGCTAATGTATAGTCTCAGCGCTAGCTTTGTGGGGTTTAAGAAGAAGAAGAGGTTAATAGATGAAGATCAAACTGGTTTTATTGTGGGCCGTCAAACACAAGACAACATTAGGAGGACTCTGCAAATTATGAACTCAATAAAAAAATTAAAAAAGTGCTCTTTTGGTAAGTCTAGATGCTGAAAAGGCCTTTGATAGCGTGAACTGGAACTTTCTCTATCTAGTACTAGAGCGTTTTCGATTAAATAAGGCTTCAATTAAATGCATTGAAACTATCTATCAAAATCCCACAGCTAGAATACAAATGAATGGTAGTCTAACAGAAAGAATAGTATTAAAAAGAGGCACCCGTCAGGGATGTTGTTTGTCCCCACTCCTCTTCGCTCTATATATTTAACCTTTAGCACAGGCTATACGGCAAAGTGAAGAGCTGCAGGGAATTAGGATTAAAGGACAGGAACACATAGTGAGTCTATTTGCGGATGATACTATAATATATCTCGAAAACCCCAATAGAAGCTTTATCCAGCTGATGAACCTTATTAAAATATATGGTGACCATTCAGGATACAAGGTGAATGTTAATAAAACACAGATTTTGGCCTTTAACTACTCAAGAAATGAAGAGCAACTTCCAATTAAAATGGGACTCGAAATCTATAAATTATCTTGGTGTGACGCTAACAAAACCACTGACTCATCTCTATAAAATAAACTATGACAAGATCCACTCACAGATCGAAAAAGACATTAAGAGATGGACAACCTTGACACTAGACCTAAGCTCAAGAATTGAACATATTCCCTAGACCAGTGCTTCTCAAAGTGTGATCCGCGGACCACTGGTGATTCGTAAGTGCCCCCTAGTGGTCCGTGAGTATATTGGTAACATTTCACATTTGAAATAAATAAATCAAATTAAGTTTTCCGCACTCTCACGGGAATATCTCCGCAATGGAGCGAGCTTAAGTTTCTTTTGATTGTATGATATAGCCCAGCACAACACCTTCATCACACATGTTGCCACTTGTGTGTACCATTTTTAGGCGATTTGTAATCTGTTCTAGAAAAACGATGTTATTTTGGATATTTGTGTTGAGTTAGGTGGTCCGCGAGTGTTTTTTTTTGTTGGTCTTTGGTATGAAAAAGTTTGAGAAACATTGCCCTAGACTGCTATATTTTTTCAAATCACTTCCAATTAATATTCCCAACGAAAAGTTTCAAATTTGGGATAAGATGATCTCTAGATTTATATGGAATGGTAAGAAACCACAAATTACATTTTGTACATTACAATTGGCCAAGGAAAAGGGGGTATGCCACAACCAAATCTGAAAGACTACTATTATGCAGCACAACTAGGTTCAGTAATTAAGTGGTGCGATAAGGACTATAGTGCAAAGTGGAAAGACATTGAGATGAAGGTTTCCGGCATCCCAATCCAGTGTCTAATTGGTAATGTTGAAACATTTAAGGCACTACAGGACTCAATTGATCCAATATGTCTCCATACTCTGAATACTTGGTTTGACTTAATTAAACAGTACAAACTAGAAAGGGAAGAAAAAATATTGAGCTGGTTTGCCTATGACAGTAGGTTTAAACCAAACCGAGGTGATCAAACCTTTAAAAAGTGGGAGACAAAAGGGATCACAGTGATGTGCACAGTAACAAAGAACGGAAGTATGATGAGTTTTGTGGATTTGAAAGAGAAATACGGATTGGAAAATAGTGACTTTTTTTAGATATCTACAATTGAGAGACTATTTTATAAAGGAAATACAAACAGAAACCTCAAACGGAGTGATTGATATATTGATACGGACATACAATCAGACCAGACTCAAGGCAACTTCAGCTCTACACAAAAACATAAAAGATAGTAGGGCTACTTCTACTGTTTACATCAAGAACAAATGGGAGAAGGAATTTAGCATTGAAATTACAACAGAGGAATGGCTCAACATAGCCAATCGCTACAAACCACCACAAGCTCAAGGACTTGGAGAGAGTTTGGGTGGAAAAACCTCACTAGATTCTTCATAACTCATAAAATTAAGAGTAAACAAACCGGTACACAACAAACATGTTGGCGGTTATGTGGTAGTAGAGAGGCAGATCACACACGTTTTTTGGGAATGCCATAAACTAAATACCTTTTGGGAAAATATACATGCAACTGTTGTAGACATTCTGGGTTATTCAATACCCAAGGAATGCACCATTTTATACCTTGGAAACATAAATGAATGCGTGATTAATACTGATAGATATATAACTAAGATACTGTTAGTAACAAGCAAGAAAACAATAACCAGAAATTGGTGTAAGGCTGAGCCACCTACAAAAGACCAATGGATGGATATTATAAGAGAGGTATATATAATGGAAAAAATGACTTACCAACTTAGAATGAGAGTAAATAAGTTTGAGAGTCAATGGAAGAAATTGATCGTTTATGACACTGTGGAAAAAGGCTAGGGCATATGCATATGCTTTTCAGGAGACTACTTAATATATCTGTGTACCAATTGTAACCATGACTGTTACATTTCAGTTTGTTGTTTATTTTATTATTGATCTTGTACTTGTGTTTACTAACATTGCTTTAAGCCAAGAAAAGCCATAAGTACAATGTGATTTTTCAGTTTTGTCTCTCCATTATGTACAAACTTAACTCAATAAAAACTAAAGTTTGAAAAAAAAACGCATAGAAATGCTGCTGAAGGTTAATCCAATGTGTCTGTGTAACTTTGAAATGATTACTGATAATCCATCATCTTATTTATGGCAAAAACTGAGTTTTCATATATAGCTGCTATGAGAGCTACGAGAGTGTATTAGAGCTTCCGGTGTTGGGCATTCTGGCTGCGCATCACTCTCATTCACCAATGGTAATGTTTAGATGGATTTAAGAACTTTCTGCCGATTCTATTGGCTCTAACGGTTCAAAAGAGATGTCAATCACCAAAATCAACTGATGGGTTCCAGAGATATGGCAAATACACCCAAATGACCCAGAGGTGGGTGTTTTTTTCTAAACCTCTCTAAAAAGGTCAAATGTCACTTGTTTTGCATCAATCTTGATACATTTTTTATTTTGGACGGAAACTATAATTTAATTGTTTTTACTAAATTCAATCTGAATTTACTTTAAAATAAAAACATCTATATTGATTCTGGCTTTTCTACATGGTACACAGGTTTATCATTACTTTGAGAAAAAAGATTATTAATTTAACCCTTTTAGAAGTGAAGATATGGTCATTTGTTTGGGGAATGTCATTTTCGAGCCTGAAACCTGAAAAAGAGGCTTGGGGCTAATCAATTCTCATGAATTGCTCTTCTATACAGTCTTCAGCTCAGAACACAACAGATCTGCTGAACATGAAAAAGTGTGAAATGTGTTCAAAGCCAAGCAAACACAGCATGTATGGAGAAGTTTGTTAACACAAATAAATAAATACCAATATGTGCTGTGGCCTAAGGGAAATGTCATTGTTGTTCAAATATTAGAAGAAGATTTCAATCTTTACAGAAAGCGAATGACATGTAACGGAACAGGGTTCAGGGACGAGCACGGACTGTATATAAAGTTCAAATGGAAACCCAGTGAAGTGGGGGAAATACGTGTTTATGACTTTCTAAAAGAGGACACAATGATCTGGTATTTATTCACGCATTTACAGCCTTGACTTTAGCAGTGTGAGAAGTTTTATTTTTCTCTATGGTAACATTCAGTAAAAAAGACAGAGCTGCATGCTGCGCTCATGTTCTGTTTTGTTTTTTTTTCTCATTTTGTCTCTCATAGTTGAGGTATACCTAGGATGAAAATGACAGGCCTCTCTCATCTTTTTAAGTGGGAGAACTTGCACAATTGGTGGCTGACTAAATACTGTTTTGCCCCACTGTACCCCATTCCCTGTCATCATATGCATTTTACTAATTTAATGTTCCAAAATTATCTTTTGCATAAATCAAGGTTTCAAGGTTTTCTATTTGTCATACGAACATAGCTACAGTGTAGTTATGACGATGAAAATCTTAGGTCACAGGCTCCTCCAACAGTGCAACACAATAAAACAGATAAACAGAAAAATATAGTGCATCTTAAGAATGCAACATTTTTTGATCTTGTTGCCCAGCCCTAGGCATTAGTGCATTTCTGAAAATGGCCATAAAACAGTGGGGGGCACTGTTTTATGGCCATTTTCAGAAATGCACTATTCATTTACCACATGCCAATTACAATAAAGCCTTTTAGACAATGGAGAAAAAATCTAAACGGCAAATAAAATATGTAATATATATATTAATCCCCTACTCTTAAGCCCCTAAAATAATAGTACATATTGTACACAAGGCCACCACATTCATATTGCAATGTGGCCATAACTGCTAAACATATACATTGTTGAGAACAACTTATTCAGGGCAGTTGCATTTCAAATGTTTTGCAGTTAAAGTAAAACTATTTTTATTTTCATCCAATAGGCCTGCAGTACTTGCCAATGGAACGTGGGATCAGGTGCGAGTAGATCACGGCAAGGAATTGTATTTGACACTCTTCATGCAGGAGCTGCTGTCATCCTATCGCCATAATCAGGAGAGAAGGATTTACTTACAGACGTCATCCACAAGAGTACAGTGCAATAATTTGAATGATTCATTTAGCAACACGCTAGTTGTATGCACACTTTTATTATCCCTTTTTTCTGTGTTTCTTCAGCAGCCTGTCTTCTTGCGTACATAATTCACATTTTCTTTACAATAACTATGCTTTCTAGCTTTCAGCGTCAACATGACTCTGGACATTAACTTTGGCCAAAACAGGTTTTATTTCAATCTTGTTATAGCTTAAAGGTGGGGTAGGTAATTTTAAGAAACCGGCTCGAGGTACACTTGTTGTTATATTCCATGGAATGCTCTTAACATCCCGATAGCAATGAATATCTGAAGTGCTTTGACAAAAAATCCATACATTTCATCTGTGGATGCCGTAGCGCTGTAAAAAGCACGACCAATCATCTGAGCCGGCCCGGATAAAGTCAGCCTTCCATCTGTGCACAAACTTGAAATGATAATTTCATCATTTCAAATCTTATCTATCTCTTTTTCAACTAAATGGAATTATAATTATATATATTATATATATATATATATTATATTTCTCATCTTGTAATTAGTACATTTTAAAATAACGTTTCACAGTAATTTAGTAAGTGACTTTAAGGTTACCTTTGAAATGTTGGAGACAGTGCTTGGGGGGGCTGAAGCCCGCTGTGCAGGTGAACTAGCAGAACTAGTTGCAGGTGTTTGCATGAAGGAAAATCATTGGCCCATGTTACTTGAAGCTGATGGCGGGACATCGTCCTCACCATGCACCTCATAGTGACCTCTGGGAGTGAGATCATAGGAGTTGAAAACACCTGATGCTCCAGGAAACAAGGCCATGTTCCCGTCATCACTCACATACATACTTTGAGATGAGAGACCTGTCAAAAACAATCATAAGTAAATTAACTCCTAGTGCTAGTCGTTACTTCCAAATCTTTATATCTTCTTGTGACTACTGAGGAAACCTCACCAAATGGTGAACCTCTAAATTAAGTCATTATTATAATTATTCACATTATAATAATAATCCAATCCAATCCACTTTATTTATATAGCACAGTTTAAAAACAGAGGGTTTGCCAAAGTGCTTTACAATGAACATAACATTATAATAAAATATAATATTACACGAATAGATTATAATAATAATAATAATAATAATAATAATTCACGTTCAGGCGGACTTCAAGGATGCAAAATCCCCAACAACTAGGCTAACATGCTTCACAAAGGCAGAGCTGTAATGTTAGCTAGTAGCTAGCTATTCCCTGTTTGTAGTCTATGTAGTATTATTTTTACCTGAAAAATGCAGCTTAGTTTTTCTGCAGTCATATCTTCTTCTCTGAGACACACTCTTTTACTGTTGCGAAAGACTACGCACTGATCCATGTATTAACTAGCACCGCACTTGTTGACCCTCTACTTCCGAACACATGGATGGATAGAGACACACGACCGTCCTCATCTGCGCTCTTATTTTGTGGTAGCAGAATATTGTTCTGTTTTCTAGTGATTTTATTTTTTGTTTTGAGAAGTAGAAAATGAAAATCATCCCGTTTTTTAAGTTTAGTAAATCCCTTTTTGACCATTATAAAGAAAAACGCCTTGTTTTTCAATTTTGTTTTTGTCGTTTTTTGTTTTTGAATATCCATTTGTGAAAAGAAAATCCAATGACCAAAACATACACTGACCCTCCATGGCACCTGCACTTAATAGCTTGGTTTCAGTCACGTGACTTCTACGACGCGCGAAATTCAAGTGGAGGTCAGGAAGTGAAAACGCAATCATTCATCAACGCAGGAATCGTGGAGGACACCGACTATGACACTATGTCAAACAATTAAATGAACCTACACGCCGCAGATATCGTGAAAAAAATCACAGCACACATCGGATACGATCCGTATCAGCTGAAAAAGAGCGACTTGTCTCGTGATTTATCAGATTTGCCCGTTGTCGAGGCGATGGATATCACCAGCTACCTCGTCCTTCATACCTCCTACTACACGGCTAGCCAAATGAAAGCGTATAAAAGCCTGGAAGCTTTCAACTACTTCGTGTGTGGATGGGTGAATGACCTCGGCACCAAAAAGGCATTAAACAAATGTCGCCTTGTTTTTGCCCGGGTGAGTTACCTTCTTACCTCTAGGTAGCATTATTAGGAGACATCTAGCTAGCTAACTTTAGCTACATGGACTCATGTAAGGCAGTGTTACGGCTGTCGCCTTGCCTTCAGCATTAACTGGCCTGTGAGTGTTCTGTGTGTGTATATATAATATATATGTGTATGTGTGTTATGATTACATGTGGGTACTATGGTTACAGCGTCGGCGACGTTGTTTCGTTCCTACCAGAGGTCCTACCAGAGCTCCAGAGGCCTCTTGATGACGCTACTTAAGCTGCAACGTTGTTGACATTCGGGGCGCTGGATCTGTGCTAGGACGCCATGCGACCATACCTCAGAATGTTTGTGTGTTATTGGTGCTTATGTGTGTGTCCTTATGATATTGTTAACAGAGGTTAACTCGGGTGCTTATGGTGTGTGTACTTAGGATATTGATGTGAGTGTATGTGTTTAGCTTAGGATATATTGTGTTTTGGTGACGGCGTTGTACTTGTGCGAAACGTCTCACCACTTCTGTCTTAAGTGTCCTGATTCGTGACTGTGATATTCTGTGGCCTTCGATTTTGTGTACTATTGTGTATAGACAGCTCAGAGCCTTTGAACAGCCTGCACGTTGTTTATATCACTATGTTGAGGTTAATATTAAAAACAACCTCTTTACCAAGACCATCTGGTTATGTGTTGCTTCCCTTTTACCCCGAAACGAGCTGGGGACGTAACAAAACTAGACTAGCTAGCTATGGCTTGATGTTGTTAAATGTATGTTACTAACTATCAAGTTGTTAACTGGAGCTTCAATTTTGTAGGTCAACCATTACCAGAGGTCTGGAGAAACACCATTTAAAAACATGGATTGTAGCTAAAGAAGATGGAGAGGTTGTTACAGCACACTGTAACTGTATGGCTGGGTAAGTCATAAAATAAATATCCCAACCCAAAGCATATTTGACACAACACTTAAGCTCAGACAAAATAATGCCTGCTATAATATTCATGTTATACCATTACTAGCTTATATGATCAATCTAGTTATTCTAGTATGTCTCTGTCTATACAGTTTGTCAGAATCCTGCTCACACGTTGGAGCAGTTCTGTTTGCAATCGAAGCAGGTGTGCTGGAGAACAGGGCTTCTGTCTCGTCAACGATGGGGGCACTGTGAAGCTGGACAGGAGACATGCCTACTACCATCAAGTACAGGCTCAGCTCCACGTTGACGTTTACTACAGCGACTTTGTTGTCTGGACTAAAAATGACCTCTTTGTAGAGAGAATTGTGCGTGATGTGGACCTGTGGGACAACATCATTCCCAGAGTTGAGTTTTTTCAGACTCCCTGAAGTGTTGGGACAGAAACTTACAAGGGGAAAGGTAAAAGTCATAAATAGTTGGTGTGCTCATTTCTTTCCACAAGAACATGATAGTGCATAACTATCAGGTGACTAAAAGCCTCCTCTCCCTGTCTGCTGTTCCATTTTTCAGTTGCAAGATGATCAGGAGGGGGAGAAGGCGTGATTACCAGCACCTGTGGTCTGTCCTGGTCCCGGAAGTTGTGGTTCTCTCCTTGTTACATTATTATTTGCACAGTGGCAGCTCTTTAACCTGCATTACAGCACCTTCATATTCACTGACCACACTCACTAGAGAAAGTAGGGCTATGTGATATATTGCTATTGTAAAAAAGATGTTTACTGAAAAGATTAAATGATACTAAGAAGACTGAACAATACATGGTTTCTTATTTACATTTACAATAACCCTCAATGGCCATACATGGGAGCGTCACCAGACCAATTGTCATCTCTAGAATATTGTTGAATGAATTAAGCCTGAATGTAGATGAAAGTTGTATATTGAGTGGGGCTACACAATTTACAACACACACAAATATGTTTACTGAAAAGACTTGAACACAAGATGTTTGAAGACAAAAATATGTTTACTGAAAAGATTAAATGATACTGAATAATACATGGTTTCTTATTTACAAGACTACAGCTCCATGACTTTACTCCAATGGGACGACAGACACTGACAGATTAGACAAGGCACAGCAAATAACCCCAATCTTGTCAATTAATGCTAGAGCCTCACCTGGTTTTGTTGGCATGTGCTCTATGGGCACAGCCCTGCTTTGCAGAATCTGATATTTTCTTCTGACTAATCCTATGACTCTTTCGACATGAATACGCACATTAGCTATTTTTCTTGTCTCTTCCACCTCGTATGCTGACAGCTGACTTTTCCCCCTGGTGAATGCAGGCATCTTTAGTGAAGCACAGTAAAATCCCACACTATCGCCAATATGGAACCCACGGTCTGCTAGGACAATATCTCCAGGTAACAGGTTTTTTAGGAGCCCACTCTGTATTGTGATCTGTTTATCACTAACTCTTCCTCCCCAGGCACAAGATATGTAAGTGACATAGCCTTGGGGAGCAACACCAATCAGAAATGTAACAGTATGGTGATGCTTGTAGTTGGACCATGTTTGTGCTCTAGCTAGTAAATTAGAGGGCCTCTCAATAAAAACTTCAAAACAGTCAACAATCACAGCAACTCTACATCCAAATGCCTGTCTGAATCCCATTGGCATTGTAGCTTGAAGTACATGTCGCTCTGGCCACCCAATTATAAATGCTGTACTCTCATGAAGTATGTCAATTAACTTGTGCTAAATTCTAGAAGCAGTGGAGAGAGAGATGTTGAACCTGAAAGCCAAATCTTTCAGAGGGAGATTTAGTCTCAGCCTCAGCAAAACTAAAATGAACTGTTCAAATTTGGAGAGCACAGACATAGGGCCACAGGTGATGTAGGGCTCGCACAGTTGAAAAACCTGAAGTAAAACTAAGAAGTTGGGGAGCCCGGTGTAAAACGTTGTCTTCTCTTCGTTGTTCTCAAAGGACACCTGGTTGAACTTTGTGTCCAGTGCCTTTGTCCGAAGAGCTCCCAGCTCTGTTGTGTTCCTCCATCCTCTCGATGTCCTCCATCGTTAAATCAGTCTGGCATCCTGCATCTGCATACAATATAGCAGTAGCAAGCATAATTAGTTATTTAAAATAGTCAAATATGAATGTGAATTGTTGTGAAGTTATCTTTTTGACAACCTTTTTACAGACATGCAAGTTCTCTGTTCCAATTATTGCAGATTCTCAAGTTAGTACTCTATTTTCTAAACCTAATTCAAAGTTTGCATTGATTTTCTGACAATCACATTTGTAATATTTAATAATAATGCTGGTGGTTAATTTACCTTGTTGGTCATTTAATATACCACTGGTGTCCTCTGGTTGTGGGCTGTCAGACGGGGGCTGCGTCGGTTCTGGGCTCTCGGTTGTCTGCAGGAGATCCAACAAAGCCTCTGCACATTCTGATTGTCTTTGTTGGTCTTCCTTGAGCTCCGTCCTCTGCTCTTGTCGAAGAGATGCCTCTGATCTGGGCTTACTTGTTGTGTGGTAACCGAGGCTAACAGTGGGAGCCCAGTCTACCGACTCAACGTCACCCAAAGCGCTAGGGCACCCTAAAAAGTCCCATCAAAGTCCATATTAGACTACAGGTAACTTAAACATGATCAGTATTACTAAGTAAATAAGCATTTAACCACAACCCAATAATACATAAAAAAAGCCACAAAAACCAAGTTAGCTAATACCTCTGATGAAGTGGTCGCTGCAGACACTGCATTAGACGACTCTGCTGCTCCCGACCGCAGATGTAGGTTTGAAAGCCATTTTTTCCGGCGTTCTTCGGTTAGCTTCTTAAATTGCTCAGCTTTATGGACGACAACCTTCGGGACTCGGTAAAACCTCTTGTTTTTCTCTCGGCTGGATCGATTGGAAAAACCGTAAACTACACAACACACCGGCATTTTCGCAGCTATATCCTCTGTAGAAAATTACTTCCTGACCTCCAATGGAATTTTGCGCCAAAGGAACGCAGCGGTGTGACGTCAAGTGAAACCAAGCTATTGTGGGTTTAAAGTGTACGTCTGCAACAACAGGAACTCAAGTATTCTTTATCACGCCTGAAACGTTCACCTTCTTCCCTCATGCAGTAGGCGCTTTCACACCGGAGTACTTTTCCCAGGAATAGTTCCGATAGTTCTTGTAGCTCCCTCCAGTAAATGACACGAGGCTGAGGTCTTGATTAAATACGGGGTTTATTCTTGTGGGACATATTCCAACCCGTGAGAACTGGGTTGTAAGACAAAAAATATATAAAAGGTAAACAATAAATAAATATGGAATATATGCATGTCATCACTGTTAATGCCGCTAAATAAAACAATAAACGGCACACATATGCCACACAGCATGTAGCACAAGCTAACAATAGCATGTAGCACAAGCTAGCGCATAGCATACATACATATAACCTGCAGCTCAACCACACACATTTAGACAAACAACCAGCACAAAAACGTGCCTCGTAGGCTGCTAGTCATCTAGAGGGGCTGATATCTTTAACTGCATTTTTCCCTTAGTTTCCTTAGATTTTGTTTACATTCTGCGTTGCTCTGCAGTTGCGGCTATCAAGTGCGTCGATTAAACAAACAGGTGTAACATAAAACACCACAGATTAGTTCCGCCCCTATTAATGTTGCACATAGAAGGTAGGAACCAAAAATACAACGTGCAACAAAATAAACAACAGAAAGTGAAGACAGTTACAGTTCTTGGGATTTTGCGTTCACACCAAAAAGATCTGGAACTAGAACTTTGCTCGCGCAAACCTTTTCACCCCCAGGAACATTCCTGGGGAGAAAATGGTTCGTGGGTGTGTCGGCCACACTAACAATTTCTGATTGGCTGGGTGAATTGCAAACCACGCCCCGTATAACTCTGAAAAGTTTTGTGAAGCCGCCATTTTATTTGCTCGCCACTGGCGAGCCGTCAGGGCCCTCTAGGCCCTCTCTGAAGGCCTAAGATATTAAAAAATATATATTTTAAAACATTAAATTAAATTACAGGCTGTTTTAACATTATTCAGACTCAGCTCGCTGAGCTTAAGCTTATTTTAAATGTTGATAAAACCAAGGTAATGCTTTTTTCAAAAGCTAAAAAGACACCAGAGCCTGTTTTAGATATTGTTACTATGCAAGGACAAGTACTTGAAGTGGTTGCCTGTTATAAATACCTTGGTATCTGGCTTGATGATTGTCTTACTTTTAAACTTCATCTCAATAACCTGCTTAAAAAGCTGAGGGTGAGGCTAGGTTTCTTTTTCAGAAACAAGTCCTGTTTCTCGCTTGAGGCCAGGAAAAGGCTCCGTGACCTTTGACCTGTGCTGGACTGGTGATTTGTTGTATATGAATGCACCTGCCTATTGCCTGAACAAGTTAGATGCCGCCTATCACAGCGCACTGAGATTTGTCACTAATTGTAAAGCGCTTACTCATCACTGTACTCTGTATGCCAAGGCAGGTCTGCCATCACTTACTGTAAAGAGGCTCAGTCATTGGTACACATTTATTTATAAAGCTTTGTTGGGTAAACTCCCGTATTATATCTGCTCTCTGATAACACAGAGAGTTGCAAGCAGCTATTGTCTGAGATCGCATGATGTAATATTGTTAGATGTGCCAAGAGCAAGGACTGTCTTAGGTAAGACAGCTTTGATGTGCGCAGCTCCACTTTCTTGGAACAATCTTCAGCAGGAATTGAAACTGAGCAATCTCATTCCTCTGCATGTTTTTAAAGCTAGGCTAAATTAAATGCTCGTTGATACTATGGGCACTTATAAATGTCTATAACTATGTAAATGTATCCTGTAAATATAATGTATGATGTCCTTTATTGTTTCATGTGGAACTTATATGCTGCAGGTCTCCCTTGAAAAAGAGACCTATGATTTCAATGGACCAATCTGATTAAATAAAGGTTTGAAATTCAATTAAATTAAAAAACATACAAATATTTTTTTTTGTTATATTTTTCATTAGTTTTACCAAAATAACTTGATTTAATTGTATTTAAAATAACATTTCCAAAGAAATAAATCCTTCAAATCTGCCTGTTCAGTTTCTGTTGGAATGTGAAGGGTTAAATGAAAGAAGCTCCTTTGGCCGTCTCTGCGAGTTACTGTGAAGATAGTCTTGGTGGTCCTGCTGTAAATTCACAGAAGGCCAGCTACAGTAACTCAACAAGAGAGTAATGTCAAATTAAAGCTGTGGTCGCACATGTGCGCGCAGTGATGAGCGGGCCCTCGCATACATGCGCCTGTCGGGGAGGGCAGCCGGTCGTCCCGGCGTCAAGCAGATGCGCGCGAGTCCTGGGAAATGAGCCGTTTGTCATTTCTCAAATGTTCGCGTCCCAGACTCCCAGGTCCTCCGGCAGCGACCCGGAAACGGATGTCGGCGCGCCGTCTCGAAGGAAAACACATTTCTCTAAAGGCTCGTCGATGATCGATTATCGAGGAGGCTGTCTGGATGGAGGATACACTGATTTAGAGGAGAGAGGAGTCTCTCTGGAGGAGCTATAACGGAGGGCACACTGATGTATTCTCCGGAGTCGATTTCAGCCAACAGTGTTGTTCCCGTTGTGATTATAAGTTATTAGAGATGATCAAATGTACATCAGACTTTCTGCCCTTTACCGTTTGTTTACTCACTAATCACATGTCCCCTGGATGTTAGGCTATTTCTTTTTTTCAATACAACTGCTTTCATTGTGATGCGATGTTTACAGTGAGAACAGCTGCTGAGGTCAGTGCAGAAAGCAGAACAGTGTGTATAATATATATCGCTCAATAATACCAGGCCTACATTTCTCACTTTATTTGTAGGCTTTAGGAGATATCTACAAATAAACAGTAGATATTTTTCATGAAACCATGTAGTTCTTCACATAATAAAATATACAAGGGCTGTAGCCTGATATTTAGTATATGCTTTAGGAGCTGTTTATGTTTGTTGTACAATGTGTGTGTGTGTGTGTGTGTGTGTGTGTGTGTGTGTGTGTGTGTGTGTGTGTGTGTGTGTGTGTGTGTGTGTGTGTGTGTGTGTGTGTGTGTGTGTGTGTGTGTGTGTTTTAGAACATTTCCCTACGAGGAGTTTGCAAATATGTGCTTAAAATGCATGAAAAACGCACATTTTTCAAAATGGCCAACTTTTTCGGGGGCGGGGCTAATGGAAGGCAATTTGAAATATGTCTGCAATCATAAGATCAATGTGTATACAGCGTTTCGTGAATATCGGAATAACTATATGCGAGTAGTTTGGAGTTTGGATTATTATAAATTATATTCCATGAGGAATGTCTGTGCCAAAATTCGTGAAGTTCGGAAAAACTCTATGCGACTACCAGACAATAGGGCTTGAGCTGTTTTCACCAAAAAATAAAACAATTTTACATTCTCGAAAAGGTTGTGTGTCCCAAGTTTTGCATCTCAAGCTCATTTTATGTCATCGCAATTTAAAAATGTTTATAGGCCACGCCCACATTCGGCATTTGTTGCTACACTTTAAATCTCAGTTCATAGTCACCTCCAGAGTATGTCTAAAATAGGTTTTGATTAATGGCGGCCATATTTGTCGACTGAACATGCTCATTTCCTAGGGTAATGTGTCTAACCCTCCACCGATGCAGTCTATTAAGTTTGGTGTCGAAAAACAAAAAATTTAAATTTAAGTGAATATTTCACTGTTTTGAACATTATGCTAATTAAAAAAAGTTGGCGGAGTTTAGGGGTCCAAGAGGATTATTTGTAGAGCAGGTTGAGATGGATACGTGTGCAATATTTCAGGTCATTCAGACTTATATCAGACTGTGTAAATGTTTCCGAAATGGGATTTTCATAGGTGGCGCTAGCGAGCAGGTTGGACAATTTGAACCCATTGACTCCAGAATATTGCATTTTTCACCAGTCCTGGAGTCCGTGCAACATTATACAACTTTTGAAGCAACCTAAAGCCCTGAAAAACAGGAAACGCCAGCAGAAAAATTATAATTCCACCAATAACGACAGGTTCCTCGCACAGTTGGTCCTAGTGCTCTCGTGCTCGGGCCCTAATAATAATGTTAGCAGTCAAATGCAATTCAGAGTAATGATGGGCTGGATGTAAATGAGAGAATTATCAAGTTTCATACAAGTCATGCTTATGGACAGGGGTGCGCATAACCTTTTTAGTGAGTTATATGAGTACCAGGAGACAGCGTTTGGTACTCACCCCACACGAAGCGTGGTCCTCCTCAGTGTCGCCTTCACTGTCTATGTGCTAGATCAGTGGTTCCCAAACGGTGTGCCGCGGCACACTGGTGTGCCGTGAGTCAAGTCCGGGTGTGCCGTGGGATTTTGTGACAACTATACGTTATTATTGCAATATACAACTACACAAAAATAATTATTTAATTTACTATATCAGTACTTTGTAGGTTTATATGTACGTAATCTGCGCGACTTGCGCGTCCACATCTCATGGCTGAGTCAGCGATAACTTTCGAGGGGTGGAGCTATGCCCATTATTTTTGAGTTCGTCCGAAGAATAGACAGGAATGTGATGGTGAGGTGCAAACTGTGTCCAGGCCAGAAGCTGTTATCCACTGCTGTGAACACCACGTCAAACCTCAACAAGCACCTGCAAAGAACACATGCTAAGGTGAAGCTACCGCACACGCTATTTGTTGTTTGTTTATATCACGTAGTGGTCTGTTCTTCTTCTCTGTCTTCCGGTTGTTGCCTGTTTTGAATGACAAATACACACTACCGCCTCCTGCTGGTAAGGAGAGTTATTGCCACTCACGCATGCGCAGTTCGTACGTGCTCGGCGAGTAAAGTAACGAGTTACTTTATGTAGATAGTAACAAAGTAGTGTAATATATTACTTTTTTAAAAAGTAATATGTAATATATTAAAAAAAATTAATAACGACCCCATCTCTGGAGTTGGCGTTCTCTACTCTGATGTACATGAAGAACAGCAGGAGGTCACGGCTCTCTGTTGAACAGGACTTGCGAGTGGCCACCAAGGATTAAAAAAATCCCCGACAGGCACATGTATCTCACTAATTTGTAAATCCGCAAAATATTTACAATAGCACATGTTTCAATGCTGATTGCTGAAATATTACATTTATAATGTGTAGTTCAGGACCATGGACAATGCAGCTTCCTTGCATTGACAGTTCTCTGTGCTGAATTTCCTTTGCCTCCTTTTTAATGTTGTGACCTGTCTGGTTTAAATGAGTGTGTTGCTGCTTTGATGAAGCCTAATTTGATACAGTTTTAAATTAATTTCTGAAATATTTCGTTAATAAATATTTCATGAGTAATATAGTTGTCTTTGTCACATTTTATTTGACATTAGTAAATAATTATGCACATTTACAGATATTTTACATGATATGAGTGATAACACGTGTTATAAAGGCTATTTTGCACAATAGGTGTGCCTTGAGATTTTTACTTGTCCTTTGGTGTGCCTTGGGCACAAAAAGTTTGGGAACCACTGTGCTAGATGATGAAGATGATGAAGATGCACCTCCCTGTCTCTTTTTAAGCCTCCGATTTGCTTTCTCCAAAACTTGTTGCCAAAACTGTGAAGTCCTTGCATTTCCTGAGGTCAAGTTCAAGGATCAAATACAAAGAAATGATCACATGACAAGTCATATCTGATTTCAGATGTGGGAAGTTACTAAGTACACTTCTTCAAGTACTGTACTTAAGTAACATTTTGAGATATTTGTACTTTACTTGACTTGGATCTAATTTGTAAAACTAGCTGCACCTTCACCAGCTTTGAGAACACTTTGATGATCAATCATTACAAAACATATCATATATATTATTCTGAAATGGACCAATCTGCACAATGACTACTTTTACTGTCGCTACTTTCACTAGATTTTGATGAGAATACTTTTGTACTTTCAATTGAGGAACATTTTGAATGCAGGACTTTTATTGTAACAGAGTAACACTCTGGTACTTCTACTTTTACTCAAGTACAAGATCTGAGTACTTCTTCCACCTCTGTCTGATTTCAAACTCTTCCATAACACCCTGAGGAAGTTTGTTGTAAATAAAACTGCAGCAGCTTGACCACAGAGCGTGCACGTTGTGATCAGCTGATGTTGCGCAGTTCTCCAGTGTGTGCGCGGAGCACAGAATGTGCACAGAGGAGTCTCCCACTGCAGCCAGTTGGCGGAGTTTTAGCACCATTCTGTTGTTCATACCGACGTTAACCCCGTCTGTGCACACGGCGACCAACTCTGTCGTCCAGTGATCTAAGCCTCTGCCTCCTGTAAGCTTCACAGGTCCGTCGGTTATGTCCTGCGTGGCTCGGCCAGCTCCAGTTCAGTCAGTCACAGAAAGTCCGAAGAGTTTTAGCAGGGAGCGAAACGGCAACGTAGCTGCTTAATGTCTTTGTTTTTGACTGTTGACAAGAAACACGTGTAGACGAAATATGTGTTTTGTTTAGATGTGTTGAGGTACGCAAAGGCGCGTAGTGACACAAGTGACGTTACGCAATTCAGATTTTTGCCGCACAACCTGCGTACCAGTTATGTGCACCCCTGCTTATGGGAACATTAATGTCTGAACCAATCTCTTGGCAAATTAGTTTAAGTTTTCAAGTCACCAATTCACGAGTCCAAGTCACTCTCGAGTCCCCACTTTTTGAGTCTGAGTCCAAGTCCGATTCACCAAGGGAGAGTCGTGGTCGAGTCCGAGTCACCCACGGAGTGTCCGAGTCGAGTGCGAGTCATCATTACCTGTGTTCGAGTCCGAGTCTAAGTCCGAGTCACCCAAGGAGTGTCCGAGTTGAGTGCGAGTCATCATTACCTGTGTTCGAGTCCGAGTCACCCAAGAAGAGTCCGAGTCACAAGTCTTCATGTATTCATCTTAGTGGATATATTTGTTGAAATGTAGCTGCTCCTCTACATTGTTTTCATCCTGTCATGTTATACTAATGTGTCCATTGAACTGCTGTGAAGCCAGTTTGGATACGATTCTTGTATAAAAGGTGCTATACAAAGCTTATTACTAATATTAATATTATTATTATTTATATTATTGTAAATGACCTTTAATATGTCTAACTATATTTAAAATGAGTTACCTTTTAGAGAAGTGATTATATTTCTATGCCAATATTTTCTTATGGTAACATTTTCGTTTTGCACTTTTATTTTGATAGTAATAAGATTGGGACTCTTATTTTTGAAGGAACTTTTACCGGAAGTCAATGGACAACGAACCAGTGTAAACACACTTGAATAATGACGGATAGATGACAAATAAATTAACATATACTAAATAGTTGCATTGGGTTTTTAGCACCTGGCTGATAAGGGCACAAGTTCTTACGTTGGTAATGATTGTATAAAAGCAACGGTGATCAATAAACAGATACCATCGGTTAGAGAGTCTGACCATCATTCAGCCGGAGACGCTAATATTATGGTGAATGTTTAAATTATATCAATAAAGATTAATCCCCAGAAAGCACATGGCTACTTAGCATGCAGAATGACTATTCTGAACATGGCTACTTAGCATGCAGAATGACTATTCTGCATGCTAAGTAGCCATGTGCTTTCGTGTTATCGGCTGAATCTTTATTTATTGATTAGATCAAGTTACTCTGATGATAGTGTTCAAAACAGCCTATATCTGAACTCGATCCTTAGAGTAATGTGTTATGGAGCCTTCTCTTCAATCTTTTTTCCACATAACGAGCATGTTGCGCTGCTCTTTCCCAATGTGGAAGCAACATCTGTAAAAGCATTCAGCACAATGTGGGGTGTGTCTCTGGACTCTTTAGACTGGAATAACGGGGGTGCGCTCAGTATGTGAACTTGCCTCGCAGGTGCTCACAGAGGACATCTGACTCGAGACAAAACTTGCTCCAAGTCGGAGCGTCACAGTACAGTACAAGTCGAGTCCGAGTCATCGTGGGTGAAAAATTCACGAGTCAGAGTCATCGTGCGCGAGAATTCACGAGTCGAGTCCGCGTCAATCAGTATGCGAGTCCGAGTCCAGTCAGGGAAATCGGCACTCGATTCCGACTCCATCTCTGCCATAGGGTGAATGGGATGCAGTCATGCAGGGAGTTATTCTAATAAACATACAGTAATGAGGAATATGGGGAATGGCAGTGGCAGCAAAGGTGTAGGATTTGCTTTCTGCACTGGATCTGATCAGACATTATATCTGAGTTCAACATGTGAATTTAATGTTGAATTTGTAATGGTGGCATGGCTTTGAGATCTCTCTTGGTTACATCTAACCATTAGCCATTCTAGCCTACCCTTAGAGAAGGATCCCATCCAACACTGGTGGAGAGGCGGGGACAATCACAGAGCTCACACAGAGATGGACAACCATTGGTGTTCACAGTCACACCGACGGGTAACTGCCAGACACCGTTTAATTAATCGGATTTTGGCTGCTCCCGATAAAAAAACCTTGGCAACGAACAGAACATGCAAACTCATTATTCAGCAGAGAAACCTGGGAACCAATCAGATCTATCAGAATTGACACAAAGCAGGGTATATGCAGGAATCCTGAAGTCAAATTTAATACCTTTTTAAGACCTTTTTTAAGACCCTTTCCATACATTTTAAGACCTCATCGCAACTTCGAGTTCTAACCGGTTACCTTGGCGACACACTTTACCTCACATTTACTATATTGATTGTAAGATAGCACAACTAAACAGAGTGCAGACAGACTACTGAAGCCTCCTCTCCACATGAACTGCAACCTCTCTGTGAAGGTCAGGTTTAATGCAGCATGCTGCTTTGCTGCTTCTGTGCTCTTTCACTCCAGTAGAACCATCAGAAACCAGTAGAAACCAGTAGAAACCAGTATTTGACCAATAAACAAAACAATTGACAAAACATTGAACTATGAAATATATTAAACTGTGGTGAGCTTCAGCGGGGTAATGCCATATAGGAGCTCCCTCACAAATACCCAGGGGTTAAATTGGGCTGGGGCTCTCCGGGGCTACGCCCGGCACAGAGGACGATGCTCTGACGTCATCGCCCTCACACATTTGTCATATGTTTACAAAAAACGATATGTTAAGACTTTTCTCGTTCTTAATATAGACTATATTTAGGGTCGATATGTGTTGACCTTACTTTAAAATAGCAGATCTCTGTGACCGGATATAGTTGGGCTTAGACCCCGGCCCCACGAGGATGCATACAGTAAAACGCAAACGCAAAAAAGTCTTCCGTTCACACACTTTCGATTCATTAACGTGTCCGTTCACACTAGACCGCTGGAAATGCTGGAAACGCTGTAGTACATATGCCAGGCCTGTAAGTGGCGCTGCTGCCGCCACAAAATACACCAAAAGCAGCGAAGAAGACCCGGAGCATGGTTGTCATGGTTGCCCTTCTGGTTATTCTCCACGGTGGACGGCGTGTTCTCCTGCTGTATATCTCTCAGGTAGTCCACCAGCAGATAACCCCCCCCCCCCCACAGAGCGGAGCAAGGCAACGAAACTTAAAATAAGAAGCAGCATTTTATGGCACGCTATGCATGGGGCCGCCTTGAGGGGGTTTCCCGACATGTTGTTTCAGTAAATTAAAGGGTGTTACATGTTGTCGTTGCTGTGGACCTTCTTAATACCTTGGAAAATGCCGTTTAATACTTTTTAATACTTCTTAATAGCCTTAATTTTCGCTAAATTGATTTATCAACTTTTAATACTTTTTAAGACCCCGCGGACACCCTGCAAAGAGGCTTCCAACATCGGATAATTCAGCTGTGAAATGCCTGCCAAAGTAACATCACGTAATAAGCAGTCAACATTAATCCTTCATGCAATTTCAGAACAAACGAAAAAAAACACCTGTGATTATTTTCCAACTTTATGTGCATCCCTGTTTCCTGCAGGAAGCCTGTAATGGATGAACTCATCCTGCATGTCTTGGGTCAGTTTGGCCCAGGGCAAATCAATAATAGGTGCGATGTTTAAAAAACATGGTCACACCTTTACATGTCATCCCACATGAACATGTACTATTCGGAATGTCCTATTTGATGATTTGATTTGTACTGAACAGACAGCCTCATGGGTTAGCTTTATTTTTTACCAATACAAACATTTCACACTGATATCATGACCATTATGGCTTTTTATCTGTGTTAAAAACTGTCAGTAGAATGAGTTTATTATGATTACATCGTGTCACTATTTCTCAAATCTTCTGTATTTGGTGTTAAAAGTTGTTGTCCTGTAATCTGAAATTGAGAGCTGAGACGTATTTTTGTTTCAAATGTAGGTATATAGTAGTGCATTCCCAGGATAAGAGAGGATTAGAAACCTTTTGCCTGATCATGTTGACATACTGGAAGTAGAAAGTACTAAGTTCTTCTTTTCAGTCTTGAAAATATTGTTTACAATTGTTTGGAAAATGTTCTCTAATAGATTTTAGACCTTGTACATATTTTGTATTTATCTTCCAACCAGTGATAAACGATGCCTTATTATAGCTCCACAGCATGTTATGCTTTAGTTTATTTAACAAGGCATGTGTCTCCATACAGCAGACCTTTGTGCGCGTGCGTGCGTCTCCTCTCCCCCCTCCCCCCTCTGACACTGTCTAGATCAGGGGTGGGAAACCTTTTTCCGCTCAAGGGCCATTTAAATGTTTTCAACATCCTTCGAGGGCCGTACAAATGATTGACCTCTGCTTAAAGATACTGAAATCACAGCCCATTCATTTGGCCTTTCTTTCATGCTGTGCAAAGAAAAAGCAACCTCTTAATCCAGATATCTGACCATGACTCGCGCATGCATGCACGTGCACGGTTGTGGCATGACCACCAAAACAGAATGATATGGACACAAGATGTGTGCAAATGTATTTAGTTTCCTATCCATGTGGACATGAGAAGATTTTTTTTAGATGTTGAAGTTAAAAGCATCAATCTGGTGCACTTTGAGAGCAACATGAGGAGATCTATGGATACATCTCTCAACATCCATATGAAACAGAACTGTAAACAGATTTCTTATTCTTTCTGGATATTTTACAAATCACTCCCCTTTCAAACTGTATTCTTGTTTATTAATATCAACTTTTGTTTACTGTCATATAGTATTTTATACCTGTTTACTTTATTCTCTTATTTTTTTATAACTATAATGATTATATAAAGATGTGCCTTTACCTCACTGGTTGGAGAAAAAGCTTCTTATATTCGTTAGCATAGCTAGCTAAGCAGATGATCAGTGTGACGGATGAACAGATCGCCACTGGCCTTACAACTAAAGACACAGCCACGCAAACACTGCGGCATGTGTACAGCTCCTTATGCGTACTGCAATTTGTGAAGTCCCAGCCCGGAGCGGCGTTCTGGTGCTCTCCGTCAGAACTGCACCCCTGTCAGACGAGACATATACCACGTGATGACACGTTAGGCTCATGTTGTGTTCAAGGACCCTGACCTTGGCCAGGAAAAACAGGCACTCGCTTGTTTAATTATTTTGTGGTCTAGATTTCTTAATTTTTTTTCTTTTTTGCGTGTGTTACCTCGAGGGCCGTATCAAATTGTCTCGCGGGCCGTATACGGCCCGGGGGCCGGAGGTTCCCCACCCCTGGAATAGAGCTTTGGCTGATCAACACACAGATGCAGCCTCTATTGACCAGGCCTTAAATCACACTGCTGTGTTTCTCCTTCATGTGCAGCCATGCTGAGTACCACTTTGATGTCAGTGACTCTTTTTTTGGGAGTGAACGTGTTTCACTTCACCTGCAGAACTCTCCAGATGGATGGCAGGGGGCATGCGCGTGTTCCCATGCCATCTGCTCATTATCTGCACGGGCCCCCCCGCCTTACCTAAACGGAGTCGGTGCCTGCTATTGGCCCTCTAGGGACTGTGTGACACAATACACACATATGAGAATACACATGAGCTGCTAGTTGTCTGTGCCCACAACAACAGCATGCACATTGAGCGGTGACATGTTTATCTGGTTTTTCAAAATCCATCTTAAAATCATATTAAACCCAGACGTTCTGTTGTATGTGTCTTACACTGGACTGCTGTTATTTGGAGGCCTCATTTGATTTATTAATGTTCAGCCACACCTGCTTCCTGCAGCACAGTTGCACGGAACAGTGTCTGTCTTTCTCTTCTGTTCCCAATTCAAATCCAAACGATTATCTGCAGATATGACTGTAAGGATTACAGGATCCTTGTAAGGATCACCATGCTGAGCAGCTACAGAATCCTTCTGAATTTGCACATAAAAAGCGTGTTTGTACAGCACCGGTATTACCTGGGATTACTATGTGATTTGTAAAAATATAAAGAGGTTATCCATCGCTATCCATGCATATTTTTAGATAGATGTGTATCATACCCACAGGTAATGTTGGGATCTGGTTGGTATATATGTGGGAAAGAGTTTAATCTAACCTTCAAAAAAACGTGTTACTTCCTACTGGTGTGTTCTGAACCTAATCCCAAAATGTGTTTTTGCATGTACTCAGTCACCCTAAACAGCAAATTGATCATGTCCTATCTGACAGAAAATAACAGCCTGCTCTCCCTGTCCTCTTCCCTGGGGAGGGGGGTTCACACTCAGACAAAAGACAACAATAATTCATCTGAGTTTCTTCACGAGTCAACACTTTAAAGCAGCTCTCTGTTAACGATAAAACATCTTAGTCTTTTGATATGTTGCTTTAATGATTGTTACCGTTAATAGGTCATTAAAAGGTCAGCTTCTGCTGCTCAGAGTCGTGAGTAACAGGAAGACGGCTTGCAGCATCTGGAGGGGACTATGGAGTTGTTGGATGAAGTTTGAATGGAATCAGGTGCAAATACTTTAAAGCTCACATATTATGGTATATTTGAACAATATATTATAGGGCAGGGATCACTACATTTTGGGGGGGGTGGTCATGTACTGCGGAGCGCATAAATCTTAGCAGACTCTTAACGCTAACGAAGGATCTCCGTTGGACTCTGTTGTGGGTGGGGTGCTAGAGGAGCACGCTCCATGTACATGCCGCCGGAGCCTCGCAGCGGGGCTACTGCTGCGGAGTACATAAAGGAGACTCTTCACGCTAATGAAGGATCACTTCTTCTTCAGGGCAGGGAAGGCTACGCAGTACGCAGTCTACTGTCCCGCTGCTGCCTCTCTGTTGGACTCCGGCACTGCACATTACTCACGAGACGTTGAGTGAGTAAGTGTGGGGGGAAAACGCACTAACCACTCCGCCAACGCCACAGTCTCCCCTGCCGTGCGGGCCTGATGAGAATGTCTGGCGGGCCGGATGTGGCCCGCGGGCCACCAGTTGATGGTCACTCTTATACAGTAGGGCCATATCTATACAAAACATGTCTCTGAAGTGTTTTACTCAAAATACCAAACAGATCACCATTGTATCACGGCAAGACGTGAACATGTGACAATTTACCATGCTGGGAGACGTGAAGATGTCACGATTTCGTCCCTTCAAACGTAACAGTTACACGGTATTGTTAACCCATGTTAACCAGTGGAGAAATAACCGGAAATGCCAAGCAAATGCTACCCCGACGGTCGGTTGTTATTGTCAATATTAATATAATAATGGCATGTATGAGACTAAGTTAGCTTCATCATATCTCAATCAGTGATTAAGTGAATAATAACGTTTCTATCGGGTCACTATCAGCCTGTCACTCATTATGTTCAGGAGGGGGCGGGGTTTGGAGGAACAGAGAGGAGACGGTGATCGCGGAAGCTTTTTCCTCCTGCCTTCACAAACTTCACACAAGTATTTATCAACTGAAAATAGCAAGAGGACATTCATGCTCTGCAATCCAAGACTTGATTAAATCCATAAAAAACCTGACATGACGATAACGAGTGTTTTTCAAAAAACACAAATCCCTCCCTGTGTGTCTCTGAGCCGCAGCGACGCGGACTGATTCAGAGTGGGTCATTCTGCTGTTGGTTCTGGACTGGTGTTGGTGGAGAAAGCAGACTGCTCCGTGTGTGGTGCCGCTGTCACGTTTGTTCCTTGATCTCTGCGTCACGGACC
This sequence comes from Pseudochaenichthys georgianus, assembly GCF_902827115.2. NCBI lineage: Eukaryota > Metazoa > Chordata > Actinopteri > Perciformes > Channichthyidae > Pseudochaenichthys > Pseudochaenichthys georgianus. Next base: position 44,524,608 of record NC_047507.1, on the reverse strand, counting down.
AATTTGATATTTGTGTGACAGAAACAATTCTAAAATAAAAAAACGTTATTGTCCAGCCGCGGCCGAAAAATCAAGAAGCAACCTTACTACGCTATAATCGATAATCGAGCGGCGAGTTACTGAAAAGCTTTCTGTGAGCTACCGGTAGCTCGCGATCGACGTGTTGGAGAGCCCTGCTCTAAACCATCTAAAACTTCCATAGATCGAGAAATTTGCGCTGAGAAAAGACGAAAAACATCGTTTCGGCTTCTGATATGGCGGCCATTACTGAGCTCACGAAGTCTTGCAAAATATCGCAACTGCCCGCGAGATCTGTGTGACATCAAGGGAAGCTGGCTTAGACATAGTGGACAGCGTGGGCTGCTGCCGAAAGAGCAACACTTCACCCAGACAATGTCAATATGCTGTTGTTCTTGAACAAGAACACATAGACTTGTACTCTTGCATATTGAGTCTTGACAGTCCACAGTCTCCTCACTGTCCGAGTGACATAGATGATAGATGCTTAAGTTAACTATGTATGACATTTGTATCAAAATGGTATGTATGTATGTACTGTACAATTTACACATGTAGAGTTGTAGAAAATACATGGTGTTTTAGGGATTTAGGCTCAGTCAGCTCAGGGACTGTTTGGTTACTTTAGTTTGGTAAATGAAATAAATGTTTGAACTTCGTAGTAGTTCACTGTAGTTGCTGTCATAAGTCATTTGTAGACTAGGTGGAAAAAAGTGTTTTTTTTACATTTGTACTTTGTAGAGAAATGTAGACACAAGTTGGAAGGGAACACAATAAACCTGACGAGTTTGAATTTGAGTTGATTATGAGTTAATTTTCAATTGATAATTAGCTCACAATAAGTTCACTTTAGTTACTCACACAACTTGTCACAATTCATGGGTTCAGGTCCGGACTTATAAGTCCGGCGACGAGACGGTGTAAAGAGAGGTCGAAAACTTCTACAGGTGCACCATAGAGAGGATCCTGACCTTCTACAGGTGCTACATAGAGAGGATCCTGACCTTCTACAGGTGCACCATAGAGAGGATCCTGACCTTCTACAGGTGCCCCATAGAGAGGATCCTGACCTTCTACAGGTGCTCCATAGAGAGGATCCTGACCTTCTACAGGTGCTCCATAGAGAGGATCCTGACCTTCTACAGGTGCTCCATAGAGAGGATCCTGACCTCCTACAGGTGCACCATAGAGAGGATCCTGACCTTCTACAGGTGCACCATAGAGAGGATCCTGACCTCCTACAGGTGCTCCATAGAGAGGATCCTGACCTTCTACAGGTGCACCATAGAGAGGATCCTGACCTTCTACAGGTGCACCATAGAGAGGATCCTGACCTTCTACAGGTGCTCCATAGAGAGGATCCTGATCAGCCCAGCGGCTCAGGAAGAAAGCCCTCAGGATTATCAAAGACCCCATCACCCCAGCCACAAACTGTTAATCTGCTAAAACCACCAGACTCAGGGACAGTTTCATCCCACAGGCCATAAGACTATTAAACACCTGAACTATTTGTTAAGCATGACGCAACATCTTGCAAGAAACAGCGTCTGAGGGCTTCTTAACATTTAAGAAACTATGATTGTGTCATACCCACTTAACGGGAAGAAACTCAGCTATCAGACAATATTAATCATTTTTAGAAAAAAAAAACATAAGGGTATTAACAAAGGCTCTGAATTAGCCCTGAGCAAAAAAATGCTGACGCACATAGCACAGAACTCACATTAAAATACCCTTATTATTTATCGGATCTGCACAAACAAGATATCGATTAGCAAGCTGAGATTCCACAGATTCCAGAAATATAATTATACAATATTACTTTATTGTCAGATCAAGTCTGAAATTTGATTTGCGTCACAGCAGCTCCATGTCCAACATCAACAGACAAATATGCATACACAAATACATGAAACACAAACATTTAACATAACAGCACAATCAGTGAGAGAAAAACATGCTCAAAGAGCCTTCAGCGTGCATCTGATCTGGGGTCAGCTCTGTGTTTACTGTGAGGACTGACGGATGCACAAAGGATGCTTCAGTCTGACTTTATTGAATGGTGGGACCCTGTATCTCCGATCAGATGGTAGCAGTTCATACTCTCTGTTCAGAACATGGTTTGGGTCGGAGATGATGTTGTTGGACAGCCTCACTGGGCTGTTATGATAGGCTGAGTCATAGAGTCTCTGACGGGTGGACCAACAGTCTTTGAGCAGATCTTTAACAGGTGGAGCAGTTTTGATTTTAACGCTGCCGACAGACATTTGTACCAGGTAGTATTGCAGTACTGTAGAATGGACATGATCACAGATGTAAAGAACAACAGAAGAATTTCTCTGCTCGCGCCAAAAGACCTGAGATGGCGGAGAAAATAAATCCTTTGTTTTGTCCTTTTGCTCAGATAATCAATGTGATCCTTCCATGACAGCAGATGGTCAATAATTACACCCAGGTATTTGTATGAAACTCCCTGCTTGATCTCATCTGTATGGATGACAATGGGGACTTTATGGGAGTCAGATGGTGAGCCAAAAATGATTTCCTCAGTTTTCTTGGTGTTGATCTCAAGAGCATTGTTATCAGTCCACTCGACCACCTGATTTACAGCCTGTTGGTGCAGCTCAGGGTCGTCTGTGTTACTGAGCAGAGATATTATTGCAGCATCATCAGAGTACTTAATGATGAAGTGGTTTGGTGTGTTGGTTCGACAATCATCAGTGTAGAGAGTAAAGAGCACAGCTGAACTCACGCAGCCCTGCGGGGCCCCTACATTGGTTGTGATGGCAGATGACAGGGTTTTGTTGTTCAGTTGCTCTCTACTGGTGAGGAAAGCAGCATACCAGTAAATCAGGTATGGATTTACTTCCATCATCACTGAGAACTCGCGACAGGGGAAGCAAAACCAGACATCACACCACGTAGCATTACGGAGCAAACACGCGAATAGTCTTACCTTTTGCTGTTTCTGATCAAAAGTTGTGTTCAATGGCATTAAAACAATAAAAACGCTGCTGAAGGTGAATCCAATGGTTAATCCAATGTGTCTGTGTCACTTTGAAATGATTACTGATAATCCATCTTCATATTTATGTCAATAACGGAGTTTTCATATTAGCTGCTACGAGAGTGTATGACAGCTTCCGGTTCTTGGCATTCTGGCTACGCATCACTCATTCACCAATGGGTAATGTTTAGATGGAATTTAGGAACTTGCCCTCGATTCTATTGGCTCTAACGGTTAAAAAGAGGTGTCAATCATCAAAATCGAGATAGGGCCAGAGATATGGAAAATCCACCCAAATGACCCCAGAACCTCTCTAAAAAGGTCAAATGTCTCTTGTTTTGCATCAATCTTGATACAGGGTACTTATTATATGTTATAGTTTGGATTCCTAAAGCTTTTAGTCTACCATCCCATCATTCATATACTAATAAAGGACTGGCTTAGCCAGTTGAGCAGCACTTGAAACGATTGGCTCTTTGAAACCTGATGTTCTTATATGATTCTGTTTTCCTCAAGGTTGTGTCTTCCTGGTCGAATGTACTTATTGTAAGTCGCTTTGGATAAAAGCGTCAGCTAAATGCAATGTAATGTAATGTAATGTAATTCAAAGGTGGTTTTCACTATAAATAATGTTGTTTTTTTTGGACAGACACATTACATTCCTTTACAATGAATACTGAATTTACTTTAACCTCTTATCAATCAATCAATCAATCAATGTTTATTTATATAGCCCAATATCACAAATGTTACATTTGTCTCAGTGGTCTTCACAGTGTGTACAGAATATCAGTATGACAATACGACACCCTCTGTCCTTAGACCCTCACATCGTACAAGGAAAAACTTCCAAAGAAAACCCAGTTTAAAGGGAAAAATGGGAGAAACCTCAGGGAGAGCAACAGAGGAGGGATCCCTCTCCCAGGACGGACAGACGTGCAATAGATGCCGTGTGTAAATTGAAAAGATAATACATTTGCAACATAGGTAGTCCAAATGTTTGGAAATGCATGTGTGTATAATAGGAAGATGAATCCACGAGGATATCCATCCAGGACCTATGATCCAGGACCACAGCCACGACTCAAGATCCAGCGCTCGCGATCCAGGACACAGGACCGCAGGATCATCCATGACTCCGGATCCCAGCGTATATAGACACCAAAAAGAAAGACATTTGGGGAAGCTGGGTTAATCGGAACATGAGTGTACACGGGTATAGACAGAGAGAAGGAAGAAGTAAGATGTCCCCCGACAAACTAAGCCTATATCAGCAAAACTAGGGGCTGAATCTAATCAGCCCTAACTATAAGCTTTATCAAAAAGGAAGGTCTTAAGCGCACTCTTAAAAACGGATAGGGTGTCTGCCGCCCGAACACAAACTGGAAGCTGATTCCACAAATGTGGAGCTTGATAAGAAAAGGCTCTGGCTCCCATTGTACTTTTAAAGATTCTAGGAACAACCAACAACCCTGCATTCTTGGAACGCAATGCCCTAGTAGGACAGTAGGGTATAATGAGTTCTTTAAGGTAAGATGGCGCCTGCCCATTAAGGGCTTTGTAGGCGAGAAGAAGAATTTTAAATTCTATCCTGTGTTCTATAGGGAGCCAGTGTAAGGCAGCCAGAATAGGAGTAATGTGGTCCCTTTTCCTAACTCTGGTTAGTACACGAGCCGCAGCATTTTGAATCAGCTGAAGCGACTTGATTGACTTCTTGGTACTCCCTGATAATAAAGAGTTACAATAATCCAGCCTAGAAGTAACAAATGCATGGACTAGTTTCTCTGCATCGTTTTGAGGCAAGATATGCCTGATTTTTGCAATGTTACGTAGATGGAAGTAGGCGGTCCTTGAAATTGATTTTATGTGGGCGTTAAAGGATAAATCCTGATCAAATATAACACCAAGATTCCTTACAGTCTCACTGGAGGCCAAATGAATGCCATCCATAGTTAGTATGTCTTTAGATAATTTGTTTCGTAGATTCTTCGGGCCAAGTACAATAACTTCAGTTTTGGTCGTGTTTAACATCAAAAAGTTTAAGGTCATCCACGTTTTTAAGTCCTTAAGGCAGTCTTGAATTTTATTTAGATGATTAATTTCATCAGGCTTGATTGATAAATATAGTTGAGTATCATCCGCATAACAATGAAAGTTTACAGAATGATTCCTTATAATATTGCCTAACGGAAGCATATATAATGTGAACAAAATAGGTCCGAGCACTGAGCCCTGTGGCACTCCATGGCTAACTTTGGTTTGCGTGGAAGATTCATCGTTAACACGTACAAACTGAGAGCGTTCAGATAGATAGGACCTAAACCAGCCTAAAGCAGTTCCCTGTATGCCAACTAAGTGCTCTAGTCTTTGCAATAGGATATCATGGTCGATAGTATCAAATGCAGCACTAAGATCGAGCAAAACAAGAATAGAGACAAGTCCCTTGTCTGAGGCTATTAGAATATCATTTGTGACTTTAACCAGAGCTGTCTCTGTGCTATGATGTGTTCTAAAGCCAGACTGAAAATCTTCAAATAAATCATTGTTTTTTAAGTAATCACACAACTGTTTTGCGGCCGCTTTCTCAAGAATTTTTGAGAGGAACGGAAGATTAGAAATAGGTCTATAGTTGGCTAAAACCTCTGGATCGAGGTTGTGCTTTTTAAGAAGCGGTTTTATCACTGCTACTTTGAATGATTGTGGAACATAGCCTGATAATAAAGACATATTCATAATATTTAATAAAGAAGTGCTAATTAATGGAAAAACTTCCTTCAACAGCTTAGTTGGAATTGGGTCTAACATGCACGTTGATGGTTTAGAAGAGAGAATCATTGAATGTAATTGTTCAAGGTTAATGGCTGAAAAGCATTCTAGTTTACTATCTAGTGAAATATTAGAACTTACGATTCCGGGAGCTGTTGATAACACTATACTGGTCGAAGGCAAGAGGTCATTAATTTTGTTTCTAAGAGTAACAATTTTATCGTTAAAAAAGCACATAAAATCATTACTACTGAGTGCTAAGGGAATAGAAGGCTCAATCGAGCTGTGGCTCTCTGTCAGCCTGGCTACAGTGCTGAAAAGAAATCTTGCATTATTCTTATTCTCATCTATTAATGAAGAGTAGTAGGCTGCTCTCGCTTTACGCAGTGCTTTCTTATATTCATTGAGAGTAATATGCCAAATTAAACGAGATTCTTCAAGTTTAGTGGAACGCCATATCCTTTCAAGTTGTCTAGACTTTTGCTTTATTTTGCGGGTTTCGGCATTATGCCATGGAGCTAATCTATGTTGTTTTATTTTCTTCTTTTTCAAAGGAGCAACAGAGTCTAATTTTATTCGCAGCGCATCTATAGCACTATGAACAACATGATCAATTTGGGGTGGTGTACATTTTGTATAAGTTTCCTCCCCTACATGCAGACATGCTATCGAGTTAAGTATTGGTTGAATCTCTTCCTTAAATGTGGCTATAGCACTAACAGATAGGTTTCTGCTGCAAGAGCTTTTGACTAATGCTTTGTAGTCTAGTAACAGTACTTCAAAAGTTACTAAGAAATGGTCGGATAAAGCAGGATTATGCGGTTCGACTAATAGTTGCTCAATTTCAATACCATAAGTCAGAACAAGGTCGAGAGTGTGATTATAACAGTGGGTTGGTTTATTTACACTCTGACAGAAACCAACAGAATCTAATATAGAGTTAAATGCAACAGTAAGGCTATTTTTATCATCGTTAACATGAATATTAAAGTCACCTACGATAATTACTTTGTCTGTTTTAAGAACCAAAGTTGATAAAAACTCAGAGAATTCTGATAAGAATTCTGAATAAGGACCTGGTGCACGATACACTGTAACAAATAAGATTGGCTGCAAAGTTTTCCAGGTCGGATGCGTAAGACTAAAAACGAGGCTTTCAAAAGAGGTATAATTACATTTTGGTTTAGTATTGATAAGTAAACTTGAGTCAAAGATTGCTGCAACTCCACCTCCTCGGCCCGTGCCTCGAGCAATATGAGTGTTGACATGGCTGGGTGGAGTGGCCTCATTTATGCTGACATATTCTTCTTGTCTCAACCAAGTTTCAGTGAGACAGCATATATCAATATTATAATCTGATATTAAATCATTTACCAATATTGCTTTAGATGCTAGAGATCTTATGTTTAAGAGACCACATTTAATCTTCCTGTTTTGTTGCACTGTAGTAGTTGTTACATTTACTTTTATTAGGTTATTATGTATGACACCTCTATTAGGTTTTACCTTAAATTGTCCTTGGGCAGACACACACACCGCTAATATTGGGTATTTTATTGGGTTCGGGATTCCTATGGGTGACTGCCTAGGAGAGAGCGCAGAGAAGCGTGTAAGACTGCGACTCTGCCTCCTGGTCTCAACTCCAGTTTGTCATGGATTACGTCCACAAAGCCCTGAAATGTTTGCCGAAATGAGATCTGCACCTTTCAAAGTAGGGTGAATGCCGTCTCTCTTAAACACCGCCCCACCAATACCGGGGGGGGGAAACACGTCACGGCAGGAGACAACGTCTGGGGGCTTCTTAATATTTAAAAACCTATGAATGTCTCATACTCAATTAACGGGAAGAAATTCAGCTACCTGACAATACAACACACTCTCACTCCCTAAACTCCTCAAAAACACCAGATTACCTTTGTTAATTAAACGACATTGATAGGTTTAAATTGTGTGTGCAGTGATACTATCGACCATGATATCCTATTGCAAAAAATGTCCAACACTGTCTCCTAAAAATTACATTCCCACAGAACTAAACTGCATTCTCAATTACGTTTAGCTAGAAACGTATTTTCTCCCACGTTACGTTTGTTATGAATGTATCTTAATTACGTTTATTCCGCTTCCAGCGTCGGATCCGGCTACAGCTCCCAGTCATGTTCCTGCCACCGTGCCGACACCGCTGCCTTCGGTTCCTCACCTCTCCAGACCAGAGCGTTTTTCCGGAGACTCGGATAACTGTTGTGCGTTCCTGGTCCAGTGTGGGTTGCACTTGGAACTGCAAGCACCTTCCTTCCAGTCTGAACGGGCTAAGGTAGTCTACATCGTTTCCCACCTCACCGGCAGAGCGGAGGCGTGGGCTACGGCGGAGTGGGCTCCAGATTTCCCAGTCTGTAATTCCCTGAGAGGTTTTACAGAGACTTTAAGCAAAGTATTTGATCACACAACTCCAGGCAGGGAAGCAGCGAGAGCTCTAATGGATTTACACCAGAGAGGGAGACGTGTCTCCGACTACGCCGTGGAGTTCCGCACTTTGTCTGCAGACAGCGGCTGGAATGATTCATCCCTCTTCGATGCTTTTCGCCATGGGCTGTCTGGCCCCATCAAGGACCAGTTGGCTCCTCTAGAGCTTCCCTCTGACCTGGATAGTTTCTTTGCTATGGCAATAAGAATTGACACTCGCCTCGTAGAGAGAGAAACGGAGAAGTCGGGAGCTGTGTTTTCTCCGCCCTTTTTCCCCCAAGCAGCGTTTCCAGACGACCGATTCTCCAGCACCGCCTACTGCCCAGGAGGAACCCATGCAGTTGGCAAGAGCAAAGCTGACTCCTGAGGAGCGCCAGCGCCGCCTACGGGAGGGGAGGTGCATTTACTGCTCACAGAGGGGTCACTTTGTAGCCAGATGCCCAGTAAAAGACCAGGCTCATCAGTAAGTAGGAGGGTCCTGGTGAGCCGAACTGTTTCTTTGTGTCCCTCTCGTACTCTCACCTCTGCTCAGCTAATTACTCCTTCTCAGACTTTGTCGCATGCTGCTCTAATTGACTCCGGAGCAGATTAGAGTTTCATTGATTGGAGATTAGCCAAGAGACTTTGACTTAATTTTGTTCCCCTGTTGAGGCCTCTTGTAGCAAAGGCTCTGGATGGACGTTTATTGTGCCGAGTCACTCACCGTACTCGGCCCCTTCAACTAATCAACGGCCACACTGAATCCCTGAGTTTTCATCTTTTTAACTTTCCTTCACACCCTCTTATTTTGGGCTACCCATGGCTGGTAAAACACAATCCCCACATGGACTGGTCCACCGGGAGAGTTTTGGGTTGGCATAAGGATTGTTTGGCCACATGTTTCCCTTCTGCCCCTGCTCCAGATAGACCTCTGCCCTTCACCCATGTGACTGTTGCCCTGACTACTGCTGTCTCTACCCCTCTCCAAGCTGCAGCAGACTCTGATTTTCCGGATCTTAGCAGGGTGCCCACCTGTTACCGGGACCTGAAGGGGGTTTTCAATAAGACTCGTGCTTCCACCCTGCCTCCCCATCGACCCTATGACTGCTCCATTGACTTGTTCCCTGGGACATCTCTACTCCCTGTCTGGCCCCGAAAGGGAAACAATGAAGAGATACATTGACTCCTCCCTTGCTGCCGGGATAATTCGGCCTTCCTCCTCTCCGGCTGGAGCATGCTTCTTCTTTGTCGACAAGAAGGATAAGACTCTTCGTCCATGTGTCGACTACAGTGTGCTAAATGACATCACCATAAAGAACAGGTATCCCCTTCCTCTTATCTCTTCAGCATTTGAACTATTACAGGATGCAAAGATTTTTACTAAACTTGATCTTTGAAATGCTTATCATTTGGTAAGGATAAGGGAGGGGGATGAATGGAAGACTGCTTTCAACACCCCTTGTGGCCATTACGAATACCTCGTAATGCCATTTGGGTTAACCAATGCTCCAGCTGTTTTCCAGGCTCTGGTTAATGATGTTCTCTGTGACATGCTCAACCAGTTTGTTTTTGTCTACCTCAACAACATTCTCATCTTTTCTCCGGATAAGACGACCCACATTCAACATGTCCGCCAGGTGTTGCAGCGTCTCTTGGATAATCTACTCTTTGTGAAGGCAGAGAAGTGAGAGTTCCACGTCTCCACCGTCTCTTTCCTGGGATTTGTCATTTCGGAGAACAGTATTCAGATGGACCCATAAAAGGTCAGTGCAGTCACTGAGTGGCCTACACCTTCCAATCAGAAACTCATACAACGATTTTTGGGCTTTGCCAATTTCTACAGACGTTTCATCAGAAACTATAGTTCTGTGGCTGCCCCACTGCATGCTTTAACCTCCCCCAAGGTGAAGTACCAGTGGTCCCTCCTAGCAGAACAGGCTTTCCGGAGGCTTAAGAGGAGCTTCACTTCGGCCCCTATTCTCACGCTTCCTGACCCACTTCGGCAGTTTTGGTCAAGGTAGACGCTTCAGATGTGGGCGTTGGGGCAGTCATCTCTCAAAGGTCAAAGAAGGACAACAAGCTCCACCCCTGTGCTTTCCTGTCTCGAAAACTCTCCCCAGCTGAGAGAAACTATGTGGGTAACAGGGAGCTGTTGGCAATTAAGGTGGCTTTGGAGGAGTGGCTCCACTGGCTGGAGGGAACCGACCACCCTTTCCTAGTCTGGACCGATCATAAGAACCTTCAGTACATCAGATCTTCAAGACGCCTCAACTCCAGACAAGCCAGGTGAGCCCTATTCTTTACCCGATTCAACTTCACCCTGTCATACCGTCCCGGTTCTAAGAATGCTAAAGCTGATGCTCTATCCTGCCTGTTTTATTCTGATCCAGCTCCTCGCACTCCCTCGCTAATCATTCCCCCCTCTTGTGTAGTGGGGGCAGTCCCATGGGACATTGAGGAGAGGGTCAGGCAGGCGAGTGCTAATGTTTTGGTTCCCGACGGTTGCCCACAGAACCGGTTGTTTGTTCCTGACCCTCTTCTCTCACAGGTCATCCACTGGGCACATACTTCCCTCCTCTCCTGCCATCCTGGCGTTCGCCGCACCATGTTCTTCATGAAGCAGCGGTTTTGGTGGCCCTCCATGGAGAGGTCGGTCAAGGAGTACGTGGCAGCCTGTTCAGTCTGTGCCCGGAACAAGAGTTCCCGTCAGCCCCCTTCTGGTCTTCTGCGCCCGCTCCCAGTGCCACATCGCCCCTGGTCTGACATCTAGTTGGACTTAGTCACAGGGTTGCTGCCGTCTCAAGGTAACACCACTATTTTGACAATTGTGGATAGATTTTCGAAGATGGTCCACTTTGTCCCGCTGCCTAAGTTGCCATCTGCCAGAGAGACAGCAGAGGCAGTGTTGTTCCATGTTTTCCGTCTCCATGGTTTCCCTAGGGATGTTGTGTCAGACCGGGGCCCACAGTTTACCTCACAGTTTTGGAAGGATTTCTGCTCACTCATCGGTGCCACAGTCAGCCTCTCTTCTGGACATCATCCGCAGTCTAACGGCCAGACGGAGCGGCTGAATCAGGAGCTTGAGACCTGTCTACGCTGCCTGGTGTCTCAGAACCCTGCCACGTGGAGCACGCATCTGATTTGGGTGGAGTACGCACAAAACACTTTGCCTAGTTCTGCTACTGGTCTCTCACCTTTTTAGTGTGCCAATGGATACCAACCACCGTTGTTCCCCGACCTGGAGAAGGAGGTAAGTGTTCCATCTGCACATGCCCTCATTCGCCGATGTCATCGCACTTGGAGCCGGGCCCGCCAGGTGCTACTACGGAGTTCAGCCCGTTATAAAAGGATGGCCGATCGCCGACGTATCTCTGCTCCTGCCTACCAACCTGGACAAAGTGTGTGGCTCTCTACTCGAGACCTGCCCCTTCGAGTGGAGTCTCGCAGGGGCAAAACCTCATTTTGTGGGTCCCTTCCCGGTATCCAAGGTCATCAATCCTGTGGCAGTGCGGCTTCGACTACCTCGATCCTTGAGGGCCTATCCTACATTCCATGTGTCACGCATCAAACCGGTTAAAGTGAGTCCACTGGTCCCCACCTCCAGACCCCCTCCACCCCCCCGGTTTCTTGATGGTGGACCTGTATATACTGTGAAACGCCTCTTGGCAGTTCGACCTAGAGGCCGGGGACGTCAGTACCTGGTTGACTGGGAGGGCTACTGTCCTGAGGAGAGGTCATGGGTCTCCACCAGTAATGTCAGTAAGGACCTCATCCAAGACTTTCAACGTCAACATCCTGAACTACCTGGGACGTCAGGTGCCATCCCTAGAGGGGGGGGGGGGGGGGGGGGGGTACTGTAAGGGCTTATCTAGCATGTTGATGTTTTTGTTATTGTTCCTGTTTTCATTGTTGTTTCTCTCATTTCAGTCTCAGCTTTCCTGCCCTTGATTGAACTCCACCTGCTTCCCTTCCCTAATTAGCCTCACCTGTGCCCCATTATCATCTCTCCATCTGCCTATTTAGTCTGCATCCACAGTCCCTTCAGTGCCAGTTCGTCTTAGTTATTCCTAGCGTTCCAGCAGTGTTTTTCTTAGTATCTGATTCCACGTGTACCTGACCCAGCTTCGTGTCCTGACCCGGTTCCTGTCTACTCCTCGTCTGTTTTGTTAGCCTTATTGACTGATCTCCCGTGTACCGAACCTTGGCTATAAAGACCTTTTTTGCATCCTAATCCTCTGTTTCCGAGTCGTGCTATTGAGTCCTCCACTTATGTTCATTCAGTCGTTACACAAACATTAAAATAAATCCAGAGTTACATGTTTCTGTACTTCCTCTAAGAAGAAAGGACAGTAAAAGAAGATCTCTGTGCCTTCAGGCTTGATCGCTGTTCAAATGACAGCGTTGGTTTCCCCTAAAAAGGTTGACTTTTAAAATCTGTCCAGGGACTACAGATGAAAAATAGCCTCTTGGCTAACTCTGGCACATTTACAGAAATTATCGTTAATGTGCACTGTCCCTGTTAAATAAATGAATAAAAGTGGGCGGGGCTGTAAAGTGACGTAGATTTTACTCTCTATTGTTCAAAACCATTCTATTTATTCTAACGTAAATTACATGCCAGTGTTTTATCTTTGTATTACTTATATTTGTATACTTTATTTGCTATGAGTTATATCTGAAGCAAATTATGTTTCTGAAGATGTGTAGTCAATTCCACCCTTCAATGTAGCATAAATGTGAACTCATCACAGGAACAATATGCAATGCACGTTTTGAAAGATATTACTGATTTTCTTTGAATATAAGAATGTAAATACTGAGTTGAGAGAATAGTCAGGGGATTTTGGGGATGGGAGACAGATCTATGGAATCACAATTGCAATAGCTTACCATTAAATGACGGATATGCCTTTCTGTCTGTGATGTTTTACAAATCAGATATTAATGTGTAGAAGTAAAACATGAGAAATAGTATAGCAATATCCTGTGAAATTATGTAAAAACGTGAATACAACTAAATATCTTCAGATGTTATACATACATAAGTGTCCTACACTAATAATACAAAGTTATTATTAGTATGCTGTGTGTACCTTGTGTGCACCGCCTATTTTTGTTGAATAATGTTATTTTTGTTGAATAATGTTATTTGATGAAAAAAATATTAAGAGTACATACTTTCATAGGGGGAAAGTAGAAGGTCTGTGATAGAAATATAGAATATAAAAAATCAAGAAGATACTGTAAGTGATCTCTACAATAAAACAGTTTAGTGCACGATGTACAAAGATATTAATAGGAGGATGTGCAAAATAGAAAAACGAATTAACCTTTATTAACACATTAAAGAATACTTTAGATTAAGGTCTTCTTTCAAATAAGAAAACAGCTTTGGGGGTATCTATCTACAGATACATATTAATAGTACTTAACGTCTAAGATATTGCTTTCCTGCAATGTTAACTATGTTGAAGCACTTATTTTAACTAATAGTATACATGGGTGAAGCCATTCTCATCCAACTAGTACGTCACCTTGGTCACTCACGAGTCTAAAAAACAACTCACGTCAACGCACGTAAGCAACGTGGGCGCCAAGGTGAGCGCCCTCGTGACCAAAATATTTGACGGCGCTGATTGGCTGAAATTATGTTTCGGCGGCACAGTTTACTATTGAGACTTTTGCAACGTGCTGGTTGCTGCTGTTTGGCTCGGGGGCTCCTTGCACGGCGCCCGGTAATGATAAACTAATGCCACGGGCAAGGCCAGGCAGGAAACATGTGACTTATCAGTAACTTTAGACATCGTAACACAATTTTAAACGAGATTTTATTGTAGATTATACATTTTACTGATACCAATTGTATGATATTTACCTTGTTCATTAAAAATAAAAATATAAAATATATATTTGTTTTAAATATTTTTTTTTTAATATTTTTTTTTGTATGTGGGAAGAGGTGGGGCGGCGCACCTAGCGCCCCTATGGGCCGGCCGCAACTGCTCACACACTTGTGAAACACTCTCACACACACTTGTGAAACGCTCTCTCACACACACACACACACACACACACACACACACGAAACGCTCTCACACACACATGTGAAATGCTCTCACACACACTTGTGAAACGCTCTCACACACACACACACACACACAAAACGCTCTCACACACACATGTGAAACGCTCTCACACACACATGTGAAACGCTCTCACACACACATATGAAATGCTCTCACACACACTTGTGAAACGCTCTCACACACAGTACAACAACATTAAAACCACTGGAGTCATTGTACAAACAAACACTCAAAATACTGGACAAAAAATCAGTTTTTTTGCATCACTGCCCAATACTCCAAAAATACAACTTGCTAAGCTGGGAAAACCTCATTAAACAAATGCTTGCCTTTTTTACAAGATTGTCAACGGCCTTACCTCACCTCCTCTTAGACAGTTTATTAACATACATTAACACAACTGCAACTAGGGTAACAAGAGGTGCAGCGAGAGGAGATTGCATTATTCCACTCAGAAAAAGTTCTTTCAGTCAGTCTCCATTTTCTGTAAAAGCTGCTCAGCAATGGAACTCGATCCCACCTCCAATCAGAGACCAGACCACATTCACTTTATTTAAATCAAAACTCAAAACCTGGTTAGTGAGGAATCAGCTCTGCCAACACTGACCCAATCTTCTGCTCCTTACAATCCACCGCCTGTGTTTTAACATGTTCTTTTGTTTTGTTTTATTTGTTTTGTTTTAATGTTCTGTATTTTAAAAATTGTTTTATTTAAGTATCCCAGTAATGTCTGTTGCATGTTTTAAATGTATTGTATTTACTTTTTTTAAAATGAAATGTGTTTTAGGTTGACTTTTAAAATCTGTCCAGAGACTACAGATGAAAAATAGCCTCTTGGCTAACTCTGGCAGGTTTACAGAAATGTTCATTAATGTGCACTGTCCCTGTTAAATAAATGAATAAATAAAATAAACACAAATGTGAAACGCTGTATATATTCGATTAAGAAATGCTTTCAATCTTCAATATGGAAGAAAGTTAAAAAAACTCAATGCAATTAACACAATAAGATGTCATACATCGGAAATGACTAACATTTATCATCTTTCCTCTTATCTATAATTCTCCATTATAATGCTTTTGTGCTTTTTTAATCTTTATTAATATTTTCCCCTCAACACCACTAAATAAATTGCAGAGCAAAGCTTGATATCGGGGTGCACAGTCTCTCCCTACAGGGGGAGCTGTAGTGGGCCGTTGCCCGCCGCGGGACGGAAAGAGGGACGATAGCTGACCGTCCAGTGTGTTCCCACTTGCAGCTCCAACAGTCGTTTGCGTTTGTGGCCACGTTCGATAACGTTCGAATAGTCTCAGCTGAGGCCAGGATATTACTTAACAACGCTGCTGCATCAGTTAAGCTTTGTGCAGGCTGCTGAGCAGACATGATGGAATGGAACAATCGCAAACGGAAAGACGAAAAATATTTTTCGCTTTTTTGAAATTCGCGGTTCTTCGCTGTTTTTTTAAAACGACTTCCTTTTCAACTGAGATGCCTTCCGTTTCAACTGAAATCCCTCTCACACAACATACTGAAATCCCTCTCACACAACATACTGAAATCCCTCTCACACAACATACTGAAATCCCTCTCACACAACATACTGAAATCTCTCTCTCACAACATACTGAAATCCCTCTCACACAACATACTGAAATCTCTCTCTCACAACATACTGAAATCCCTCTCACACAACATACTGAAATCCCTCTCACACAACATACTGAAATCCCTCTCACACAACATACTGAAATCCCTCTCACACAACATACTGAAATCGCATTTCATGTGTGTGTGTGAGTGCGTTTCACATGTGTATTAGAGCATTTCGTGTGTGTGTGTGTGTGTGTGTGTGTGTGTGTGTGTGCGCGCGCGTGCGTGTGTGTGTGTGTGTGTGTGTGTGTGTGTGTGTGTGTGTGTGTGTGTGTGTGTGTGTGTGTGTGTGTGTGTGTGTGTGTGTGTGTGTGTGTGTGTGTGTGTGTGCGTTTCACATGTGTATAATATGAGTGAGTTTCATGTGTGTGTGAGTGTGTGAATGGTATTTCTGAATAATGTCCCGTATGGCCCCTCATACATGGCACACGTAAGTACCAGCATCCCTGCTCACATGCTCTCACTCTGCTAGAAAGTGCCGTTTGGAGGCGGAGGCGGGACCAAACCATTACATGTAAATAGAGGGGGTGTACAGAGGCTTTGGATAATTAACTTTTGGAAGAAAATAAGTTAAATGAATTGTAAGTTTAGTGAGTAGGCTACATAATATATAACGTTATATTAATGTTAATTATTGATGAATGATGAAAGGTTACTTTTCTTAATGTTCTAAAATTGTTTGGGCCCCCGTGGTGAGGGTGTTTGGGGTGGCCAATAGGGTAGTCAGGATTCAGCTGGGAGTGGCCACTCCCAGCCACCCCCCAGCTCCGCCACTGGGCATAAGGCATAAACCAGGGATTGCCAACTACATTTGAATACAGTTAGCCTACTTGATTTTTGTATTCTGATTACGTAACGCCGTTACATGTATTCCGTTACAACCCAACCCTTCTTCTAGGCTACTATCCTGCTACTGTCCAGCAGCTTCTGCCACTCTGTTGGACTCTGTTGCAGCTGGGCTACTGCTACTGCTGTGGTGCAGAGCGCACAAAGCAGACTCTTCACAACGAAGGATCACTTCTTCTTCAAGGCAGGGAAGGTTTCGCAGTACGCAGTCTACTGTCCCGTAGCTGCTGCCTCTCTGTTGGACTCCGGTACTGCACCTTACTCACGAGACGTTGAAAAAAAAATGGGTGGGGGGCGAACACAGTAACCACTCCGCCAACGCCACAGTCATCCCCGTCGTGCGGGCCGGATGAGAATGTCTGGCGGGGCGGATGTGGCCCGCGGGCCGCCAGTTGGTGGTCACTGGCATAAACAAACAAACAAACAACCCCTGCGAGATGGAGTTCATGACTTTATGAGCTGTTCATGAGCACTCATGAAACATTCATGAACAACTCATTATATGTTCACTTGTCATGTTCATGAACCAAAATTCTTAAAATGCTCATGAACCATTTTAAAGAGCAGTTCATGAAATGTTTATGAACATTGTTCATTCATATAAAGTTCCTGTTTTGCTCATGACAGACTTTTATGAGCAATTTATGAACTTTTCATGATCCAGCCAATCACAACATTATATTTAAAACCCCAAAAAGTGTGCATGAGTATTTCATGAACTTTTCATGACTATGAGCATTTCATGAATTTTGGATGATTGTGGCAAGTTCAGAATGATCTCCATAATATGTTATATTTGGTAAAGATAGATATATTGATAGAAAGTATTATTTGATAGCGTTATGTGTTTATAGATAACAACCTGTCCTTCACTGCAAACATAGCTGCTACAACCCGCTGCTGCAGATACACGCTTTACAACATCAGGAGGATGCGTCCCCAGCTGACCCAGAAAGCGATGCAGGTTCTGGTCCAGGCTCTCATCATCTCACGCCTAAACTACTGCAACTCCCTCCTGGCTGGTCTACCTGCATGTGCCATCAGACCTGCAGCTCATCCAGAATGCAGCGGCTCGTCTGGTCTTCAACCTTCCTAAATTCTCCCACACCACGCCGCTCCTCCGCTCCCTCCACTGGCTTCCGGTAACTGCTAGAATCCACTTCAAGACACTGGTACTTGCGTACCATGCTGCGAATGGATCTGGCCCTTCCTACATCCAGGACATGGTTAATCGTACACCCCAGCACGTGCACTCCGCTCTGCATCAACCAAACGGCTCGCTGCACCCTCGCTGCGAAGGGGACCCAAGTTCCCATCAGCAAAAACACGTGGGTTTGCTATCCTGGCTCCAAAATGGTGTTATGAGCTCCCCATTGACATCAGGATAGCAGATAGCTTACACACCTTCCGGCGCAGACTGAAAACTCATCTCTTTCGACTCCACTTCGAGCGATAGAACTATTAACAAAGCACTTATGGACTGGCTTACCTAAAGCCAGTTGAGTAGCACTTGACATGTTTTTGCTCTATGAAACCTGATGTACTTATATGATTCTGTTTTCTTCAAGTTTGTATTTTGTTGGTCGAACGCACTTATTGTAAGTCGCTTTGGATAAAAGCGTCAGCTAAATGCAATGTAATGTAATAATTTATATTGACTATGTTGAATTTCTCCTTGAGATACAGTAATTGACTGACAGACAGATAACTTAAATGGAGAAATGTGATGTTTGTAAAGTTCAGCTATTTGAATGTAACTGTGTACTTTGAATTTTGAATAAGAAGCAATTCAGACGATCAACCGGATCCTGTGTATAATTATTGCTGCTGCACTTTTCTGTTTTCTACAGAAATCATTTATTGTTGCTGTGGTACCCAAGCTTTTGGGACCCGTAAAACAAAAAATGTTGTGCAGCTGAGTGTCAAGAACTGCTTCAAATAGTGATAGGATTAATTGTAGCGCTCCACCTGTATACATGTATGTTTGTTTGTTTGTTTGTTAATTTGAGTAAAGTTCCATTGTGATTGACATAATTGTTGTTTTCTATGGTTGCCAATTGACCCACAGTCAATGGTTCATGTACAGTTCATAGCCAGCCATTGAATTATATTCAGTGACTGGGTATGAACTGTTCATGAACGGTGCATGAAGTTGTTATGAACAGTTCTTGATATGTTCATGAACAATTCTTGATATGTTCTTGGTTGAAAACTGAATATCCCTACACACTCACTGAAAACTCCATTTCATGAATTGTTCATGAACCTGCCTAAAACCATATTCCATGAATTGTTCATGAACCATTCCAGCACAGGAGTTTCATGAGTAGTTCATGAACTGCCCTAGTGCCATTTAATGTTCATGACACTTTCATGAACAGTTCATCAACTTTGTTATGAGCTGTTTATGAGCTGTTCATGAATATGGTTCACTAATATTTCATGAACTTTTCATGACAAGTTCATGAACAGTTCACTATCATCTCACTGGGGTAGGTAGAAGCAATGACGTGGGGGTGAGCATGAGAGGCGGGGCTATGGTGTCATCGATTCAGGAAAAGATCGTATAGGGCGTACCCACTGAGCCGCAAGTGTGTCATCTCCAGACTTACCCACTTTGGGAGCCGGTTTCAACGTTTATCGTTTCGGAGCCCGAAACGGCTTTGTGTGGACGAACCGTCTATACCAGGGGTTGGCACTCCTCCTAGTGTGCCACTGGTTACGGTGCCGCGTGCCACCATTGGCACGCGGCACCGTAACCAGTGGCACACTAGGAATAAGTGTGCAAAATATTACAATTTTATTTTCGGATCCTGAACTAGACCGCCGCCAGAGCGCGTCTCCCCGTTACCTGCAGAAGGAAGCCATGCACGCAGCGCAGCCCCGCTCTCTTTAACTCCAGTCGACTTTCTGCTGCTTTCCTCCGTGGTGAAACGATCAGGGGTGTAGTGCTGCCGGAGCCTGCCCGCACTTCACAAATTGCAGTAGGCTACCCGTAAGGAGCTGCACAAATGCTGCAGTTGTTGTGTGGCTGTGTCTTTAGTTGAAAGCCCAGTGGCGATCTGCTCATCTCTCATCGAAAATAATATGCTACACAGGGGCGGACTGGCCATCTGTGTGTTCTGGAGAATCACAGAACGGACAGTCGTCATTATTATTATGCTGTATGTGTTTAAACCGCATCATGTAAGTTGCGCTGACAGGTGAAAGAGATCCACACACTGCTTCCCCGCAGCGAGGCTCCCCCCGCCGTCCTGTTGACAGTTCACAATCGTCGGCACACTGATCTAATTTTTTTTTTTAAATGGCACTTCATATCAAAAAGGTTGCCAACCCCTGGTCTATAGGATAAAGAACTTTAGCGGATACAACTGAAATCGTCTCCGTGTGGACGGGGCCTTAAAGTAACACCAATAATACAGAAGAGCTAAACATGTTATCAAGTGTTCTCTTAATGTTCATATGCGGAGACTCCATTTTGAATGATGATCTCGGGTATGGCGAGGAATATTGGAGTTACCAAGAAGGAAGCCCGACCTCAGTGGGTGTTGCAGTTGAAAATTCCGACTGGGAACTCGGACAATCCCACTTCCCAATACAACTGATTGGTAGGGATGTAACGATGCATCGTGAATCGGTTAAAAATTGGTACAGATGCGTTAAGATTAAAATCGGTTGAGCTAAAAAATGAATCGCGATGCAATTTCTTAAACGGCACAGGGCGTGAACACATTTTGATTTGATTCGCTGGAACAGCAGTCTGGACATGATTGAACAGTCGAGAACAACCACTCTAGAACAACAACTTGCCGTGGCAGCTGCTCTCCTCAGTGCAGACGTCCGACGAAATGCCCGTGAAATCGACACGCTGGATAACTCGGACATCCGTGATGCCGTGTAGTGCTGCCGGAGCGCACCGGCACTTCAAACATTGCACTACTCATAAGGAGCTGTACACATGCCGCAGTTTTTGCGTGGCTGTGTCTTTAGTTGAAAGCCCAGTGGCGATCTGTCATACTGATCATACAATAAAGCCATCGAAAATAATATGATACAGTACAAGTACTTATGGGTCTCTGTGTTTCATTCAAGTTCGGCTCTGTGTGTGTATGCGAGCGAGCGAGACTCGTAGGGGCGGTTCTAGGGAGGGGGGCCAACAGGGGCCAGTGCCCCTGTAACACTGACCAGGGACCCCCCCTGTGGCCTTCCTTAAAAAAAAAGGTTAGAATATTACGATTTATTGGAACTAAATCAAATCAGAGACCCGGTGATGTACAGTGGAGATTAAACTGTTTTTTTATTAAATTGTCACTTGAGAGTATTGAGAGCTGTATCCATAGATCTAGTCTCTTGATCGAGCAGAGCATACATTTCAAGCTGCACTTTATTTGTATTTATTTGAAGGGATTGTTAAAATAAAATCGTATTGTGAACTTAAAATCGTGAATCGTATCAAATCGTGAGTTGAGTGTATCGTTACGTCCCTACTGAT
Source organism: Pseudochaenichthys georgianus (assembly GCF_902827115.2). Taxonomy (NCBI): domain Eukaryota; kingdom Metazoa; phylum Chordata; class Actinopteri; order Perciformes; family Channichthyidae; genus Pseudochaenichthys; species Pseudochaenichthys georgianus. The sequence continues at coordinate 44,503,300 of NC_047507.1, read as the reverse complement.
TGGACAGCTCTCTTTAACCTGTTTAGCCCTGAGCCTGTTTTACAGGTATCAGGCTCGAAAATGACATTCCCAGAACAAAAGACTATAACTTAACTCCTAAAAGGGGTAAATGAATAATCTTTTTTCTCAAAGAAATTATAAACCTGTGAGTTGGATGTAGAGGAGTCAAGAATCAATATAAATATTTTTATTTTAAAGTAAATTCAGATCGAACATAGTAAAAAAATGTAAATTATAGTGTCCGTCCAAAAAAAAAAATTATTTATAGTGAAAGCCACCCTTGAATGATGGGATAGTAGACTAAAAGCTTTAGAAATCCAAACTATAACATGTACCATATATCAAGATTGATGCAAAACAAGTCACATTTGACCTTTTTAGTGAGATGTTGAAAAAGAAAACCCCACCTTTGGGGTCATTTGGGTGGATTTGCCGTTTCTCTGCAACCCATTCGTTGATTTTGGTGATTGACATCTCTTTTGAACCGTTGGAGTCAATAGAATCGAAGGGGAAGTTCCACATACACACACACACGTTACCATTGAGGAGTTAGAGTGACGCGCCGCACGCAGTCGAAAGCTATGTTACGCTCTTAAAAATGAAACCTAGGCTCAAACTAGTAAATATGAAGATGGATTATCAGTAATCATTTCAAAGTGACACAGACACATTGGATTAACCTTCAGCAGCGTTTGTATTGTTTTGATGCCATTGAACACAACTTTTGATCAGCAACAGCAAAAGGTAAGACAAATTGGCCGTGTTTGCTCCGTGTTGTGATGTCTGTGTTTGCTTCCCCTGTCGCGAGTTCTGATCGCTCAGTGATGATACTTATATTAGAATCTGTGGAATCTCAGCTTGCTAATCGATATCTTGTTTGTGCAGATCTGATATGTAATAAGGGTATTTATACCTAGAGTTCTGTGCTAAGTGCGTTAGCATTTTTACGCTCAGGGCTCATTTAGACGCTTCTTGTGAGAATTGTGTTTTGTTTCGGTAAAAATGGTTCGTATCGTCATTTAGCTGAGTTTCTTCCCGTTAAGCCGTTAAGTGGGTATGACATGTTAAGAAGTCCTGAGACACAGTTTGGTGAAAACAGGTTAAGGACAAAGAGAAAGGCAACCAGGACGAGCTGAGGACTATTCAGAGAGCTGGTGGAGGATCAGGAAGTGGAGGAACCGGAGGAAGACCAAACCCCCAGGAAAATATTCGTAGTGGCCAAACGGTGTTACTACAACTTCCGTATCAGTCCGTGACGTCACCCGGCCCAGAAAGACTGTTTCTCATTGACCAACACTGGGAAAGAGAAGACTGTAAATCAGCGGATAGTTTTTTTTAAACTAAATAAACTACCCAGTAGGAACTATTTCATAGCCCTTATCCGATTGTTTGACTGTCCTCAGAGTTGTAAAATGCACTAAAAGCCGAATCCAGATTTATTTTCTCTCTCCATTCATTCTAGTGAGCCGAGAGCGGGAGCTCGGGGGGCGGGACTTAAGGAAAAACTCAACTGTGCATGCTCTTTGAGCGCCGCACATATGGGTACTTCTGCTCTGACAGCCAGGCCTGACAGGTAATCTGTGACGTTTTGCTCTCAAGATCGCCATTTTGTCCTCATGCGCCAATGAGCAGCTCTCAGAGGAGTGAACAAGGCCCCGCCTCCGACACTGTATCCAGTTCTTATTATACCTAAATGAGGAAGATGGGGGAGCAGCAGAGGAACGTCAGAGGGGGCCCTGATAACATCTCTGGGTACCAGGAACCACACTCCCAGACCCAGCGGAACCTAAAGACGCTGAATGAATCAAACATTGTTTTTAAACAGATTTCATCAGTCATCAGTCTTGTGCCCCTTTCCCAACCTGCTGCAGCCCCCATTCTCCTCACTGCATGTCCCGCCCCCTCCTGTTAGCACTGAGCTCCTTCAGACACAGGCTGCTTCACAGCGGTTCCTCCACAGAGGTTAGACACACACCAATACTGACTGTAGAACTAGTTGTGTAATCACACTGCTTACATGTTATCAATACTATTTAATTGTATTTGTGCTGACTGCTAGTTCACTTGATCCTATTATGTGGCGACCTACACTTATTTTAACCATGGTTGTGTACTTATTTTCTTTTTTTATTACACATGTGCGTGCCTCTATCATTTGATTGGCCCACTTATTGTTTGCCTTTTATTTGCAATGTCCCTTTTCTGATTTAACACTGTTACTTATTCCCCCTGTGAGAAAAATAATGGAATTACATTAATCCCTCCAGGATCCTGAGACAAACAGTAAAGACATAAGGGACATAAACTCTTTAAAATCATTCAGATACTGCACTTGTGCTCATCAACAGACCTCCACTCACTCTGCCCCCCCCTCCACTCTCTATTTTAGAATATATGTTATATATAGTTCTGCTGTCAATATATACATTTTTAAATGATCAGGGAATGAAGACCGTCACACAAATATTTTTCTAAACTTCCTCTTTTTCTGCAAGCTGCTAAAATATAAATGATACATTAATAATGATGAAAGCATATGAGCTTCTTTGAAAAAAACGTAGAGAATACAAAACAAATATGCCTGTGATTAGGAGCTCTCATACTCCAATTCTTATCTTTAAAAATAAAAATAACTAAAACTGCAAGGGAAACTTCTGCAGCAATGGAGAGTCAGGACTCAGAGAGACACGAGGAGAGCTGGAGCTTTGATGTCAAACACTGGTAGTTTATTACAAGTCACACAGCCAGAGTGATTCTGACTGCACGGGTGGGTTTCCATGTCAAATCTGACCAGCCTCTCTCTCGATAGACCTTTTAACTAGTTTACAGAGAGTTAATCCACATATTGGGGGATGGTGCGTACACACTGGGAACACTGGAGATATCCCCCAACATCTGGAAATACTCACCTGCCTGACTCTTAGGCTCTGTGACCGAGAGATGACCGGTCATAACACTGAGAATGAGTGCAGCAGCACATTCTTTAAAGGAGATAACGACTCAGGGTTGGTCGTAAACGTCAACAGGCAGAAAGGTTAAATATCTAGAAGTAAAGACAGAAATATTCTTTGACAAAAACATTTAAATAAATAACGGATGTGTCTGACGTGTCCCCGTGAGGAATACTACTCTGATCTGTTCGAATAATCAGTTTCATTAGTGTCTTCAATCACGTTTGATTCAGGACTTTTAAATATTCCGATTGTTTGACTGTTTTTCCAGGCGCCTACTTTCTGTTTCAGAGTTGATGCTGAGTGTGTTGCATATGCATTGACCCTGATGGTATAACATCGCACATTATGTAAGTCAAGTTCCACTTAAGGTAGCAGAGAAATACTTTTGCCATAAAGTACTTATAGGCAGTGCATTATAAATGGATTCAGCGCTACAGTCCAGTGTGTGGCCTTGGAGTAATTTCCAGACATGGAACATCTGAAACCATCAACCCTAAAAATGCACTCCACATTTCTCCCATTACATGCTGGCAGGAAGTGGTCCCGTTGGTCCCTCATCTTGGTTAATGGTGGCTGAGTGGCTCTCAGGCCGCTCATATAATGACCTGTAATGCATAAAAACTCACCTACTGGGTCATTTTCTTCCTCTCAATCCTAATGTACATTTGAGAGTCCCTTCCAAATGTGTCATTCAGCCCAATGTGTGATGGCAGAAAAAAAACACAAAGCAGGAGGTGAAATGGAAGGCATTGTGGTTAATGCACTGCTGACGATGATCGGTGCTTCCTGTTAGAGACACAGCAGCAACAAAAACAGCATGTAAAGATACAGTGACACTGAGAGGACATGTACTATTATGGCTGAGTGACAGATCCTTTCCCAGATTCCAGCCTTCAAGTCACATGCACGTTTATATGACGGCCTCATATAAAGAGCACCATTTCCTTTTCTGTATTTTGCAAAGGTGCTCCAATGACCCCGTGATGTGCCCATAGGTGAAGCCTGCATTAGGAGGCTGACCAGGCACTAGCCACAAATAGTTTTTTTGTTAAAGGTCCCATGTTTTGGCCATTTCTACTAATCATAATTCCATTGTTGAGGTCTACTAGAATATATTTACATTGTTCAATGTTCCAAAATCACATTGGTTTTCCCATACAGCATCTCTGTCCCTTCAACATGTATATTTGAGTTCAACTAATCAGTACATTATATTTTAATTTTTAACTAATACATTGAACATATTTCCAGGGATTTCGTAAACCCAACATATGTGTTCCTTTATTCAGGAACACTTCCTTTTTCTTCTGACATATCGCAACAAACCAGTAGGGGGAGGAGCTCAGCTCTGTATGGACTTCATTCATTGTGTTTCTTTCATTCCACACACACACACACACACACACACACACACACACACACACACACACACACACACACACACACACACACACACACACACACCCCCATGTATACATCACTTCAGGGGACATTGCATTGACTTACATGCATTTCCTAGAGACTTACCCTAACCTTAACCATAACCAACACATGCCTAACCCTAACCCTTACCCTAACCCTAATCCTAAACCTAACCAAGTCTTCACCCTAAAATTAATGATTCCCCTTATTGGGGCCTCCAATTTGTCCCCATAAGGGAGGCGAGTCCCCACACGATGTAAACAGATTTAGGTCCCCACAAGTATATAAATGCTAGACCACACACACACACACACACACACACACACACACACACACACACACACACACACACACACACACACACACACACACACACACACACACACACACACACACACACACACACACACACACACACACACACACACACACACACACACACACACTCTCTCTCTCTCTGTGTCCCTCAGAGTGCAGGCTCTCTCTGTTGGCATGACAAATGATTAGTGATTGTTTGCTGTACAGCGACATCCTGGCTCTGCCAGCAGTTACTCTGAGAGTCTATTTGGAAAGAGGTGGAGATGTTATTGGACAAAAGCTCTGCCAGTCTTGTATATCATTCATTTCATCTGGCTGTATGCCTGAGATGTTTGCTTGTGCCTGCGTGAAAAGGTCTAAAGAGACATTGTTGAATGTACAGCACACAATACCTGAGCATTTCAGGAGAGAATATTTATGACAAATCTGTCTGCTGTGTTCAATCTCTCAGCGCAGAAATACAAATACAGTTTATCTGCCGCATGGAGAGGCTGTGATGCATAATATGTATTTTATTTGTAAAATATATGTTGTTTAATGTTTCTCATATTTACCTCATGGGGTACAGATATTTTCACTATGATAATTTCCTCTAAAATGCTGATCATTTTAAAAATGTGAGTGGCGACTGCTCTCAATTTCTAAACAAATGCAGTTCGTCTACAGGGGGCACAAACAGTGATAGTGTTACTATGAGAAGTTAACCTAAAGCAGTTTGTGATCTCATCCTGTTTGGTCAAACTGAATAAAGGTTGAAAGCACTGCATTTCAGATTGGTGACACTTGGCATGTTGTCCTGTAACAGCACAGTTGCCTCACATATAGTCACACATGGTAGTTATGTCCAGGGCTGCACATAACTGGTGCGCAGGTGCGCATGCGCAAAAAAGAGCACCGGGTCATTTGAAAAAAGGCTCATTTGCGTACCAACATTGAGAGAGGGAGAGAGAGAAGAGAGAGAGATATTTGCGAGTTGAATATGAACTCGGGGCCGGCCCGTAGCACTGGCTAGATGTTCGCCTAGGGCGCCAGATCTGGGGAGGCGCTGCAGTTCTGGGAGGGAAAAAAACATTTTTGACCGTTGGTGCTCATCCTAATTTTCGGCCTTGATGTAACAACATTCATAATTAAGTAAATGTAACACCCTTTTCACCCCGGTTACACGTTTCATTCGCCCTGTACGATGGGCGCTGTAAGTGATGAAAATGGGGGATGTTGGCTTATCTGGCGCCCGCAGCTCACAGCCAACGTGCGAGTGAGCGAGGGAGAAAGGGAGGGTGCACCGGTACCGGCGCTGTTGTTATTAGCATCTGGCGCCCGCAGCTCACAGCCAACGTGCGAGTGAGCGAGGGAGAAAGGGAGGGCGCTGTTGTTGTTAGCATCTGGTGCTAGCTGCTCTAACGGAATAAGAAGAAGATGTTTCTACAATGATGTGGAGGAGAGTCCTCTCCAGTCAGACTGAGAGGCTGATACTACAGCTCAGTGAGGTAAAGGACTCTGAGTGTTTCGATAGTTCACTTTAGTCTAAGTTCAAACAGTTTGGTCACAATTTATGTAAACACATATTTCCAAGGCACTCCTTTATAATTATTAGGATAAACAGGTTTTAAATCATTCCAATGCATACTATAGGACAGTACCCACAAATATCCTTTAAAACTGGAGAGATAAAAAATGCATACATAAATAAATATTAAGGTAAAATAAGATATGAATGAACAACACAAATAAAATAAGTTACATTCATTTGTTATTGGCTATGGTAGGTCATTGGTTATGTTCACATACTTATTTGATTACATCCACTTGTCTAAGATCATGACAACAGAGACTTTCGACCCAAACCCAGCAGCTAATCGCAGACTCAACCAGAGAGGAAGTAGGCTTACATCATCAGCTACCATGTCTGACAGAGAGGAAGACAGAGAGGAAGACAGTCAGGAGGGGAGTGATGACAGCTTGATTACTGGTCGTGCTAATGTTGTCTTGTGTTCACCTCTGTGTGTGTGTTCAGTGTTCACCTCTGTGTGTGTGTTCAGTGTTCACCTCTGTGTGTGTGTTCAGTGTTCACCTCTGCATGTGTGTGTTCAGTGTTCACCTCTGCATGTGTGTGTTCAGTGTTCACCTCTGCGTGTGTGTTCAGTGTTCACCTCAGTGTGTGTGTTCAGTGTTCACCTCTGTGTGTGTGTTCAATGTTCACCTCTGTGTGTGTGTTCAGTGTTCACCTCTGTGTGTGTGTTCAGTGTTCACCTCTGTGTGTGTGTTCTGTGTTCACCTCTGTGTGTGTGTTCAGTGTTCACCTCTGTGTGTGTGTTCTGTGTTCACCTATGTGTGTGTGTTCAGTGTTCACCTCTGTGTGTTCTGTGTTCACCTCTGTGTGTGTGTTCAGTGTTCACCTCTGTGTGTGTGTTCAGTGCCGTGTGTCTGGCAAATAAAGTCAAGACCCCTCAAAAGTTACGGTTTATTTCATTGTAAGGATGAGCACCAGCAACATCTCCAGGTGCTCCTTTGAGAACCAGGGCAACAAAGTGATGTGCACCCCTGGTTATGTCGCAGTCTGAGACCTCTGATGTGAACTAAACAACCGGACTCTGGTCCGCCTCAAAGAGGTGGTCTTGGACCACTTGCTATTGAACTCCGGAGCGGTTCATCGCTGGAGTGAACGCAGTCCGCACCAAAACAAAGGAAATGTCGTATTTACTACATTTCTGCATTTCCTGTTCTGCTTACTGGAGGAGAAGTTAGCAAAGTGGCCAGCAAAATGAGTGGCAGGGTACAAACGTTCATTTATTCTGAAATCATTCATTAATTGACAGAGATATAAAACTATAAACATAAGCTAGGCTACGTTGCTTTTGTGACTGCTTACCTCACTGGTCCCCTGTGTACAGCAACAGGCTGTGGTACAACTTCATCAGAGCCACCTGTGGTCAACGAAACACCCTCCTGACATGTGTTATAATGTGTTTTTAAATATAATCATATGCGCCGTCCACTAGAGTCAGTTGATATGCTCTCCAGATTAACAGCAGCATGAACACACCCTGCTCCATGGTGGGGGTATTGTCCAAATTGCCAGGATTTGTGTTTTCCCCCCGTTAAGCCCGATTGTGTGTGTGTGTCTGTTTCTGCCCCTGCCATTCCCGCACAAGGTTGCAACATTGTTGATAAATTGAAGCACCGACACCTGTCTGCTCTCACATTCCCGCATTATGTCTTGCGGGAACCAATCAAAACAAAAATCACACGCTATCCCACCTGCAAATTTGGGGCGGGACACAATAAATAAAGTTCCGCCAGTTTGGGCGCTTATCACAACTGATCAAGATGGCCAAAAGATTCTCTGCGCAGAGGGCCTTTCTAATGATTTTGGAAGAGATAACCATTTGATGATGATGTAGAGGAAGAGGTTTTAGAATGTGAGGATCACATTTCTGAGAATTGACAGTGACTTTGAAGAAGAGGATGAGATTGAGCATCAGCTACAGTTACAAAATAAAGACGAGCCACAGGACCAGCCGGTCAGCAGGCAAAAAAACGAGTAGCACTTTAATTCCTTAATGTGATCTAACAAATGTGAAAGGGCAAATATTAACCATGTAAGCTTTTTATATTGCTTGTAATTGGGATGAAGTAAACATCTGTTGGGTATTTGAACATAAAATAGTTTGATTGTGTTGAATTGAAACCCAAAAAGGCAGCGGGTCCACCAGACCCACGAACACTGGCTGAATAACACAAATATGAACACCACACAAGGGTTAAATAAAATGAGTTTTACACTGTGGTACCTGAGAAAGGTCAAATGGCAGATGGTAACCACATGTACCCAACAGTGAGTCCGCCTGGACCTGCCTGTGCCAACATATTCTAAAGACATTCAAGTTTCACTAAATTAGCATCAATCTTCTCTCACCCAACATATCCAACACACACACACACACACACACACACACACACACACACACACACACACACACCCATACACATACTACACACACACATTCTACACACACATACTACCCAGGGTTTTTGAGAGCAACACGCAGCACATCGTCATAGAGGATTAGCTCGGGTTTGAAAGTGTAACTAATTACTTTCTGCTCTGCAATACGGGGCCACACTCCAGTGTATCAATGAATATCATTAGATTAGAGGCTGAGTTAACTGAGATGTACACTCTTATAACAACACAGCTGGTGATGAGGAACATGCACACTTGTGAACACACACAAATAACACACACACACAACTGCTGCATCGGAGATATGTTTTCTATTTGAAGCAAGCGTTAAAGGTCCCATGTCATGCTTTTCCGGTTATTACCCGTCCCCTTGTGTGTTATGAAGGTTTTTCTGCATGTAAACGGTCTGCAGTCACAAACCCTCAAAGTGCACCCTGTAGTGAGTACAACTCTAACACAGAGAAGACCTGTCTGTGCTGCCCCAGAACGCCTCGTTGGACATTTTCTTTTTCAATTGTTTTCTTCCGGGAACCAAGTGACGTAACGACGACCCCTCCGTGGATTGGTGCCGTTAAGTTACGTTAAGTCCGTATTGGTATTGGTCCAATCCGGACTTCGTCACACACACTCAATCTTTTCTCAGCTGCAGCTACGCCGATTTCTCCTCCCTGAGACGGCGGGACGCGGCGAGGCGGTGTGTGAGCCAAGCTGCGGGTGTGTGTGTGTGTGTGTGTGTGTGTGTGTGTGTGTGTGTGTGTGTGTGTGTGTGTGTGTGTGTGTGTGTGTGTGTTCGGGCTGGGTTTTGTTGTGTCTCGCTGTCTTGCAGACGGCCACTGGACTCATAGGGAGGGGGGGCAGGAGCTCCAACAAGCCGTGTAGGACAGAGAGTGAATACACATACGATACAGAGATGCTGTTTGAGAAACCAATGAGATTTTGGAACATTGAACAATGTAAATCAATCAATCAATCAATCAATCAATCAATCAATGTTTATTTATATAGCCCAATATCACAAATGTTACATTTGTCTCAGTGGTCTTCACAGTGTGTACAGAATATCAGTATGACAATACGACACCCTCTGTCCTTAGACAGTAGTAGTAGAGCTCAACAATGGAACTATGATCAGTGGAAATGGCCGTGACATGGGACCGTTAACCTCCTGACTGGTGTTTTCCTCGGCCTGCATCACCCCCTCTGCAGCTCTGTTCCACACAAATCAAACCCTCTCGCATCTAATGTTGATGAAATTACAAAGACCTGTTACTGTCAAAAATAATCTCCATCTGTCAATAATCCATCTGTACGTGTTGTTGGTATTTTGCAACAGAGACGCTCCAAATGGCCATCATCAGGGGGCTGATGAAGGCTCGAGAAGGCTTAGCCGTCTGGAAATGATTGGTCCCTGACTATTGTGCACACCAATGTTCCCTAAACATCTCAAATGCAGTCTACTGTTTTGATATATGGTTACGTCCAGCAACGAGAAGTATCATCCTGTAACCTAAGGCTTAGGTTTCAACAAATACATGTGCACCATCAGAGCGCAACACTGTGTTTTGGATCCTGTCAGGATGAGCAGAGCGCGGCTGGTAGAGTTACCGTTGGTGGCTCTGCACACCCAGTATCTAGTAGACCCACACGTACTTTCTGTGGTGACCACATTTCAGATTGTGCTTGTTTTTTTTGTGCTCGTTTTCATAAACTGCGTTTGCATTTAATTTGTTCATTCCAACTAAAAACAATGAACCTGCATGTCTGTTGTGTAACGTTAGCATCTAGCGCGATAAACAATCCAGCCCCTGTAGCTCCTACAGCTGCCTCGTGCTCTGTGTTCTTGTGTTACGCATACTAAGGCATCTGTGCATTAGCCACGTTTATCAGAACTTAACTGGGATGCATTTTCATCAGCTGACATTGGTATTCTGCATATTTTAACATGCATGGTATTTCTCCCTTTCTATTACAATTCATCCTGAATGCAGAATCACTTGGTAACAGTTGTCATGGGGGTCAGTCTGAGCGAGACAATTCACTTCTGACCACAAATGTAAACGTTGTGGTGGCGGTAAAAAATCATGGGGATAAATCTTCGTAGAACATGGGTGCCTGAACAGAACGGAATGAATACATCCAATAGTGGTTGACCAGCCAGCTGATCGGTGCTGCATGTTCTCGTTAATGGGATTTAAGTCAACCTCAATATGTGTGCATGAAGTCACTTTAGGTTTAGAAGCTGTTCTGAGCCATTGCAGAAGATTTGTATCCTTGCAAAATTGTTTTAACTGCCAGAAGGGATGGGCAACTCAGAATTATTCTTAAATGTTTAATTTCATTTCATTTCAAACCTTGGTGCTCCATAGAGAGGATCCTGACCTTCTTCAGGTGCTCCATAGAGAGCATCCTGACCTTCTACAGGTGCTCCATAGAGAGGATCCTGACCTTCTACATGTGCTCCATAGAGAGGGTCCTGACCTTCTACAGGTGCACCATAGAGAGGATCCTGACCTTCTACATGTGCTCCATAGAGAGGACCCTGACCTTCTACAGGTGCTCCATAGAGAGGACCCTGACCTTCTACAGGTGCTCCATAGAGAGGATCCTGACCTTCTACAGGTGCTCCATAGAGAGGATCCTGACTGGCTACATCACAGCCTGGTACAGCAGCTGCTCCGCCCTCAATCGTAAGGTTTTACAGAGGGTGGTGAAAACTGCACAGCACATCACCAGGACGGAGCTGCCATCCATGGAGGACCTCTTCTCCCAGCGGCTCAGGAAGAAAGCCCTCAGGATGATCAAATACCCCATCACCCCAGCCACAAACTGTTCAGTCTGCTGCCGTCTGGCAGGCGGTACCGCAGCATCACGACTAAAACCAGACTCAGAGACAGTTTCATCCCACAGGCCATAAGACTGTTAAACACCTGTTGAAATATCCATAACATTCATCTGGCTGCTACTTAGAAATTATTTATCTAATATATCATATTCCAATTACTTGCATTTAGACTCTTATTGCACTATATTTTTGTATTTACTATTTACCTGCACTATATTTTTCTGTTTATCTGTTTTATTGTCTTACACTGTTGGAGGAGCCTGTGATGTTCATCGTCATAACTACACTGTAGCTACTGTATACAACCTTGAAGTGTGCAGTGAAGGGATCAGGCCCTTCTCAATCCAAGACATGGTCAAACCGTACAGTCCAGCACCCGCACTTTGCTCTGCATCAGCCATTCCTCTCTCACTGCAAAGTCCACTTTGCAGTGAGAGAGGAATGGCTGATGCAGAGCAAAGTGCGCGTGCTGGACTGTACGGTTTGACCATGGTACACCAATACATCCATGAGGTACCCCTCAACAAAGAGGCTCCAGAATAGTTCCATTTTTTTTTTAAACAAAAGAAGTGGCACTTAAGCTTTTAGCCCTTGTAAAACTATGCTTGTGTGTAATAATTGCTGTTCCTATCACTAGAAATCAGTATCTAGAAATCAGTAATATGTTGTTGTATTCTGTCTGGTGTTTTCCCAAGTAATATGAATAGTGGGTTCTTGTTTTGAGAAATTCCAAAAGTATTTGACATGTATCTTATAGCCGTTTCTCAGAAGCCACACAAAACATTACAAGACCAAAATATATGACCACTGTTGGCCCTCCGCTCCCCGCATTATCTGCAGCATTTTTAAATGAGATTTTGTTTATACTGACTTTGAATTTGGGGTGTCTTGAAGTAACAGACGAACATCTTCCATGTGTATTCTTTCCAGTAGTTTGAGTTGTTTGTTAGAAATGTTTTGGCACATGTGTTCCTATTCTGCTAATGGTATATTGCAGGATATTTAAGTTTCCCATGTACTTTTTAAATTAATAATAGTATGTTCATCTTGATGTTTAACTTGTAACATTGTAATCATCTTAGTTAGAAATGCTGTTTCCACCCCGACCTCTTGTATTTGTAATGTTCAGAGGTTGTTGTGTTGAGAATATTCATGTGAATATTTGTCATTGTTCAAATGATAAACACACATTTGCATAAAGCATATTTGTCCACTCATATGATGATAAGAGTATTAAAAACTTGAAAAATATCCCTCGAAGGAACATTTAGAACAGATAAAAAATGTGTGATTAATCGCGATTAACTATTTTAATCGACTGACAGCCCTAATATATACACATGGTTAGTATTTAACAACAAGAGTGTCACGATCTGTCTGTGTTGTGTTTTGTCTTTTTCTGTCTTTGGTTTCATGTTTTATTTTGAAAAGTCTGCACCCCCTGTCTTGCCTGTTGCTGTCTGTCTGTTTCCCCTCCTACCTGATTACCTGATTGTGTTCACCTGGTGCCCCTGTGTTTTCTCCTCCCTTCTCACCTGTGTCTTGTTTGTGTGATTAGTCTTGTGTGTATTTAATTTCTGGTTTTTCTGTCTGTCTTTGTCGGTTCATTGTTTGTCTTTGACTGAGTTCTCGTGTTAGTGTTCTGTTTGTGCCTCTCGACCTTGAAATACATTTATTTTGTTCAGTTTATTCTGCATTTGGGTCCTGCCAGCTGCACTCAACCGTAACAAAGAGGTGTTATAGTCTGTGTTGTAGTGTGTGATATTGGTATTTATGGGAACATTTTACACCTTTCCTTCAAGTATTATACATTTTAGTTACTTGTGGGGTACTTAACATGAATAATCACAGTTACTATCCTTTTACTCCATCACATTTCAAAGAGAAATAGGATATTGTTATTTTAACTCCACCACAGTAATCCATCATCAGCTTTACTTTTTAGATAAAGTTTTAACTCACAATTGATCATAACAGGCTTCAAAATACATAAATGTTTACATATTACCAAGTGGTTTCATGTACAACCCACACAAGTTTCATGCTAAATGAAGCTCTGTTGCTTGGATATCACTAGATCCTGTTATCAGCGTAATATAAAAGAACATAACGATTGATGTGTAACTTAGCATAATTACTAGCTAGCCGCTAGCTGCTAGCTGCCGCCTCGTTAATATCAAATCCATCATAACAATCCAGTACCATGCTGTCATGAATGCGCAATGCTGTTACGTGTATGCAAATTGACGTGCTTGATGTGAACGAGCCTTTTGGGAGGCGTGGTTAAAGTTGCGCATGTTCTATGAGCGCACATACAGGTACTTCTCAGGCATGCTGGGTAATCAATCAATTAGCAGCTCTCATAGGAATGAATGAGGCCCCGCTTCCCACGCTGTATCCAGTTCGTATTATACATCCATGCATAGAGCAGCTCACTTTCACAGCAAGGTAACAAACGAAAACAAAGTAATGTTAGTAATATTCTTTGTTGAGACTTGGCATTTACTTTCTCAGACCAAACATCCCATCTGAGTGTGTGGTCAAGCACGACACCAAGATACTTGTACTCAGTGACACATTGAATGGGCTCGCAATTTGAAAGAGTAGGGTTGGGCGATTGTGCTATTCTAAAATCAATTTCCATCTCCTTTGTTTTTGAGGTGTTTAGAAGCAGGTTTGACTTCTCACACCAGTTAGTAAAGAAGTCAAGGACAGGCCCATGCTCCTCTTCCTCATCAAAGAGGAGGCTGACCAGGGCCGTATCATCTGCATACTTAATAAAGTGCCTGTTGGGAAAAGTGCTGATGCAGGAAGTGGTGTATAAAATAAATAAAAGAGAGGATAAGACACATCCATGGGGTGAGCCTATCCATGTAGTTATTGTATCAGAAAGTGCCATGTGTCAAGGAGTGAACTCTGAGGCATGAACTCAAATGCACGACTAAACTCAGACTCAGGTAGTGTTCAAAATAAAGACTTTACTGGTTTAGACACAGTAACAAAACAGAGAAAACAATAACACTCTTTCGAAAAAAAACAAGGACTATGATCAGGAGCTTAGCGGTACGTAATATGTCCGTGGAGTAGGCTTATACGTTTGTCCTAAATGAGGAAACAAACTGGCAATGTACGTGGAGGGGAAGGTCCCGCGTAGAAAGCCAGACTTTTTGGCCTGGCTGGTATACAGGGGCTGGTCTGCGTTTTCAGTCTGCTGCTCGTTTTACCAGCTGCGAATTTCTGCAGAGGATTTTCCTAGCCGCAGCCCACACGCGATGACAACGCCTGACCAGAGCGTGGGCAGACAGAACCGTGACCTCTCTCTCTGTGGCTGGGAACAGTGGCGGCTGGTATCCATAAACACAGTGAAACGGGGACAGGCCCGTTGCAGAAGTGGGAAGGATGTTGTACGCATACTCAACCCAGGTGAGGTGCTCGCTCCAGGAGGATGGATTCTGGGACACCAGGCAGCGCAAGCAGGTCTCCAGTTCCTGGTTCAGGCGCTCTGTCTGGCTGTCTGACTCCGGATGGTATCCAGACGAAAGACTGACCGTGGCACCGATGAGGCTGCAGAACTCCTGCCAGAAGCGTGACACAAACTGGGGACCCCGATCAGAGACAATATCCTTTGGGAAACCATGCAGACAAAACACATTATGCATCATGACCTCAGCCGTTTCCTTAGCTGAGGGCATCTTGGGCAGAGCAATGAAATGTGTCATCTTAGACAAAAGGTCCACTACCGTGAGAACTGTGGTGTTTCCTCTAGAGAGGGGCAGGCCAGTGACGAAGTCCATGGAGTTCTCTGACCAGAATCTGTTGGGAATAGGAAGTGGTTGTAACAATCCCATCCGCGCCCTGGAAGAGGTCTTCCTCCACATACTCCTTCACCTCCTTCTCCATGGATGTCCACCAGAAACGTTGTTTTACAATGAACATAGTTCTCTTGACTCCGGGGTGACAGGTGAGCAGCGAAGTGTGAGCCCAGTGGATCACCTGTGGTCGCTCGTCCTCCTGAACGAAAAGCCGGTTAGGCGGGCAACTCCTTGGTGCAGGAGCTCCACCGTTGGCTCGTATCACCTCCTTCTCTACTTGCCAAGTCATCGCTCCTACCACCCGGTTTAATGGGATGATGGGTTCCGGCTCCTTGACTGTAGGCACAGGGTCACCCACACGGAAAGAAAGTATATGAACATATATGCCAATATATGGCAAATATATGCAGAATATATGTTGCATATATGTCATATTCAGGTTCATATATGTGCATATATGTGGATTCATAGGAGATATATGTGTCATATATAGCTCATATATTTCCACATATATGCCAAAGTCAGGTTCATATATTTGCATATATCTCCTACATAATGCCTCATATATAGCTCATATATCTGTCTTTTTGCATATATGTCATACAGAAGGCCTACATATATATAGGTCTTTGCAAGGTAATGTGGTAATGTGCATATTATTCCAAAGTTCTATATAACTACATGAATTAATCATTGTACTTATTTCCATTCAATGCAGATTGAGGTTTGCGGATTGCCCAAGACAATTCAATGTATAAAGACAAAGAGAAAGACAATTGTTTTTTTGTATTACGGTATGAAGCAACATTTTTAGTTTAGTTATTTCACCCAGGACCGGAACCGGATGTTTATATCCGCTCGACGTCAGCTGATCAGTTTAAGATTAGTAAATTATTCAATATTTGATAATTGTACATTATTGTTAAAAAGTTAACGCGTTAATAACGCGTTTTTTTAACGCCACTAATTATTTTAACGCGATTAACGCATACATTTTTTTTTTCCTCGGCCGCCCAGTAGTTTCAGAGCGTATCGAGTTTAAAATACCATCTACAAGCTGATGCTGACAGCCCCGCTGATGCTGACAGCCCCGCTCCTGCCGCCCGCTTGCGGCAGACCACACTTCCACGCTCACCGGCAGGCACCGACTGGCCATCTGGAGGACCGGGAGGGTGTGTGTATGTGTGGCCCGAGCGAGAGAGAGAGAGACCTTACGTGCATTGTTGTTGTTAGCATCTGGTGCTAGCTAGCTGCGCTAACGGATATAAGGAGCTGTTTAAATGAAAACAGAGGAGCGACATTTCGCCACAACTGCGCCGAGCACTTGACTTGATGCAGGAAGCCAGACAGTGGGACATTGTAAGAGAAGTCAGCACACTCAACTTGGATAGTGCAACATGATTGCAGCGTCCAGGCAGCTCCCGTTCGAGCATATGCCTTGAGTTGCACATAGCTCCAACGATCCCACACACACACACACACACACACACACACACACACACACACACACACACACACACACACACACACACACACACACACACACACACACACACACACACAATAATTGACATGTATTGACAATAAATGTATGTTAATGACTTGTACATTTTGTGTGTTGTATTTTTTTATGTAGGTAGGCTATGTATAAACCTTGAACATAGGTGTAAATACACATATATGCATATATAGGCTAAACTTATATGTGCATATATGTGAAACCTATATGTGCATATATGTGAAACCTATATGTGCATATGTAACATCCCGTCATGTTTGCTGAATTGTTCATGTCATGTTAATCAGGTGCATGTTATTGTTTCATGTTTAGTTCATAGCCCAGGTTAGATTTATGTTTAGTCAAGTCTTTTTGTTCACCTGTCTAGTCCTGTCATTGCACTTCCTGTTTTATTTTGTACTTACCTCTGGTCTCATTTCAGGTCCCTTTACTTCCTCCCTTTGTGTGTTTTCCCGCCATCGTCAGTGTCTGCCCCGCCCCTGATTGTTTCCACCTGTTCCCCATTACCTCATGTATAAATAGTCCTGTCTCCCTTTGTCCTGTGCCAGTTCGTCTTGTGCCATTTAGAGAGCCAGCTTGTCTCGCCCAGAGATTATTGTATTTTGCGACCATAGTCAAGTTTATTTAGTTTGTAATTTGCTTTGCTATGTTTTGCCTCTTAGGAGTGATGTTTTGTTTGAACTTTATACTTTTCCAAAGTAAAGACTATTTTTGAACAAACTTTCTTTTGAGTCGTGCGTTTGAGTCCAAGTGTCTGTAAGGTTCCTAACAGAACGAACTGGCCAAAAAATGGACTCAGCCGACTCCGGTTATTTCAAGGCCGATGTGTTAGCGCAGGATGCTAAGCTAACCCTCCATGCTGAACAGCTGTCTTCCATCAACCAAGGAATGATTGGTCTCACGGATCGTCAGGATGAATTCCAATCAGCTGTAACCAACCAAGTAAATCACCTGGCACTTCAAATGCAGCAAGTTCTCTCACCCCTCAAAGCCGGTTCCTCTGCACCTACTCCAGCAATGCCAGGTCCACCGTCTGTTGCTTCGGATCACACCACCCCACCTGGATCGACGCTTCGCCTGGCTCCTCCGGAGAGGTTTTCCGGGGACTCTGGTAACTGTCGACCCTTTCTGGTACAGTGTGAACTACATTTTGCTCATAACCCTGCTGCCTTTGTTTCGGACCAAGCTAAGGTAGCTTTTATGTTGTCCCACATGTCTGGTAGAGCCGCTGCTTGGGCTACAGCCGAGTGGTCAAGAAACTCGCCCATATGTCAGTCACTGAACATGTTTACCCAGACCCTAAGCCGTGTGTTTGATCACTCATCACCTTCCAGAGAAGCCTCACGAGTCATTATGCAGATCAAACAGGGACAACAGAGAGTGACAGACTATGCAATAGATTTTCGTACTCTAGCAGCAGACAGTGGGTGGAACACCCCTGCTTTAATTGATGCCTTCATGAATGGTCTACAAGACTCTATAAAGGACCAGTTGGCACCCCATGAACTACCCACAGATCTTGATTCCATCATTGCCATGTCAATTTGCATTGATAACAGGCTTCTCACCTGCCTTTCGACACCCATGGAGCTCCAGTCCACCTTCCTCAGCCTCGCCCAAGGAACCAGTGCCCTCGGCTGCACCGGAGAAACCCATGCAGCTGGTGAGCCAATTCTCTGCAACTGATTTCCCTCCACGTTCATTGACCATGGTAAATATTCAAGTGCGTGACCAAGACATTACTGTGGGGACATTAGTCGATTCAGGTGCCGACGAAAGTCTGATGGACTGGAGTTTGGCAAAGAGACTATGCATCAAGACTGTTCCGTTGACTTCCCCTGTTACTGCCAGTGCCTTAGATGGCAAGTTATTATTTAAAATAACCCATGTATCTGAACCTGTCCAAATAACCATTGACAATACACACATAGAGGAAATGAAATTCCAGTTATTTGACTCTGCACTACACCCCTTGATTTTGGGTTATCCATGGCTGATCAAACATAATCTGATCATTGACTGGCGATCAGGGAGGGTTAAGGAATGGGGCCCAGGCTGTAGGCTGACCTGTTCAGACCTTCCTAGGTTATCCACAGAACCTGAAAAGGAACAAGACAAACACACTCATAAGCCTGACTCCATTTCGGATTATCCCGACCTGACTAAAGTGCCCTTGTGTTACCAGGACTTAAAGGAAGCATTTAACAAAACTAGGGCCATGTCCCTACCTCCCCACCGACCTTATGACTGTCCCATTAACCTGTTGGCTGGTTCTCAGATCCCTAAAAGGAGACTTTACTCTCTCTGCACCGGAAAGGGAGGCTATGAAGTCCTATATTGACTCCTCTCTAAAAACTGGACTCATCAGACCATCCTCCTCCCCAGCGGCCGCTGGGTTTTTCTTCGTCGATAAGAAAGATGGTACCCTCCGTCCATGCATTGACTATAGTCCCCTTAATGAAATAACAGTTAAGAATAGATACCCACTCCCTCTCATGTCTTCAGCCTTTGAACTTTTGCAGGATGCAAAACTATTCACCAAACTGGACTTGAGAAACGCTTACCATCTCATTAGGATACGAGAGGGGGATGAGTGGAAGACCGGTTTTAACACTCCCAGTGGTCACTACGAGTACCTAGTCATGCCATTTGGATTATGCAATGCTCCGGCAGTTTTTCAGTCATTTGTCAACGATGTGCTGAGGGATTATCTCAACAAGTTTGTATTCGTTTATCTCGATGACATCTTGATCTTCTCACCCGATGAGGAGACCCACACCCATCATGTCCGCCAGGTACTGCAAAGCCTGATGGAGAATCAACTCTACTGCAAGGCTGAAAAGTGTGAGTTTCACGTCAAGACCGTCTCCTTCCTGGGGTACATCATCTCGGCCAATCAAATCCAGATGGATCCAGAAAAGGTCAGTGCAGTGGCCAATTGGCCATCTCCCACCAACAGGAAAAAGGTGCAACAATTTTTAGGCTTTGCAAACTTCTACAGGAGGTTTATAAGAAACTTTAGTGGCATTGCAGCACCTTTACCTCTCCCCATGTCATGTTCAAGTGGAATATACAGGCGGATGAAGCTTTCCAGAAGCTCAAGAAACTGTTCACGACTGCCCCAATCCTCACAGTGGCCGACCCACGGAGACAATTTATCGTGGAGGTGGATGCCTCCAACGATGGCATTGGGGCGGTGCTGTCCCAAAGATCTGTCCAGGACAACAAGCTACACCCATGTGCGTTCCTTTCACGTAAGTTGACAACTGCAGAAAGGAACTATGATGTGGGGAATAAGGAGCTTTTAGCAGTTAAAACAGCTTTGGAGGAATGGCGTCATTGGTTGGAGGGGGCTGAGCAACCATTTCTAGTTTGGACTGACCATAAAAACCTGGAATACATTAAGAACTCCAAAAGACTGAACTCACGCCAGGCTAGATGGTCATTGTTTTTTAATCGGTTTCATTTTGTATTGTCATACAGACCAGGCACACAGAATGTTAAACCTGATGTATTGTCACGTTTGTACGATCCTGAACCTGTTGCCAAAGAGCCCGAGAGCATCCTTCCACCTAACCATGTGGTTGGAGCAGTTTCATGGCCAATATAATCAGTGGTGAAGCAGGCAAATGGTGAGACCCCGGCACCTAGGGGTTGCCCACGAAATAGGTTGTTTGTCCCTGTTTCCGTTCGATCACAGGTAATACACTGGGCTCACACGTCTATGCTCACCTGTCATCCTGGAGTGAAACGCACAACCTTCATGATCAAGCAACGTTTCTGGTGGCAGGCTATGAGGAAGTAGTTGGCAGAATATGTTGCGGCCTGCACTGTCTGTGCCAGGAACAAGACCTCCACTGAAGCACAGATGGGGTTGCTGCAGCCACTTCCTGTTCCGCATCGGCCATGGTCCCACATCTCGATGGACTTTGTCACCGGATTACCGATATCAGAAGGTAACACCACCGTCTTGACGGTGGTGGACAGATTTAGTAAAATGGCACATTTTATTGCACTATCCAAGCTTCCCTCTGCCAAGGAAACGGCAGAGGTCATGTTACGTCATGTCTTTCGCATTCATGGTTTTCCCAGGGACATTGTGTCAGACCGGGGCCCACAGTTCATTTCCCGTTTCTGGAAGGAGTTCTGCCATCTCCTTGGAGCCACCGTGAGTCTTTCCTCAGGATATCACCCCCAGTCGAATGGCCAGTCAGAGCGCATTAACCAGGAGCTAGAGACCTGTTTGCGCTGCCTGGTCTCCCAGAACCAGGCATCCTGGAGCAAGCACCTGATGTGGGTGGAGT
The DNA here is from genome assembly GCF_902827115.2 of Pseudochaenichthys georgianus. Lineage (NCBI taxonomy): Eukaryota > Metazoa > Chordata > Actinopteri > Perciformes > Channichthyidae > Pseudochaenichthys > Pseudochaenichthys georgianus. Next base: position 44,482,165 of record NC_047507.1, on the reverse strand, counting down.
ACGCCCACAACACGCTGCCCACTTCCGCAACAGGACTCACACCGTTTCAGTGTGTGCACGGCTACCAACCACCTCTGTTCCCTGCCAATGAGGCCGAGGTCACGGTCCCATCAGCTCACGCTATGGTCCGTCGGTTCCGCCGGATCTGGGCCGGTGCTCGTCGGGCTCTCTTGCGCAGTGCCAGCCGGATGAAGGAGGTGGTGGATCGACGCCGGAGACCTGCTCCACCGTATCGGCCTGGACAAAGAGTTTGGTTAGCTACCAAGAACTTACCCCTCCACGTCATGTCGAGAAAGCTAGCGCCAAGGTTTGTTGGTCCATTCCCGATATCGAAGATCATAAACCCGGTGTCTGTGCAGTTACGTCTACCCAGGTCATTAAAGGTCCATCCAACGTTTCATGTCGGCAAGATCAAGCCGGTCAGGGAGAGCTCATTGGTACCCGCCTCTAAACCCCCCCCACCCCCCCAGATGGTAGAAGGAGGCCCCGTCTACGCTATAAAGAGACTGCTGGCAGTTCGTAAGCGAGGGCGAGGATGGGTACGGTCTAGAAGAGAGAACATGGATCCCAGCGAGTTTCATTGTTGATCTGGCCATGATTAAAGATTTTGATCGGGATCACCCAGAAGTTCCTGGGACGTCAGGAGCCGTCCCTAGAGGGGGGGGTACTGTAACATCCCGTCATGTCTGCTAAATTGTTCATGTCATGTTAATCAGGTGCATGTTATTGTTTCACGTTTAGTTCATAGCCCAGGTTAGATTTATGTTTAGTCAAGTCTTTTTGTTCACCTGTCTAGTCCTGTCATTGCACTTCCTGTTTTATTTTGTACTTACCTCTGGTCTCATTTCAGGTCCCTTTACTTCCTCCCTTTGTGTGTTTTCCCGCCATCGTCAGTGTCTGCCCCGCCCCTGATTGTTTCCACCTGTTCCCCCTTACCTCATGTATACATAGTCCTGTCTCCCTTTGTCCTGTGCCAGTTCGTCTTGTGCCTTGTGCCATTTAGAGAGCCAGCTTGTCTCGCCCAGAGATTATTGTATTTTGCGACCATAGTCAAGTTTATTTAGTTTGTAATTTGCTTTGCTATGTTTTGCCTCTTAGGAGTGATGTTTTGTTTGAACTTTATACTTTTCCAAAGTAAAGACTATTTTTGAACAAACTTTCTTTTGAGTCGTGCGTTTGAGTCCAAGTGTCTGTAAGGTTCCTAACAGCATATATGTGAAACCTATATGTGCATATACACTGCACCCATATATGTGTGCATATATGTACATATATGTTCAGAGACATATATGTAGGGGTCCAATTTCATATGTCACATATATGTTGAAAATATATGTGACATATATTAAAAATATATATGTTCATATACTTTCTTTCCGTGTGGGCAAACGGACGGGCCGGAGCGCCAGGCTTGACATTCTGAGACCCCGGCCTCCCTCCAACCAATGCCTCCACTCTTCCAACGCCAGCTTCACGGCCAGCAACTCACGGTTTCCAATGTTGTAATTTCTTTCCACCGGGGAGAGCTTCCTGGACAGGAAAGCGCAGGGGTTTGTAGCCTTTATTTAACCAGGTGAAGCCCCTTGAGATCAAAAGATCTCTTTTTCAAGGGTGACCTGCAGGACATTAGCTACACATGTAACATAAAAACAACAGAACAACAATAAGGATGACATACAACATAATGTACTGGTTACAGTTTACAAAACTCTATTTACAGTGACAGGTACCATGAGTATCAAACATGTCACCCAGCCGAGTTTTAAAATGATGCAGGGGAACCAAAGTGCTCAGGGGTGAAGCTTGTTGTCCTTCTGTTGGCGCTGGGAGAGGACCGCTCCCACCCCCTCGTTGGAGGCATCCACTTCCACCACAAACTGGCGAGTGGGATCCGGCAGGGTAAGTATTCGGGCAGAGGTGAACATCTTTTTAAGCCGAAAAAAAGCCTCCTCAGCCTGAGGAGACCACAAAAAAGGCACCTGAGGGGACGGGACGACATGAAGAGGGGCTGCAATAGCACTGAAGCTCCGCACAAACTGCCTGTAAAAATTAGCAAAGCTTAAAAACTGCTGCACTTTCTTACGAGAGTCAGGGGTAGGCCAACAGGCTACTGCGCTAACCTTCGCGGGGTCCATCCTAACCTGACCTGGGGAAATGATGAAGCCCAAAAAAGTGACTGTCTTGGCATGAAATTCGCACTTTTCGGCTTTGACAAACAACCTATTTTGGAGCAGTTTTTGTACGACCTGGTGGACATGTTGTTTGCGGGTGTCAAGGTCAGGTCAATATAGGCAAAACGAAACGGTTCAGAAACTCCCTCAACACGTCGTTGATCATAGCCTGGAAAACTGCAGGAGCGTTTGACAATCCAAATGGCATGACAAGGTATTCATAGTGGCCTGAAGGGGTGTTAAACCCCGTCTTCCATTCATCGCCCTCCCTGATCCTGACCAAATGATAGGCGTTACGCAGGTCTAGCTTGGTGAACACCTTGGCATCCTGAAGCTGCTCGAAAGCTGACGCGATGAGACGAAGGGGGTACCGGTTTTTAAACGTAATGTCATCGAGAGGCGAGTAGTCAATACATGGCCTAAGAGACCCATCCTTTTTGCCAACAAAAAAAAACTCTGCAAGGAAGGGCGAATAAGCCCTGTTTTTAGGGAGGCGTCAATATAGTCCTTCATGGCCTCTTTCTCAGGTCCTGAAATTGCATATAGTCGACCCTTAGGAATGGGAGACCCAGCAATCAAGTCAATAGCACAGTCATAGGGGCGGTGAGGAGGAAGAGCCAGGGCCTTGGACTTAGTAAAGACTTTACACTCAAAAAACTAAAACGATGATGTACTCAATTTAATTGGTGAAACATTTTTATACTTAAAAATATTGAGTAAATCTTAAAGCTGTGAAATCATTTAAATGTACCTTTATGAATTGAGTAAATGTAAGTAAAAAAAATCAAGTAGGTCTAAATAACTACATTTAGTACCATAACATATACAATTGAGTAAATATAATTAAAATCCTAAGTCAATGCAATAGTAACCCTAAGTCAAAACCACTAATTTTTGTTAGTAAATATGACTTAAATGCTAGGTAGATGTAACTGAAAAGGAGACTATAATTTAACAAAACAAATGTGTGAAATGTACGTTTTTAACTACATTTAATTAAAACTGGACTATTAATTATATAAATATGTGTTACATTTACTTATTTTTTTAACTGTATTTACCCTTTACTCCAGGAGTGCTTTACCTGAGGTCAATACATCTGATAAAACAAAAATTATAAACATAACACAATAAGCAATTGTACACATTGACATTTGAATTAAACATTTATTGTTCAAATTTGACATGACATTAAGTCTCAACCTGGTTTATTTAAACGGTCCTTTAAAAAAAAATACAAGACCAATTGCAGCAGAGAAATCCTAGCATTGGAAATCTCAACTTGGATTATTTAACAAATAAAACTGTTAAAGGTGGGGTAGGTAAGTTTCAGAAACCGGCTCGAGATACACTTTGTTATATTCCATGGAATGCTCTTAACATCCAGATAGCAATGAATATCTTAAGTGCTTTGGCAAAAAATACATACAAAAACGTCATCTGTAGAAGCCGTAATACTGTAAAAAGTACAACCTGGATGGCCTACCTGCCTGTCAGCCTTCCATCTGTGCACAAACTTATCTCGTGCCCTCATTGGTCATGTGCGCGTTCGTGTGTGTTGGAGGAGGGGCTCTATAAGGAAGTGGCAGATTTTCTCCGGTTGTGTATTTTCAAATTCTAGCGATCTCGAGCCGGTTTCTCAAACTTACCTACCCCACCTTTAAACATTTTATCTAGCTTAACTTCCAGTGAACATTTCCATTGAGCTATGGGAGCAACGGGCTGAACTTAACTCTGCATATGACTTAAATGCATCAAGAACAGTGACACTTCACAACAATAACAGTCCAAAATGCAAATCAATCAATGGAACTCAACTTGTACCATCTTGCTGAACAGTAGTCGGCAACTACATGTGGAGGCAATTTTTCAGTCTCTGCACTTTCGTTGAAAGGTTGCCAGGATCCAGCTCCAGCAGCAGTTTCTGGAATACCTCGAAACTATATTTTAGATTCTTCGGGTATCTCAGATCCAAGGCATAAGTTAGTCCCAACAGATGGCAGCAGGCTCTGCTTAGATCCCCAAGACTTCTGAGGACAGGGATGCCCTCAATCACGATCCCTACATCAGTAGGTTGATCGACTGACCCATCTAGGTTCTGCAGCAGGTACATTTTCATCACCTCCTCGGCCAACTCCTCGTGTACACGGACAGGTACATCAGCAACATCCTGCAGACATTGAAAAGATAACTGGTTAGTGCTTACTTTCTGCCTGCATGTTACAAGACACACAAAGAGCAATTCCTCACTGCTCACTCACTATGCATGTTATTGATCATCTCACAGTCATCCATGATTACATTATTTAAAACTTCAAAACTAACACTGTTAAAAATCCTGAAACGATTGTACTAACTAGGGCTGCAGCAATAGAGTATTCTAACGATTCATTCATTAAATCGGATAATACATTATTTAGCTTTATTAAAAGAGCAATAGTAAATATAGAAAAGAGAAACTAAGACCGGCCTCTTAAAATGAACAAGAAAAATCCACATTGTTATTGTTTAAATTGCAGACAATAATATTATCTTTCAAAACTAGACCCATTTAGTGCATTATGTTTTAAAACCCATTTTCTGAAATGCAAAAACTAATAATTATTGTTTTTATGAAAAAGGTATATGTCTTCTGGGCTACTCATATAAGGGTACTATAATTGTAACTGATCACTGCACATCTGTATCGGCCTCACCTCTGTGTCACGCTGTCTGTCTATTCGTCTGCTTGACTGTATGACGTGTATGTCTGTCCCACTGCTTGATCATTTTTAGTAATCGAGTTACCTGAGGAATCCTTTCAGCCCTAGTACTAACCTCAAAGTCCTTGATCAAGGCACTCGCATCTTCTCCCAGATGGTCGATGAGACATCGGATGACAACCTCTCATTTTCGCTGAATGGGGATTCCACTCTGCAGAACAGAGCAGTCTTTCAACAACTAATACAATGTATTACTCTGCACATTACGCGAGCAGAATTTTGCTTTACTTTAACAACTTTAATGTCAAACTGTTTCAATTGAATTAACATTGTCAGTATAGTATGTATGAGTATGAGGGATGTAAAGTAGATGCAAAAATAAAACGTCCGAGGGGATAAAGAGGAGTTGTTGGATTAGGATAAATGAATATCTAAAGTAATTAGTGATTGTAATTAACTTACAAAGCAAAGAAATGTGAGAGAAACTTCTTTTCAGCAATGTTGATGGAAGAAATGGAGGCTGGAGTCCGCTTTATATCAAAACACTGAGTTTAATTGAGAGCCAACGGCCGTGAGTGAGTCCAAGGCATTCACAACCTGCCGTGAGAAATCCCCAGACAACACTCAAGAATACACAGAAAACACAGCGCAAATCTACCCAGCGGGTCCAGGAGGAGCCTCTGTTTGCGCCCTTTCCTCTCTCTCTGACCCTTGGCCTTCAGAGCTGTCCTAGTTATTGGGTTAACACTTGATAGAGATGTTTTCCTGAGTGCAGACAACTCAAAGTAATGGATTAGCACATTATCATTCAATTACAAAAATAGGATAGGCCCCTCAGAATTATTTGGGAGCCTTCCTGACACATGCACATGCATACATGTAAGGTTTGTGTTAGTCATTTAACATGCAAGAATCATATACTCATCAGTCCAAAGCAGAGAAATTTTATTTTAAGTTAAATGTGAGCTAGTCCCTGTGGATATAACCCTTTCTCAATTATTCTAAATGTTAAATTAATTCACCATTTACCGTTTGATAAAAGATTAGTTTATCAGGAGTACATTTCCTCTTCCATAAAACATAGGTTTGAGAAATGAATGTTTCAATATGAGATCAATTACTCAAATATAATTGACTCTCCCCTCCCTTTTCTTACATATGTCACATATGAAATAACAACGTAACATAACATAACATCTATTTAAAAATGGTGTCGTCTATAAGCTATTAAGCGAGAAAACTCAGTATCAGCACGCAACTTGCAAATAACTCTTCTCTCTTTCCTATCCCTCTCTTATCCTCATCTCTCTATTCTCTCTTCCACATCCCTCTCACATCCTCATCTCCCATCTCTCTCACAGCTCTCTCTATTCTCTCTTACTTCAGTTAGATATGAAATAAAACATAGGAGTCCATGTAAGCATGGTAAAGGTCATAATCCATCACTCGAGAAAAGTCAGTATCAGCTGTGCGCAACTAACAAAAACAATTGTGAGAACCATATATTATGCAGGAAATGCACACCTTTGTTGAAAAACAAAACAAACAAAGCATCTCTGATTTGGGAGGAAAAGCTTCATCCCCCTTAACATCTGAGTTACCACTGAAGGAGCATGAATGATAGTGGGCGTCTGAGGGTGTCTTTACTGAGAAATGTCAAACAAATTGATATTTGATATTTGATTTGATATACTTTATTAATCCCCGTGGGGAAATTGTTTCTCTGCATTTGACCCATCCTAGTGTTAGGAGCAGTGTGCTGCCATTTTGAACGGCGCCCGGGGAGCAGTGAGGGGAACGGTGCCTTGCTCAGGGACACCTCGGTAGCACTTGGTCTTGCCGGGACTTGAACTGGTGACCTTCCAGTTGCCAAGCCAAGTCCCAATCGACTTCGCCACCACCGCCCCCAAATTCAAAATTAAAAACCTTACATTTGAAAACAGATTTGCATTCCTCCACTTAAGGTGACGTTATCATTGGAAACAATAAAAACAAACAATTTTGATATAGAATCTATAAATTGAATCCTTAGAGCAGAACAGAATGGTTGTATGTTTAGCCTAAGCTCCGTGCAGCCTCTCGTTTCACCAGGTGGAAACATGGTCTATATAATGTAAATATATGTAGTAGACAGTAAACAGGCCCCTGACATCAGGCCTATACTAAAAATGGTAGGGGCTTTTCACAGCTTGCCAATCTTACAGGCATCCTCTGCATAGCAGTATGGATAGCCTTAAAAAAACAAACAAACCACTCTGTGGTAACGAGAGTCATATTTCTGACCCTTGTGCCCTAAGTGAAGCCGTTAGTCTCATCTGACTGACCCAAGGGTTTGGAGCTGGTGTGACAGGGAGGCTTCCAAGTGTTCAGAGCAGACATCAAGCTTTCAGTTCATGGCTCAGTGGGGGGAAGCAGACCCATGTGAGACAGTATCAACGGCTGTAATGTTCAGTTTGAGGAGCGTCATTCTCTCTGGGAGCAGGAAATTGTGTCCATTCTCGGACCAGACCATTAATGTCATGTAGCGCAGCCATAGCATCTCTGTGACTGCACACAGCCGGTCTGTAGTAGGGCAGAGCTGGGTGACTTTTAGTGAAGCCGTCCGAAGCCATAGACAACAAACGGAACACAGGGTCATCAATGTCTCTCTTTACCAGTGGCTCAATCATAAAATAAATTAGTGGGAAAAATGTGGAACACTAATCCATCATGTGAAATGTTGAGTTAAGTTAAACAATTACTTATGGGATGAAATCAAATTATCATTAATATTAGAAACTAAAGTCAGTTAAAATAGGACTTGCACGGATCAGAATCCAATCAATACACCATTTTCCCAGCTCTGTAATGAAAGGATAACAAGCAGGGATGCAAACTTGTCACCTTTTGCATCCAAAATAGGTCGTTTGTGTGATTCATGTAGATCTGCAATACACATAGGGGTGTGGGCAAGGTTGCCAACTCTGGGTACCTGACTGGAGTGAGATTTCGATATCATGGGTTTAATTACACACATGCTCACGAAATGACTGCTATCGTGTCAGTAGCGGGACCTTAGCATATATTTAGGATATGTATATAATATATATATAAATGCACAATATTGGACTCAGACTATAAAAGGGCACACAGTTTCATTCACTAATGAAAGTCAAACACATGTTTGTTTCCACTGTTTTATTGTGTGCCTGTCATGATAAGCAATTAATTGACTTATCAGCTCCTGAGTATTTTTTGTTGGGTAATCTATGGTAGGGCTAACTCATACAGTGGTGGGGCTCAAGACAGTATTTGAAATGTAATTACATACACGCTCCACTTGACAGTAAAACGCCACGCATGAGGTTTGGATTATTTCCCTGTCTCAATCCAAATTGAACTGTATGAAATAAAAGGGCACATTTGTGTGACACAATTGACATGCTAAAAACCCAACCCCCGCAGCGGCGCTGTCTGAGGGGATTGTTTTTTAAATACTAACATAAAATACACATTCTCTCTTGAGATGAAAAATAAATCCATCTATTACTACACGACATATTTAAATGAAGCTGAACCTGCTGCTCCTCACAGAGGGAAGAGGCTGTGTGAATTACTTTACATTGTGGATAAGGGTGGATATCCCCCATTGTCCTGTGTGTGAAAATGGAAGACAGCCCACACACCTATCAATCATCAAACCTTGGGATCTTATTTCATTATGTGATGATTTCTATCAACACGTAATGTTGTATCAATGTATATAGAGATGTGTGTTACTGCAAAATTATTCTCTTCCTGCAACAACACCACGCCGCCACCTCGATTCTGATAGGCCAGAATCTATTATCAAAGATGTCCTATTTGAGAAGACGATCACTACGTGACAATCTGCAGCCGCGAGCTGTTATGTGCCAACATTGCCGCATGGTGTTCATATTATGTGAGTGACTCTTACGGAGCGTGAAGTGAACTGAAAAAATGTTCTGGCTAACGTTAGCTTTAGTACTCAGATCTTGTTGTTGAGTAGAAGTACCAGAGTGTAGGAATACTATGTTACAGCAAGAGTACTGCATTACAAATGTTACTCAAGTAAAAGTATATAGGTATTCTCATCAAAATATAGTGGAAATAGCGACAGTAAAGGTAGTCGTTGTGCAGATTGGTCCATTTCAGAATAATATATATGATGTGTTTTATAAGTGTTCTCAAAGCTGGTGAAGGTGCAGCTCGTCTGAAGTAGTTTGTATACTGCAGGGTAGCTGGTGGATTTACTCCAGGTGGAACTAAAGTCTGATTTAACACTTGATTATATTTCACATAATTCATTCAGATCCGTAAAGTAACTAAAAGGTATGAAATACATGTAGCGGAGTAGAAATACACCATGTACCTCTGAACTGTAGAAGTAGAAGAATAAAGTAGCAAAACATTTAAATACTCAAATAAAGTACAAGTATCTCAAAATAGTGCCCAAGTATCATTAAAAGGGAAAATACATGGATAAAAGTTAGAGTACAGTCTAAAATATGAATAGTTCAATTAAAAGCAGCGACAAAGAGAAAAGTCTTCAGCCTAGATTTAAAAGTAGTCCGAGTTGCAGCGGACCTGCAGGTTTCTGGGAGCTTGTTCCAGATGTTTGGAGCATAATAACTGAACGCTGCTTCTCCATGTTTAGTTCTGACTCTGGGGACAGAAAGCTGACCAGTCCCTGAAGACCTGAGAGATCTGGATGGTTCATCATTTAGCAGTAGGTCAGAAATGTATTTTGGGCCTAAACCATTCAGTGCTTTATAAACCAGCAGCAGTATTTAGAAATATATTCTTTGACACACAGGAAGCCAGTGTAAAGACTTCAGAACGGGAGTGATCCACTTTCTTAGTGTTAGTGAGGACTCGAGCAGCGGCGTTCTGAATCAGCTGCAGCTTTCTAATATATATATATATTTTTGTAGTGAGACCTGTGAAGACACCATTGCAGTAGTCCAGTCTACTGAAGATAAAAGCATGGACAAGTTTTTTTTTTCAAATCCTGCTGTGACAATCCTAGATATATTCTTTAGGTGATAGTAGGCTGATTTAGTAACTGTAAATCACTTACAGTTACTTGGATCACTTGTGTGTGTGTGTGTGTGTGTGTGTGTGTGTGTGTGTGTGTGTGTGTGTGTGTGTGTGTGTGTGTGTGTGTGTGTGTGTGTGTGTGTGTGTGTGTGTGTGTGTGTGTGTGTGTGTGTTTGGTTGGGGGTAGGCAAATGTTCCTCTTTGTGCCATAAAAACCCCCCAATGGTCGCTCTGTGGTCTTGCTCAGATTCTCTGCCCCTCCAAAGGTCACACCTGTGTCTGACCTCGGGTGCAGGATTTTAGGAGCAGAGGAAGGGGAAGATTCCGTCTAAAATGCAAACCTCTCCATGACTTGTCTTTAAAACGTTCTTTAAGTCCTGTATTAAGTCTTCTGTTATGTAGCGGAAAATCCCATTTAAAAATGAAGAGCAAAATAGTTTAGTTTACTTCTCTGTCTGTTCGGATTTGGAAATGTTTATGATTTATTTTGTGTGCTCGTGAACGAGAGAAGGAGAAAACAACATCTACCTTTGAGCTGCAATTACTTATCTTAAAAATTGCAACATTATACTCCTTTAAAAATTGCTCAATTCATTTAAACACATTTATTATGTGCACAATAAAACCTCAAGTATATTGATCCTGGCTTAACCAGCGACCTTTACTCTATTGTTCATAAGCTCAGTATTTGACAACTATTAGGATTGTAGTAATGTCTGTATAGACCAATTGTACTAGAAATAATTTGAAACAGTTTAATAAAGAATGTTAAACTATATTTAAACTGTAATTGAACTTCAACGTATATCAATTATCTGATTCCAGTGGCCAGTTGGAAACAGACAATCAACAAGGTTTTCATTTTGCAGCAACAGCGCAAAAGTTTCAATTACTGTCTGACTATATTGCATTATATTGTATTTAGCTGATGCTTTTATCCAAAGCGACTTACAATAAGTACATTCGACCAGGAAGACACAACCTTGAAGAAAACAGAACCATATAAGTACATCAGGTTTCATAGAGCCAAGTATTTCATGCATGAGTCTGGTTCTGTCTTATCCTCTTTGTTTCGGAATGTGTTCAATACATTAAGTTTTGTTATTCATTATTACCATATAATACATAGATTAAGAATAAATGAAACAAATTAATACAACATTGAGCTGTTTGAGCTTTTCATCTTTACATTATTGTTTTATTTTTCTGAAGTCATTTAATTTTGGTGAGATAACTAAAGTTTAGTTCATTTTACTCTGGCTGTGGACTAATTCATTATGAGTTGTTACAACGCATGCACAAGACGGCGGGTAGACAAACAAACACGAAACAATTATACAACACTGCAATTAGACAAACAAACATAAAAACTCTCAACAACTCAGCCTGACAAAAACTCTTCCAGCCTATTTTTAATCCGAATTAGGGAGACTTTCAGAGGGGGGTTTAATTATGAGAGCCTTCTTTACTCATAATGTTGTGTATCAGCAAACACAGCCAAATTCAGCAATTCATACAACATTCTCATACCACGCATTGACCACTTTCTTTAGTTCAAAAATGGTAATAATGCTGTATGTTTCTCTCTCTGCATGCTGCTCTCCACAGGGGGCGGAGAATCAGCACCTCCGCAGAAATGCTGTTGATTTAGGCAATTTATCCTCTGAAAACTCCTAAATTCGGCGATTCGTTTAAATACAAATCTTGCAACATTGCTTCTAATTCAGAAAATCCACTTTACTGGTGCACCCTTTAAAAGTTTCTCCGAATATTTGTTGTGTGTAATTGCCTGGTGATTTCATTCCAAGAATCACACACAGAGGAAATCGATGTAATTCGATATTCCTAGGTTATTTATTAGCCCCAAATATTCTCATAGTTTTCACATAGGCCGTGATTGCTCGTAAACACGTGTCCCAGCAACAACCACGGGGAAATTGGCCAGGACAACGTCCCCTTGACACCGATTCCCGAGGTTATGATTAGCCTCCAGATGTAAATGAGTAGAGAAACCCCAAAAAAAAAATGCAGCAGCTCAGTTCTCTCAGGTAATTTTGATACACCTTTGATCCCAAACGCCGGTAAGACAATCTCAAAATAGAATTGAACTTACCAGCCCTTGAAGATCTTTTGGTGTCCTGTTTCGTGACGCCAATGTGTGAGAGAAACTTCTTTTCAGCAATGTTGATGGAAGAAATGGAGGCTGGAGTCTGCTTTATATCAAAACACTGAGTTTAATTGAGAGCCAACGGCCGTGAGTGAGTCCAAGGCATTCACAACCTGCCGTGAGAAATCCCCAGACAACACTCAAGAATACACAGAAAACACAGCGCAAATCTACCCAGCGGGTCCAGGAGGAGCCTCTGTTTGCGCCCTTACTAATCATAATTAATAACACATGTTTCAGAGACAAAGAAAGTCTGTTAATGTCATCTGCGCAGTTGGCCACACTTCCCCCAACAGGAAGGCGGGACCTTTGACCTATGCGATGCTATAAGTTGCAGCAGACCCATGTGAAAGACTCAAATGCTCCCCTGCACAGACAATAGCAGAATATTCTCTAACAAGAAATGCGATTGAGACAGGTGAAATTATTAAGGCAATTAAGGGTAGGGTATGTAAGTTTGAAAAACCGGCTCGAGTGCACTAGGATTTGAAAATACACAGCCCCTCCTCCAACACACACGAACGCGCACATGACCAATGAGGGCACGAGATAAGTTTGTGCACAGATGAAGGCTGACAGGCAGGTAGGCCATCCAGTTACTTTAGCCGGGCAGGCTCAGATGATTGGTCGTGCTTTTTACAGCACTACGGCTTCCACAGATGATTTTTTTATGGATTTGTTGTCAAAGCACTTCAGATATTCATTATATATTCATCTCGAGCCGGTTTCTCAAACTTACATACCCTACCTTTAAGGAAGTAACTGTATAAGTGGGGGATAACATGTTAATACCTGAAGTAGAATACTCATTTTTGCCCGACGTCGCTCTCCGACAGCACCCTTTTTCCCTTGGAACATGGACAACAGTTTTGGGGAATAGAAGTCCAACATTGACATGAACTTTGGCTCAAGATTCAGTGTGGTGATCCTCTGAAACTCTGCGCTGACCTGGAAGAGAGAGAGAGATGAGAAAAGAGAAAAAATGACTTACGATTCAATTTATTGTAATTTCAATCCATCAAATATAAATTCCATATAGCTTTCAATAGGATGTAAAACTGTGACACATGCAGGTTATCCGTCCGTAATGTCTGTGTTGACCACAGCTTAAAGAAAATTCCATTTACTCACTTGCGAGACATCAAACAAGACAGGCCATCTGTCCTTGATGTCTTCTATGCTCATCTGTAGACTGATGACATCTTGTCTTCTAAGTGCAAAAGTTCTGCACATCAAGTCCTTGATGGCTGTGCTGTCTTTCTTCTTTGATTCGGCGATGAGTTGGTCTCAATCCAGCTCGTGTTGTTCCTTTGTGTCTCCTGCGGGATAATGTGGGAGAAACACCACTTCTCCTTTCCGTGCTTTCTTTATATTCTTTGCAGGTGCTGTTAGTGAATTCTAGAGCCCTGAAGGCAGGAGAGACTGAAAAGAGTCAAGGGAAGCTTATAAAAGTTAACAGCATTTAATTACACAAAAGATGCGGTGGTGTACAACATGACATGTGCGAGTGGAGGGTCTCTCCCCATGCGTCCGGTCAGTCCGGGTCAGCCGGAGGAAGAGAGTCAATCCTTGGCTTGCTCTTCCTGTTGTCATCTGAGGTCTTCTCCTATTGGCCGACGTCGTCGGGGGCGGGTCCAATGCAATTCCTGCCTTGTTGTATTGTTAAATTATATCATTCTGGTGTCTGTGGTTATTTAAACATTCCCTAATAAACGTTATTCAGCGGCAATAAATGAGTGCTAAACCCAGTGTGCTCAGTGTACAACATCACATGTCATTTCACCATTGATTCATGGTTTGAAAATGCAGAATTTCGCCACATGCTAATGCTAACCGGAAGTGAAGCATTTTCAGAATAAAAGTATTAAGTTAATAGTTAGTGAACTTCAGGTTTTTCAGAATAAAACTGATTTGAATTAAATAGTGTATTTAATTCAAATTACGCCATATCAACATTGATTTTAATTTCTAACAATCCCTCCTTACATATCCTTTAAGGTATGTAAATAATATTGAAATCATTGAGTTCCTTCATCCGAACATTGCATGGTACATAACGCATAAAAGTAAAAAAATACAAATAAGAATACATATTCATCATAAATATGAAGTTTTTCATTTGTGCATAACTTCTAGCTTAAACCTTTAATGTCACTTCGTAAAATAGCAGCAATTAGCTTGGTATGGGAAAACGTCTACCTCCCTCCTTTCACATCATAAATCATCTTCTTACTGTATCTGGTGTAAAAGCACTTGTTCTTTTACAAAGTATAAGAAGGATTAAATTATCTGAAAATAGCTAAATATTACTCTTTATTTACTTTTACTGTGTCTCTGGTGTAATTTATGAATCTCCGCTGGTTCTAGTAGATATAGTTCTCCCCATCCACATTATTGTTGGTTGTGGGACAGAGGAATAATAATTCAGAACCTGCTGATATTTGAATCTTACTACTGGGCATATGTTACAAACAAAAAACATCTTCATGGTGAACTAAATAAAATCCTTGTAATCTTTCTCAAATCTAAATATAACAATGAACTATTCCTGTTTGTGGTAAAGACACACACTAACGTTATGTAATACAATTTCATTATGGATTCAAAAACAACTAAAGTCATGATGCTGTCAGAGTGAATGATTTCCTGAGTGTATCTGTCCTGTAAGGTACGTCATTCTCTGCTTGGATGGTGTGCAGAAATCCCATCGATTGCACCTGGCAATACGGCTTCCACCTGTCTATTATCAAGCTGAAAAATGAATACAGAACTCCAACATACTGTCATCAAATGTCTTTCTATTATGAATTTAAATTAAATGTATATCCCCATAATGAACTAAACAATAAAGTCTATGGCTTTTACTTCTAATTCTTTAACAGGCTAGTTACAAGATGTTGTCTAAATTAAATTCGGTCTCATTACATTACTATGTTTTAGCTTAACTTAACTGTAATATGTTCTTTCTACATTTCAAACCTCAGTTACTTTAATACCTGTTAAAATATTACAAAATTGTTTCATTATCACAGGTCAACTTCTTCAGTATTCCATTCTGGAATTACATCTCTCTGGTAGCCCCTTGGCCACTGATTCTGCATCTGTGTTACCTGTTATAACTCAATCAATATTAGAAACATGTCAACATCCATCAAACAGTATCTTATCCCCAGATATGGAGCAGGTTAATTATAAAACTATCATGCAATGCTCAGTTTGAACATCTGGGTTGGGGCGGTAAGTTTCTGTCAATCCTTAAAAGAAAAATTGTAATTGTGAATTTTACAGCCATGTTGACATTATACATTATACACACTCCCCCCTTTTTACACATGAACTCATGTGTAACAAAACCCTGTAATGGGGAGTGGGGGAAAAAACTGTCAGGTAAATATTGGTTAGGGACATAACGAACATTATTTACAATTTTACATCCATTATCATTATTTCCACAGTAAACACTTTAGTGAAAAGAAGTGTTTCTCTCCGTCCTTCAGATTTTAGTTTGACATTTGCAAACCGCCAACTCCTGTGGGAGTAAAATATCAAGTAGATTAGAAACGGGTCACATGTGCGGTTTCCCCTTTTTATGGAATCTTTAGGAAACCTCTCGTTTCCCTTGGAGCTCCAAAATAATATGTTAGTCCAAAAACATGCTTGGTTAGTTATTGTTTTAGAATCATGCAGTTACACTGATCACATGCCGGCATTCATTCACACTCACACCGTCTGGTTGTCACGTCAGGTTTGGTCAGGTACACCCCAGAGTCAGTCATGGACAGTGCTTTTGTCACACTGTCAGTCAGGGTCAAAGGTCATTTGGTCTCGGTCTTTTGGCCATGTCGTGCTCTGCAGAGTCTTTTCAGAGGTAATTCAGCATAGGCGGGTACCCTTTATCTACAAAAATATATCATATGCGGAGCGTCATTCCTTATTCATTCACGATTTCAACTATGATTTTCAAGATGGTTCTAACTTTTCATTGGGACTTCTGCCTCCCACCTTTCCTGAAACTTGGTACAAAACTCACTTCCTTAGAGTACTACTACTACTGCAATTCATTTACACCTAATTAGTATTAAAATATCTAATATAACTATTTCAGAAACTTGTGTACATAACTATTATCTTGTGTCAAAACATTACTAAGATCTGTGTAGCTCTGCTATGCATTTCATAGCTCATCTTCAATTCTGGTCCACCTAAAAATCAATGTTAAACTCTTTAGCAGTGTGTGGAACCTTGGGTGTCCGAACTTGCAACAATTACTCCCTCCTTTATCAAGGATTTAAAAACAGAAGTCATTTCATATTTCCATCTTAAAGCCCCCCCCTATGATAATAACTATGCCACAATGGTGAAATCAACTCTTAAAGAATATTTTGTTAACATGATGAAAAGATTGAAGAATATGGTTCTACTCTGGCATGTCTCCCCCTTTAACCCTCAGTGTGTTTTAGGATGATTCTCATTTTACTTTAATAGTTTCCTCTTGACTGCTATTTTTAATTTACCAATTCATTTAATAAATCTTTCTGTCTTTACGTATTTATGCTTTAAATGTGCGTATTGTGAATAAGTGTGTTTATGTGTAAACTCACTCATTCCCGTTCTCCTTTTCTCCTCCTCTGGTTTTCTCAAGCCGTGACCCCGGCCTCCTCACTTCTAATCGACCATGCCAACTCCTCTGATTCTGTCTTCTCTTCAGTCCATCAGCTGTAACTCCATCCGCTGTAACTCTTTTAGGCAGCCATTGGCCCAGTTACATCTGCAGCCCCCATCATGCCACTGTTCTTGCACTGCTTTGCATTTCATCTCCTCCTTCACAGTCTCTCTGCTGTTTTTATGAAGGGCGGATTCTGCTCTCATGTCCCACACTTTGCTCTTGTGCCAAATCGTGTGGCTCAGCTTGGAACTTCATGGTCCCGTCTGAGGGACTGATGAGAGTATCTCTCTGTATGTCAGCATGCTGTTTGGTTCTGGATGCCACAGGTGGAGATAGTTCTGGCTGCAGTCTTGTTGTTGTTGTTTCAGCTCTGGTTCTCTGTCTGTTCGATGGAGAAGGAGGAGTCTCCTGTTGGGTTAGGTCTTTTGTCTGCTTGGAGGGTCGAGATCGTAGCCTTTCTAACTCAGAGGGGGAGTCCAGGTCTCGGGACGCATTACCTATAAAAAAGTCTAGCACACCGAGGTTGAATAAATCCAAACCTTTCCACTCTGACTCTTTCTAATCATACTATCTGTCTTAATTGTTAAATGCCATCTAAACAACATAATTGATGTCTACTAATGATATTACAAAAACTCACTCTAAAAATTGTTTCATCCATTGCTACATATTTACCCAACAACTCTTTCAGGAAACCATTTTCTCCTATAAATTGAAAAACGTACATGTTTCCAGCATCACATATTCCACACACTACGAAAGAACATCCTCATATTTTAAATCCCACTGTTTCTTAGAACAATAGTAAACCTGCAGAGCACACTAATCCGATCACAGTAATGAAATTTGACTCAAGTGTAGGCATATGTCTACTTTCCATTATACTTATTACTTGTGCTGAACATTTATTTATATTGTCTAAATTCCTTGTCTATGATGTGCAAACAGTTCGAGTGTAAAATGTGTTTTCCTCAATGTATTTACACTCTACAGATTCTTGAGTTTACTCATCTCCTGGTGCTGTCCTTGTAAAAAATGTTCAATTCCTTTTTGTTTTGTACCAGTTTTCCAAAATCAGTTTTGACTGCCGTGCCGTTTCAGGAAAGGTGGCGGTACGGCTACACAATGTGTAAGTGGGTGCCAACATGTTCCCTTTTTAACTTTGATCCGGAGTGCATCTGCAGTGCGTTCTACAACTTCCCATGGTCCACTCCATACAGGTTGCAACGAGTTCATCTTGTGGATTTTTACATTTACCCAATAACCTGATCCAACAGAAATATTCGTCATGGCCCTGGCATATGCTTCCGCCTCAATATTTCTAATATCTAACACTAGTTCTCCTCTGCATTGTGAGGTGCTACCTCGTGGTGGATATTGCTGAGTGGGGCAATCTCTGGCCAGATGTCTACAATCTCCACATATGAAGTAGCCATCATTCCTTCTTCCTCTCCGTTGTCCCTTTTGTTGATGCTGTATGGGAGTGTATACCTGTGCTTGCAGCTGTACTTGGGTAGGAAGATACACAGGTATTTGATGTTGAAGATACTGTGGTGCTTGTGGCTGTACTTGCGTAGGAAGATACACAGGTGTCTGCTGAACCTGGTTTGGTGGACATACACTTCCTCCTCCGCTTTGTTGAACTGTTGGAGGTGTCCGCCCTGCCTTCTCTGCTAGTATGGCCATCTGCTTTGTCGATTTGTTGTTTTTATTAGCTTTGGCATCTTTCTCAGCTACTTGTATCTTTAAAAGTCTTAGTTGTAGTGTTTTCATTTCTTCGTCATTTTCCCACTTTGTTGCCTGGTATTTCATATCGTGGTGAATGAGATATAGTCTCCATTCTTCAATGGGTTTAGCGACTAATCCCACCACGTCTCCCAGGTCTGCCTGCACTGATCGGGGAAGGGCTTTAATGACAGCGTTCTTCCACAACATTACAACAGCCGGAGAAACGTCATGCCGTTCTCCAGTGTAGTCCTCCCACACTCCTTCACATCTCTTCAAGAAGGCATGCATTTCTTCCTCCGTGCCTTTCCTCAGGCTGTTGAGGGCATGTAAACTGCGTGTTGTCGGGTAGATGTGACGAATAGCAGCCCAATAATTCGACCTGATATTGTTGAATGAAGTTTCATCTGGGTCGTGCGTGCAATTGGCCTCGAAATCTATTGCTCTCACTTCAAGTCGTCCTCCAATCCGTCCGAGCAGGGCCCTCATGTCTCCCAAGCACAGGTGGTCTTGGGCTGTGTACTTCTCCAGATCATTCACCCACTTTTGACCTCCTTTGGTGAGTGGAGGTAGCTTTGTCACTAATGATTCCATGTCCCTGTGAGTCCATGATTGGTATTGAAATCCTCTTCTTCCAGCCGCTATCAATGGCATGGAGGTATGTGCACCGGTCTTGGTTCTTCTAGTTTTGGGGCATGTCCCAGGGTAATGTTGCTCGTTTCCGCTGTCGTCATTTTCATCTCCCTGTCCATTGGAATAGTCAGGAGAGTAGTTTGTCCGGCGTTTTCTTTGAGTTCTTTGTTCTTCTTGTTCTCTCCTCTGTCTATCTGCCACCATGTCCTGGAATCTTACATCTTCTTGTCGTCTTTCCGCCAGAAGTTGTTGGTATTTATCTTCCTCCCTTTGTCTTTCTGCAATAATGTCATTATGGGCTTCAACTGCCTTCCGTCTTTCTTCAATAATGTCATTATGGGCTTCATCTGCCTTTTGTCTCTCTTCCATTCCTCTGATGAGTTCTGCTTCCATTCTTCTGTCGAGTTCCTCCAGTCTTCTGTCGAGTTCTTCCTGTCTTCTGCCGAGTTCTGCTTCCATTCTTCTACTGAGTGCTTCCTCTCTTCTGCCGAGTTCTGCTTCTATTCTTCTGCTGAGTGCTTCCTCTCTTCTGCCAAGTTCTTCCATTACTGGCAGATCTTCTGCTGCTACCACATGTAAGCTGTTTGTCAATCCCTGGCTGGTATATTTTAGATAGAGAATCAGATTTGCAACCATAACTTTTCTTTTTTCAGCTTTTTTCATAGCGTTTTTAGCAGGTCCATACCGAGGGGGTTGTCCGGCTTTGATCCATGCTTTTTCCTGTTGTAGGTATTCAGCATTCTCATGTTCAACTACAGCTTTTCTATGGGCTTCCGTTGGTCCAGGTTGATCATCTGCTGGAATCAATCCTCTCGTTTGCCACTGCTTGAACAGTTCCTCTATTTGGTTCCATGTCTTCTGTCTTTTAGTGGGAACTGTCCCAGCATCTGACCAGGTGTTTACTTTCGCCTTAATATCTGCAGTTGTGCCTGGCACTGGGAGTGCTCTTAACTTGGTGTCTTCTGGCAACATGTTTCTTAAGTACACGGATAATATTATTAAGTTATCAAAAAATGAATTACTAATCCTCTGAATAGTACCTTTGTATTCTTTATAAAGATATCCTATGTCATCTGAACTTAACTTTTTATTTTTTATTTTTTAGAATTTGGAAAAATAAATGTTGTAAAACTGAGATTAGAAAATCAAAATTAGACAAATTAAATTAAAATTATGCAAATTCTAAAATCTAAATAAATAAATGAAAATGAATAGTGTATGGTTTTTACTTTGTAATATGAAAATAGGAATATGGTGCAAATCCAAATAAACCGTGTAGGCCTACAGTGTATACTAAAGTTTATGAAATTATGCAAATGTCATAAAATGTGTTAACTACAATACTTCAATTCAAAGAAACCACATGTAATCTTTATCTGTGTGGTGAAGAATGTATTAACTGTAATACTTAGTATGTCCGCTAGGGGAGCTGTTTTATTTGTAACTCCTCTCACATGTATCAACTAGTACTTCCGGTTCATAAACCTACTTCCTGTTTATTTCCTCAAAATATAAAGTTGAAATTACTTTCTTTGAAAAGCATGAAAAACAAAACAACTCAATCTACGCTCAACGTTCATCTACACCATCCCACTATTTCACCACTAATGCTAACTGGCTAGCTAACTAGCTTAGCAGTATAGCATTAACCACATGTGACTGGGGGAAGGGGAACAATGGGAACACTCAACATCTGCAGATAAATAACCACACTGCTTGACAATACAAAACAATCTTCATTTATCTTAGCTCTAAATTCTATAGATGCTGACCTTAAAAGCTGATCTCATACCAATCTTGTACACAATCGTTTCGGCTTAGATCATCACACAAAAAATATACTTTTCGGCTTAAAAACTCCACACAATATACTTTATTAAACCAGACTACGCAGGTTTAACACATCAAACATATAGACTAACATGAATGGACCCAGTCCAGCGCAAAACAGATCAGGTATGCTACCTACCCAGAGGTATCCCAGATAAAATCTAGTGCCTCCCCAGAAGGTCTTAATACTATGTAATATTCACATTAATCGGGCGGCGCCGAAGATACAACAGAGACGAATAGAAACACTATATACACACTCCACACCACTTGCAATCACCACGGAATTAAACAGGTAACTGTATCACCTTTCGTTTAGGCCCAGCCAAAAACTTAGTGTGATGCTAGTTAGCTTGCAGCCTTCCCCTCTATTCCAGCTCAATCCAGCTTCAGAGTCCACCCAGTGACGCCAAATGTTAGTGAATTATAGAGCCCTGAAGGCAGGAGAGACTGAAAAGAGTCAAGGGAAGCTTATAAAAGTTAACAGCATTTAATTACACAAAAGATGCGGTGATGTACAACATGACATGTGCGAGTGGAGGCTCTCTTCCCATGCGTCCGGTCAGTCCGGGTCAGCCGGAGGAAGAGAGTCAATCCTTGGCTTGCTCTTCCTGTTGTCATCTGTGGTCTTCTCCTATTGACCGACGTCGTCGGCGGCTAGTCCAATGCAATTCCTGCCTTGTTGTATTGTTAAATTACATCATTCTGGTGTCTGTGGTTATTTAAACATTCCCTAATAAACGTTATTCAGCGGCAATAAATGAGTGCTAAACCCAGTGTGCTCAGTGTACAACATCACATGTCATTTCACCATTGATTCATGGTTTGAAAATGCAGAATTTCGCCACATGCTAATGCTAACCGGAAGTGAAGCATTTTCAGAATAAAAGTATTAAGTTCATAGTTAGTGAACTTCAGGTTTTTCAGAATAAAACTGATTTGAATTAAATAGTGTATTTAATTCAAATTACGCCATATCAACATTGCTTTTAATTTCTGACAGTGCCCTGCAATCACATCCATGAAAAGCACATTCTATCGTTTCATGTCTTTTCAAGTGGGAATTGATATGTTGAAAATAGTCTTTTGTATTAGGATAAAATGAGTCACAAATCTGACATGTTAAAGACTGCACAACTTCACACTTGTCAGTTTCCTGTGAATTGTGGGATCTATACAAGTGTGTTTGCAGGCCACCCCATGTCTTAAAGGAGCAAGGGCAGTTTAAATGAAGACAGGGTACTGAATTTCCACGACCAAAGGTACCTGCTTCAACCGATAGTGCTTGAGAAGTGACCCTTTCACTGAAGCCACAAATGTGCACAGCTTACATTGCCATCCCATAAGCTGCAACCTAAAAAAGTGAGGATAAACACATCACATGGAGCGAACAGAGTGGTTTAATGCTACTTCCATTTACCTATATACTTTTTGGACTAATATGTTTTATCATACAGAGCTTTAAAAATGACACCCAAATGTATGTACTCATTGAAGCCAATAATTACATCTACTCCAAACTATAGTTAATGGAACACCTACCGTAATTGTTTTATTAAACTGTTTATGTTTCTAACAAATGCTTCCTGGCCTTTGCAATCAAACATGGTCAAAATCAAGGTGCAACAAATGTTGCTTATTCCCGATTTCTTAAACTTGTATAAAGCAAACTAATATGTTGGCACCGTTGTTTCAGTGTTTATTAAAAATAATGACATTTACCTCCTCCGTTTTGTTGTCTTCGTTCAACTTCTCTCAGCGCAGTCTTGGCTGTGAAACAGATATTGAAAACATATTTAACATGCTTCACAAAATTCAATTTACTTGCTCTCGCCATCATCAAGTGTTCCCTCATAAATATGACAACATATAAGTTGGGTAAGTAGGCCGCTCCTCTTAAGAAAATACAATCCTTATTATAATAAAGATGAAACAGTTTCATAAGCATATAGGCAAATGAAGCTGCTGACGTCACTTCTTCTTCTGCTTTGAGTTTACTGGCAGGCTGAAAACAACTGGGACTCCCAGCAGCTTCTACTGAAGCCTTCCGAGTAAATCGCCAGAACGCCGACACCTTCTCTTCTCCACCGCTCCCATGTTTTCTTTTGTGTTGCCATAAATTAGTCTCTCTGCGTTTGTGCGTTGGGCTAATGCTAATCATGCTAATCCGAGGATAATAAAATGGCGGCTTCACAAAACTTTTTGGGAGTTTTACGGAGCGTGGTTTGCAATCCGCACAGCCAATCAGACATGGGAACCTTTTTCTCCCACGAAAGTCCCTGCTCTTTAGCAGGGACGGAAAAGGGGTGAACGCAACATTTCGGAACTAAAGTGGGAAAAGTACTGCCTCCTTATCAGGGATACCTAAACAATAAGCGTTGCTAGTAACCGGGTGGCAAAGCCCCCTTCACAGCCTGTTCAAGGCGAGACTGTTGCGCCGTTATTCCGGCATGGCGGGACATGCAGACACACATATTCTCCGGCGCTGTAGTGTTACACGTCAGGCCGGCATGCCATCTAATATCACACACTGGGGCAGCATTATGCACACAACAACTGCAGACAAAGCAGGTGCTAATGTTTTCTACTTTTTACTCGAGTAAAACTTTAGCTTAACTTCACCTGGTTGACCGTGTCCACCATGCGTGTGTAGAAGCGGACAGAGAACTAGCTAGACAGCATGGCTGCAAGTGTGACAGTATTTAGATAATTACACACTATAACGTTGTATATGCACAGGGTCAATATTTCATTAACTTTTGCTTGCTTGTTACTTACCAGGATTTGCAGGGAGTTTTCAGGGTGGTTCTCTTCTTGGTGTTTGCTTGCTTGTTCGTTGCCACATGTGCAGATAGAAAAGTAGATTTCCTATGAGCACATGGGGTATATTTTGCGCGCAATTGTTAATGGTGACCACGTCATGACGTTTAGTGTAATTTACTCAATGTCTTAAATTGTTGTTAAAGATTAAGAATATCGATTTGGAATGAGTAATAATTGCTGTTCCTGAAACTGATCAGTATAATTAGCAAATTCTCAAATATTTCGACTGCAATTTACCAAAGATATTAAGGATATCTTAAAAATATAATTTGTTAGTAAAATACTCATTTATTTTCGTGTAATCAACTTACATAATAGTAGTAATTTAAGACAAAATTAACTGTTGGATTTTTAAGCATTTATTTTGGTATGTCCAACTCAGACAATTACTTTGGTGATATTTAGTGATTTTATTAAGGTAATATAGCTTTTTATTATTGTGATATCTACAAAGCTACTGATTTAGTTTTTTGAGTGTACTTAGATCGTGGTAGCAGGAAGGGACTGAAAGTACATCAGGAAGATGATTGTATCCTGCCTAACACTCCCAGTGTTACATCTCCTGTCAATCACTGCTACCTGCTTTAAACAGTGATCAACGCAATTCTTTCCCCACCCTCCCAGATTTCCAATCTATGTGAGGGTTATGAAGTTTCAACCAGGGAAACCCCAAAATGAGAGGATGTTGGGCTGAGTTGAATAAGTGAAATGACATTGTCTCGTGATGGTTATCATTACATCTTATTTCTAAAGGCTCTGTTTGGTGAGTCACTTTGAACAACAGCCGCCCATCAAGAGCACTCGCTTCAAGGGGCTGAGGTAGAGGTTTAGTTTTTATGTTCATTATATTTACTAAACCCCAATCATGTTACGTTTGTTTAAGCTAGTAACGTTAGCATGTTGAATAGCAAACTAGATGAGGGATAATTACTTATGCAGGTGACAATAATTTCAGAGGAGCGTACCTATGTCAGTACACAGGGCCGCCCCTCCCTACACGCAGATCACGCAGACTGCATGAGGCCTCACCTCGCGGAGGGGGCCTCATCTTGCGGAGGAAGCAAAAATGCGGATATATGCGCTTATTTCGCCGCTGCGAGGCTCCACTCAGCACCTATTTTTATGCAGCTCTGCGTGATTTTGTGGCTACATTTCAGGCTAATATGCTACCTACGGTGGCCCTGAAGTGCAAGACACCACAGCATTTCACAAAACGCTACAGCATTTCAGAAAGCACAACATCATTTCAGAAAACGCCACAGAATTTCACATTGGACGGAAAGGGTATTCCTTTAGGGAGAACACTTCTTGTTTGTGATTGGACAGAGCCAGCCAGAGAAGCACTGCTGTGATTGGTTGTTTTTGCTGCCAGTCAAGAAATGACGCTTCGTGATTGGTCAGCACCCGACAGCGAAATATCTCCCAACACATCAGCTGTTAGCACACACTCAGAGCTCACAGCTCCTCATCTGTTCAGAAACTGGACAAAAGTTAAACATGTACAAACCACATACTGTCTGTGTCATGGCGAATACAGTCGCTGCTTTATTTATGTCTGTATGACGTTGTTGTGAGTGTGGACGGAGCAGCTACAGGTTAGTTTAGCCTGATGGATCCGATACCATTCAGAAAACACGCATTTTAAAAGCTTTTCACCTGCCGTCTTGTCTGTAGACTTTTCAAAGCATTAATTCATGGTTTTTACTAACCGGTATCAGTATGTAGTTACTTCGGCATCACTTTGAAACGTGTATTACAATTAAATCACGGTCAAATATGTTCATTTTGTTGTAGTTGGTATCTCCCATCAACCCAGTCTCACGGCATTTCGTGTTCACCAACACGATTTGCCCCTTTTTTTCGTGTTGCACAGCACGATTTTAAAAGCAATGTATTTCTACTGCCTGCAGCACGTATTTTTCTCGGGTCGTGGGAGACCGGAAGCTGTGTGGTTCATAAAAACATGTTCTTACTCAATATCAAGCCACAATTATTGCTTTTATTTTAAATCGTATAATTTCGGACTTTTGTTGCCGTCTGTGAGGAAAATAAATGGGGCTCAGAGCCTCAGGATACTGAAATCTGTATTTTTAAATCTTTTTTTCCTTCTAATTTGTACGGTGGCCCTGAAGTGCAAGACACCACAGCATTTCAGAAAACACCACAGCATTTCACAAAACACTACAGCATTTCAGAAAACACCACAGCATTTCACAAAACGCCACAGCATTTCACAAAACACTACAGCATTTCACAAAACACCACAGCATTTCAGAAAACACCACAGCATTTCAGAAAACACCACAGCATTTCACATTCGACGGAAAGGGTATTCCTTTAGGGAGAACACTTCTTGTTTGTGATTGGACAGAGCCAGCCAGAGAAGCACTGCTGTGATTGGTTGTTTTTGCTGCCAGTCAATAAATGACGCTTCGTGATTGGTCAACACCCGACAGCGAAATATGTCCCAACCATGGTCCCACAACGTATGATCCCATTCCCAACACATCGTTAGCACACACTCAGATCTCACAGCTCCTCATATCTGTTCAGAAACTGGACAAAAGTTAAACATGTACAAACTACAGACCTATGTCAAAATACAGTCGCTGCTTTATTTATGTCTGTATGATGTTGTTGTGTGGACGGAGCAGCTACAGGTTAGTTTAGCCTGATGAATCCGATTCAGAAAACACGCATTTTAAAAGCTTTTCGCCTGCCGTCTTGTCTGCAGACTTGTCAAAGCGTTAATTCATGGTTTTTACTAACTGCTATCAGTATGTAGTTACTTCGGCATCACTTTGAAACGTGTATTACAATTAAATCACGGTCAAATATGTTCGTTTTGTTGTAGGATTTACATGGAGATACGCCCCGTCCCCTCTCCAGCGCCTCTTGTTTGAATGACAGCATTGACAGGAGCAAACACAGCTGACAGCCGCGGTGAAACTCGAGCGATTAGAGCGATGCGAATATTGGGTGGTCTACCATAGTATTTACATGGAGATAAGCCCCTTACAAACCATGCGTTAATAAAGCATTAATTCTGTATTTACTCCTGTCATTCAAACAAGACGCTGAAGAGGGGGCGGGCTCGGAATCGGATCCATCAGGCTAAACTAACCTGTAGCTGCTCCGTCCACGCTCACAACAACGTCATACAGACATAAATAAAGCAGCGACTGTATTCACCATGACATAGACAGTCTGTGGTTTGTACATGTTTAACTTTTGTTCAGTTTCTGAACAGATATGAGGAGCTGTGAGCTCTGAGTGTGTGCTAACAGCTGAGCTAACGGCTGATGTGTTGGGCTAATCACAAGCGTCATTTCTTGACTGGCAGCAAAAACAACCAATCACAGCAGTGCTTCTCTGGCTGGCTCTGTCCAATCACAAACAAGAAGTGTTCTCCCTAAAGGAATACCCTTTCCGTCCAATGTGAAATGCTGTGGTGTTTTCTGAAATGCTGTGGTGTTTTGTGAAATGCTGTGGTGTTTTGTGAAATGCTGTAGTGTTTTGTGAAATGCTGTGGCGTTTTGTGAAATGCTGTGGTGTTTTCTGAAATGCTGTGGTGTTTTGTGAAATGCTGTAGTGTTTTGTGAAATGCTGTGGTGTTTTGTGAAATGCTGTGGTGTCTTGCACTTCAGGGCCACCGTACATTCGTTATTCTTTTCAAAATAACATACTGTTATTTACTCACCAATAACACACAATTATCCTTGCTTTTATTTATTGGTTTAATTCCATAATCTCGGGCTTTTTTGGTTTCCGTCAGGAACTGAATTTCAAAATAAAAATAACCGGAAACAGACGTAGGCCTATAAGGGACATTTCGAGCATCATTGCGATTGTCAACATTTCTGAGTTTAGGATGGCCGAAGACACTACACTACCCATAATCCCCAGCTATCGTTTAGGACTACAGTCCCCGTAAGGTTACGCAGAGCGTCAAACAGCTGTGTGAAATGGAACGAAACCACGCCAGACTATCCAAAACTGGAATCGAACACCCTCCCAGAACTACACATGCTGGCTATTGTGTTTCGCAAAATGTTCTATGGGACGTCTCTACTGAACGTTTTCGTTTTTCCCACAATTAGAAGTTGCCAGTATTAAACACATTGGTGTTATCAAATGTAAAACATATAATTAATAAATGGGTGAAAATTGCTTGTGTCCATAATGCGCAGCATTAATATATACCCACATGACAGCTCATTGTTACTTTGTAATTCTACTCCACGACAATTCAGAGGTTAACCTGGTATTTTTACTCCACTGCATTTATTTGAGTTACTTTGCAGATTCTGATTAATGATGTGAAATATAAACAACCCTTAAATCAGACTTTAGTTACACCTGAGTAAAATTCAGGGAAGGTCATTGTCAAGTGCCAACAATCAGGAGAGATATTTGATAGTTGGTGCTTGAGAAGACTAAACATGTATCTGCAATTGACATGAATGGAAACAAGTAATAAAGTATATTCATTACTCGTTATTCTCTACTAATAGTTAATTAAAGACTGTATATTATGGCTATTTTGCATAACTCTTTCAAGATTTTCTAAGGTTTATTGACATATCATACACAACTACGGTGTAGTTATGCAATGAATGAAACACTTGGGTCACAGGTTCCTCAACAGTGCATTACAAGACATCTATCAATATGTGTGTACCTCCACCATTAAACTGTCATATTCTGCACATTTCTTATTCTATCTACATACATAAGAGTATAATTCATGTGTATAATATCAGTTAAAATAAGTGCTTCAACATAGCTAACATTGCAGGAAAGCAATATATTAGACGTTAAGTACTTTGTCAGGCTTAATATTTATCTGTAGATAGCTGCTCCGTCCACACTCACAACAATGTCATACAGACATAAATAAAGCAGCGATTGTATTCGCCATGACATAGACAGTCTGTGTTTTGTATATGTTTAACTTTTGTCAAGTTTCTGAACAGATATGAGGAGCTGTGAGCTCTGAGTGTGTGCTAACAGCTAACGGATGATGTGTTGGGCCAATCACGAAGCGTAATTTCTTGACAGCAGTGCTTCTCTGGCTGGCTCTGTCCAATCATAAACAAGAAGTGTTCTCACTAAAGGAATACGCTTTCCGTCCAATGTGAAATGCTGCGGCGTTTTCTGAAATGCTGCAGCGTTTCGTGAATTACTGTAGCGTTTTCTGAAATACTGTAGCGTTTTCTGAAATGCTGTGGTGTCTTGCACTTCAGGGCCACCGTAGCTACCAGAGGTGGAATAAGTACTCCGATATTGTACTTAAGTAAAAGTTGAAGTACCAGAGTGTAGGAATACTCTGGTACAAGAATAAGTCCTTCAATCAAAATGTCAACAAGTCCATTGGCCTTCGAAGAGCTGCTAAGAAAAAGGAAAGACATCTGGAGACTTTTAGAGAGACAGCTAACTGACAAACTCAAGGAACTGAAAGACACTCCCTAATAGGCCGTGTGCTGTTCCTTGAATGATTCTGGGCAGGTTTTTGGTTTGCTTTTTCAACTCGAGGAGCTAAAAGACTCAAGTTGATTTGATTTGCACAATTTCTGATTGCTGATTCAATGTGAAGGGAAATTCACATTTTAGTTTATACAGTATATGTGTGCATATAATGCACCCTTTTGCCTAACCTGGGAGAGCCTTATGTTTACTGCCAACCTAAAAGTACCTCAAAAATGTTAATCAAGAATGTATTGAAAAGTTATTTGGCTGATTGTTTTATATTGGCTCAGCCAGGTTATATGGAATGCCCTGTCTACTTACAGATGGGACACTCATTTTGAAATATTAAACTTAGTTTTATTTTCTTTAATTGTTAATCCTCATGTAGAATGCTATTATGAAACACACATTTGGTTGTTTATAGCAAGAACATCTGATTTAATGTGAGGTAGGGAAATAATCATTTGATTATAAGTATGGGTATATAAATATGGAAGATGCTTGAAAATGCACCTTGAAAAGTGCTTGAATTTGATTTGGGAAAAGGTGTAAGAACCCTGCATAAAACATGCTCAATTTACTTTTTGAAAACAAAACAAGTCCGATGGGAGATCTGAGGTTACCTACTGTAACCCAGCTTCTATGAGTAATGGCGCAGCCCTCTAAGGCTATCGCTATTGGGTTATCCCTCTGCGCCCCCGCGTAGCACTGAAACACTTGTAGTCCACGCCCACCCGCTAGGTGGGCCCCACCCTCGGGCCTCCTTCCGGTATAAATAGGGAGGTGGCCCGGCAATCTGCTCCCATACAATATAACTTTTCTTCAGCTATTCGTAGAGCCAGTGGGGCCCAGCGCTTAGAGGGCTGCGCCATTACTCATAGAAGCTGGGTTACAGTAGGTAACCTCAGTTCTATTTCGTATATGGCTTCGCCCTCTAAGGCTATCGCTATTGGGTTAAGGGCGAAGCAAGATGTAGTCTGCGCCCCACTGGGTCCGTCCAGCACTAGAAGCACAGACACACCCTCAATAACACATCCCTGCCTGTTGTGCCATGCGTAATGGCGCATCACCGTCCCTGGAACATAGCAAACATACCTGTTTTCCTGATGGGGTGAAGGCTGGGACAATACATACCGACCGCTGTGAGAAGTAGAGACGAAGGTCCCACCTTATCCTGCGATCATAGAGGGGGAACAGCCGCTCTCTCCGCGCCAGCCAGGTAGGAGAGCGCTCAGCTGGATCCCTGACGTTACTCACTCTGACCAGACACTTCGTACGAAGTGTATTAGAGGGGAACATCCCTCTCCTACGAGGGGAAAAGGCCGCTCTCTGTGTGCCAAGAGGCAGGAGAGAGGCGCTCAGCTGGCTCCCTGACGTCACTCACTCTGACAGGACACCCAGTACGGGGTGCGTCCGAGGAAAGGGAAACATCCCTCAAATATAATTGAATAAATGAACAGGGGGAAGACCAAGATGCAGCCGTGCAAATATCTTCCACTGACCTTCCTCCGTGCAAAGCCGCGGAGGAGGAATTCCTCTGGTGGAGTGCGCATGTTCTCCGGGGCTCTACCGAGACATACGCCTGCGACACCGCCTCACACTTTTAGGCAAAGGGCTGCGAGGGAGTTTCCACACGCTGCATTTCACTCCGTCTCTCATCATGCGCAATTGCGCATCATGTACATGCCCAGAGGATGAGAGGTATGTGTATGCTGTCCACACGAGGCGTTATAACGGCGTTCATGTGTTTATTAAGGCCGTGTGTACGAGGCGTATCTCGGACAGAGGAATGCTGCGAGCTCTGCAGTTTATTAACCGATAGGTTCAAACTAGCAGAATTCTGCAGCGAGCCCTGACGCCGTGGCGCTGCGGGCGCTGCCGCTGGGGCACTCAGCCTCCCGTGAGGCGAAAGGGCTGCGAGGAAGCCTCCACACGCTGCGTTTCACCCCGGCTGTCATCATGAGGCGTGTACACGCTCAGGGGATGAGTGGCGGTGTGTCCTGCCCTGTAGGCCGCCGCGGCTTTGTTGTCTGTGCGAATCAACACATGCTGATTCCGCAGCAACGGGGCAAAGTGCTGAATTATTCTCCGTACGGAGATCAATTCCAGCACATTTATGTGGAAAACATGTGACATGCACGTTCCTCCCCACCCTGAGAGAGATGCGTCTGTGAACACCGAGGTGTGTGACGTAACTCTGCCCAGGGGAACCCCCTCTGACAGGACGTGGGGACTTTTCCCGCGTCACCACGCTGCGTGGTATGACACGTTGAAGGAGAGCTGTCAGCGTTTCCACTCTCTGCCGTGAGAGTCGTGCTCTCATGCGGCTGAGTTCAATTCCACCCCCAGGTAAACAATACTCTGGGCTGGAACAGGACAGCTCTTTTTCCAGTTGATTATGAAACCCCGCTTTGACAGATGCGATATGAGTTGTACCGTCTGTAAAGCCGCTTCCTCCCTGGAGCGAGCCAGCAGCAGCAGGTCGTCCAGGTAAAAAGTACTCTCATTCCTCCTCTGTGTAGCGGCTGCAGCGCCGTCTCTACACACTTTGAAAAAGTACGAGGAGCCAGGGAATAGCCGAACGTCAGACGGCCTATTCCCTGGAATGAAAACCTCAGGAATTTCCTGTGTTTCGGAATGATGGCACATGGAAGTAAGTGGGTCTCATTCCCCCTGTCTTGTTCGGGATAAGAAATAGCGGGAGTAATACCCCTGATTTTCTTCCTCCTGGGGAACCCTAGAAATAGCCTCTTTCAACAGGAGTTCCCGTAGCTCTGCTTGGAGCGCAAGACACTGTTCTCGGGATGTTAGGCATGTCACCTGTATCCCTTTGAACTGTGGGGGGTGGAGGCGAACTGCAGGGTGT
This sequence comes from Pseudochaenichthys georgianus, assembly GCF_902827115.2. Taxonomy (NCBI): domain Eukaryota; kingdom Metazoa; phylum Chordata; class Actinopteri; order Perciformes; family Channichthyidae; genus Pseudochaenichthys; species Pseudochaenichthys georgianus. The sequence goes on along the minus strand of NC_047507.1, from coordinate 44,450,073 downwards.
ACCCTCTGCTGATCAGCCTGTGCATCCATCCGTCCATCAAACACAGGCGCTGCCACGCCGAGAAACACTCTGACAGCGGGCGCGCCTGTGCGAGATGTGTTGTGGTTGTCATGACGACGAGCCACTCCAAAGCCCTCGAGACAACCCAAGGGCTGTGCGGAGGCCTCCACACGCTGCGTATCACTCCGCCTCGCATCATGAGACGTGTACACGCTCAGAAGATGGATGCAGTAATATCCACATGGGGCGTTACCACTGCTCTCATGGGCTTATTATGACCGTGTATAGGTGGCGTATCTCGGACAGAAGAATGCCGCGAGGTCTGTGGTTTAATAACCGAAGAGTCATAACCATCAGAAATCTGTCGCGAACCATGCCGCCTACTAATCATCAGATTGGAGGCAGTTGGTGTAATTATTGTGCTCCGCAGCTTATTAATCGATAGATTAAATAGCGCAGGCTTTTGTACCGAACCCGGCTGGCTATTAACCGACAGGTCATAGGCAGCCTTCGTCGGTGCGGGACGGTGCCCTCCTTTTTTGAGCGCCGTGCTGGCCGCTTTAGCGATCTCCTCCGACTCCTCTGGAGCCACGGTGGTGGATCGCTCGACCAACGTCCCCACCGAGTTGTTCAGCAAAGCGATGTTGTTTGCCGCTGCTGACGCCTGGAACGCACACTGGTGCGCCCGGTCAGCCTGCTCATCCATCTGTCCATCAGAAACACGCGCTGCCACTCCGAGAAACACTCTGAGAGCGGGCGCACATGCTCGAGATGTGTTGTGGTTGTCATGACGACGAGCCACGCCAAAGCCCTCGCCGCCGCTGCCCGTGAGGCAACCCAAGGTGGGCCTAGAGCGAAAGGGCTGTGAGGAAACCTCCACACGCTGCATTTCACTCCGCTTCTCATCATGACGCGCGTACACGCTCAGAGGATGGATGGGTGTGTGTGCAGTGATATCCAAATGAGGCGTTACCACGGCGCTCATGGGCTTATTGTGACCGTGTGTAGGTGGCATATCTCGGACAGAGGAATGCCGCGAGGTCTGTGGTTTAATAACCGAAAAGTCATAACCATCAGGCCTCTGCAGCGACTCCTGCTGCCTACTAATCAACAGATTGGAGGCAGCTGGTGTAGTTACTGTGCTCTGCCGCTTATTAATCGATAGATTAAATAGTGCAGGCTTTTGTAACGAACTCTGCTGGCTATTAACCGATAGGTCATAGGCAGCTGGTTCACCTAGGGTGGAGGATATGTGAAATACATTTGTAACTGATGACTCAGACAACATGTTGGGAAATAATCGTTTTTTTATTTCCTTCACACACCCCCCCAAACCGTCAAGGCCGGTTTTGCTTCTTCGGCGGCTCTCGTGGAGCAGACGCCGAACGGGAGTATCTCACTCCCTTCTTGCCCCCCCTCTCTGGTGGGGGGCCGGAGGCGCAGGACGGTGCCCCCGCCGCTGACGGACGACTCTGACGCCTCGGCTGTTGCGCGTGTCTGTCCGTCTGCCGCTGTGGCTGGGTTGGCTGCTGCTGCTGCCGCTGGTGCCGTTGCGGCTTCCCTGCTGGCTGGAGCCAGCTGACGTGCTGGCGGATGTCCTCCGCTTGCTCCGATGCCGCCTTCATGGACTCGACCATGGCCAGGAACTGGGGTCCGAACAGCCCGTCCGAGCTGATCGGAGCTTCCAGCAGCACCTTCCTGGCTGGCTCTGTCACCGCTGCCTGCTGCAACCAAAGGTGGCGCTGGATCTGAGTCATCCAGGCCGTGATTCTGGCCTGGGAGACTGCCACGGCTGCGCACAGCGTGAGTGCCGTGCTGGCCGCCTTAGCGATCTCCTCTGCCTCCTCTGGAGCTACGGTGGTGGACCGTTCGACCAACGTCACCACCGAGTTGGTCAGCAACGCGATGTTGTTCGCTGCTGCCGACGCCTGGAACGCACACTGGTGCGCCCGGTCAGCCTGGCGGGCGACATACTGGTTTTTGGGGGTGGTCAACATAGGGCGCCGTCCGGCGACCAAGTTGGCCTGTCTAACCCCGAAAAACGCCGTTAAGCTCGGTTCCAGAGCGGGTGTGGTTGGAAAAACCTCGTCCGTGAACCCCTCCACCTTAGTGAAGGGAACAAAGGTGGCCACCAGAGCCCTTAAGGTCCTCGGGTTCGCCGCTGCCCCTTCCTGGTAACGCCTAATGGCGGGGAAGCGCGGCCAGATCGGATCACTCCTGCCCGTCTGAACCCGGGAAAATACTCCGGCCATGTCATCCAGAGCCACCCTCTCCCGTACTCGTGGAACGGGGAGGCCTCTGCATGCTGCTGCTTTGCCGATTATCTCCGGCAGCTCCAGCATGATGCCTCCCAATGCCGGTAGCGCCGTGGCCATGGAGAAGGGGACCACGTGCTCGACCGCCACCTCTGACTCTCGCTCCGACCCCGTCTCCCCCGTCCGGGGAAGAGGGGGAAGGGGAGAGCCGCATGGCGAGCCCTGGATGGAGGCGGGGGAGGAGTCGTCCGACTCCTGCCCCCCACTCGCCTCCAGGAACAGGTTGTCGTCCCTGTTCTGGATGGGCCAGTCGTCCTCCTCACCCGCAGCAGCTAGAGCGTCCGCCCTTTGCCTCCTGTCGGATGATGGGAGACGCACACAGTGAGGACATGCGATCTGCTGGCTGAGAGCCGCGTCCGCGTGCTCTGGCCCCAGGCAGGATGCGCATATCGGGTGTAAATCATAGCTCATGATATATCCTGTATTGCACGAAGGACACATGCGGATATGATCATTGCTGCTCATGATTTTTCTCGTGCTTCAGTAAACTGCTGGTTGCTGAAGAAAAGAGGGAGCAGATTGCCGGGCCACCTTCCTATTTATACCGGAAGGAGGCCCGAGGGTGGGGCCCACCTAGCGGGTGGGCGTGGACTACAAGTGTTTCAGTGCTGCGCAGGGGCGCAGAGGGATAACCCAATAGCGATAGCCTTAGAGGGCGAAGCCATATACGAAATAGAACTACAGAAGCAAAGTGTGATCGACAAAGAAGCATTCCTATATTAAACAAACAGAAAGGAAAACGTTGTTGTTCCACGAGGCAGTTGTAGCCATAGCAAATGGATTAGCAAGTGAATTTAGGTACTTAACCTTTAACTACCTGCTGCCTGAAATCCCTGTGACACCACTGTAGATTTTTGTAACCAACTAGCTGTGAGGGACATTATCACAATACATATTTAAGTTAATTGACTTAAAATATCTTTCGCTGTAGTTACTAGCTTTGTCAACATGATGGATATTATTAGACGTCTAAAAGGACAACATAGGTTTTTTTTGTTACTGTAATTGTAAAGCTAATAACAATTTAGCATAGTGGTTGCACTAACTACTAACAAGGTTTTGATATTCAGAGTCTGGCTGTTAGTGCTTGCTAGCATGTTCAATGTTATGGGCTATATTGTACATGCTAGTGCGATAAGGCCTATGGGAAGATGCTAATGTTATTTAACTTCTAGATCCTTTCATTTTTCACTTAAAGTGAAAGTTAATATGTTTTTTGCATACTGTGTCAATCACTTAAATATTGAGTTAAAGTCACACATTTTAGTCCATTGATCCATTTCTAAAAGCTACTTTCCTAACAAACATGGTGCAGTTGTCGCAATTGCTACGGATCACATATCTGATCATCTGTGAAAAGCTAAATGATGTCAGAAATTGACACAGCTTCTTCTTGTGTTGAAAGACATCAGCAGGTCAACGTTACTTGGGTTGTGAATGCACCGAACTCTGTCTGTTAGTGCTTGTATATCCTCCCTGTGTGTGTAATGTGTTTAAACACAAAATAGTGGGGGAAGACATTTCCCTCTGAGGGATTAATAAAGTATATATTTTTCTTCTTCTACAGTACTTAGAAATCACAAGTGAATGGTCACATTAGGTTTGCCTGCAGTGAAGGCTGACAGCTATGAGCTAGTTTATAGATTTATGATGGCATAGACAAATGCCTATAACCCACAGTCTATGGCTGTTACTTGTGGGTTATAGCATCATTTTTAGGGCTGTCAGTCGATTAAAATATTGAATCGCGATTAATCGTACATTTTCTATCTGTTCTAAATGTACCTTAGAGGGATATTTTTCAACATATGAGTGGACAAATATGCTTTATGCAAATGTTTGTTTATTATCATTTTCACAATGACAACCTCTGAACATTACAAAAATTCAACCTGGAACCTCTCTCATACAATACAATAATACAATACAAAGTCTATGTGTGTGGCCTAGTAGTAGTAGTAGAATCTTTATTTATCCAGGAAAATCAATAGGCCTAGCATTACTATACTTGTGGGGACCTAAATCTGTTTACACAGTCACGTGTGGGGACTCGCCTCCCTTATGGGGACAAATTGGAGGTCCCCATGAGAGGAATCATTCATTTTAGGGTGAAGATTTGGTTAGGTTTAGGGTAAGGGTAAGGGTTAGGGTTAGGCATGTGTTGGTTATGGTTAAGGTTATGATATGTCTCCAGGAAATGCTGTCTGCTTCCTGCATAAAGTCAAGTGCTCGGCGAAATGTCGCTCCTCTGTTTTCCAGTAGCGTGGGGTGGGGAAAAATGTAGGGGAAGCCAATGTTTTTGGGTCGGGGGGGGGGGGGGGGGGGTCAATAACGTAACCAGATGAGTGATTACAGCGCCCGGTAACATTTTACACACATGTCATGTGTATCATACAGATGCAGGACTTGTACACGCCTGTTATCTAAGCGACAGGTCCGCACGCACTCTCCAGCTGAAACTCTCGTCTTATTAATTTAAGCATTTTCTTATTAATTTATGCCAGCCTCCCCCCACCAATGCAATACCAGCCGCTCAATGCGCAGTGCAGATTCGGTAATTAATAAATAAGAAGCATTCATTCACAAACTAAATCAGGAGACCTTTAAAGTTTTACGTTCACATCAAAGTATCAGTATGCGTTGTGTTGATAATGGACGAGACCCGCAGAGTCAGCGTAAAGTTCAGACGATCTCTGTTTAATGTCTGAATCTGATAACAGATAAAATGATCAGTTTTACATACATTTTCCTCAGTGACTCCTCTCATTGGAACGTTTACAAAAAGGGAAGAGGAAATGTGAGGGACACAATATATACAAAAAGTAAAATCACAAAGAAAGGAAATGAAAGTCCTCACAACAATAAACTCCTGAGCACAGCTCTCCGACCTTGCCAGGTATTTAACATTCAATAAAATGAAGAACACAGAATAAAATAATATAAAACACAGAATGTGTGTGATTATACAAAATTAAATTAAATAAACCCCACTGCATATTTACATCTGTTACACTAACACACACGGCAAGTGCAGCAACAGTCCTCGTATCTGTAATTAGTTCAGTCCGTAGTCCAAAAGTAACACACACATATAAACAATCTCATCTATTCAGGTGATCGGGCCCTATATGGCATGCTATCTGCGGTGCTGATTTTCAGATAGCACCCTGTGCTAATTAAACAACTGCAATAAAACTACTACTTCAGACTGAACACCTGCAGCTAAATCCAGGCAAGCAATGCACAATAACCAACAGAACCACATCAGAAATTGCACACATAGCTACACGGGCAGTTCAGGCAACAGCTATGCATTTCACTCACCCTATTTGAAGAGGAAGGCCATTCTCCTGTCTTTCATGGTGGCGAAGTGGTCAATAACAATGTCATAGAACTTCCCAGCAGCCTTTAGGTCCTCCACAACAACAGAGTCAATGGATATTGTGGCTAGGTTGACAAGTCTGTCCTGTCCACACGTGTTCCTCAGATACGTTTTGATCCTTTTTAGACAGGAAAAGGAGCGCTCTGCTGATGTGCTGGTGGCTGGTATCGTGAGCATGAGATGGAGCAGCTTGTAGACCTCGGAGAGTGTGCCCTGTAGGTCATCCTCAATAAGAAGCTGTATCAGCTCTCCTGGTGGCTTGTGAAACAGCCTGTTGTTGTACAGCGTGTGCAGCTCATTCCTTAACTTCTGCTCATCAAAGAATGGATACGTGTTGATCAGCTGAGCCAGCTCACTGCTGGGAAATGCAGCAGGCTTGCAGAACGATGTGAATGATGTGTGTTCCAGTACCCGAAAAAAGTGCAGGTGCTCCATATCTGCAAATCTTTGGGTCATGTGCAACACTATGCCGTCAACAATCTGGAAGTAAAGACGCCGGAAAGACACAACCGTGTCCTCGTCTCCTTCTTGGTGCTGGTTAAACCCCTGCTCCAGGTCGTCCCAGCCGCGGCGACGTCGTTTACGTCGGGGCACAGGATCGCCGACTGCTTTGACCGTGTCATCGTAAATGCGACTGAATGTCTCATCTGTCCTTGTGGCTTTGAGAGCGCTGAGAGTGCTCATGATCCGATCCTGGCATTTTTTGATGTCCGCCGTCTTGCTTTGCAGAACCTGGAAGAGTGGTTCTGTGAGGCCGAAAATGGACTGAAAGACCCCGAGCAGGAAGGTGAAGTCAAAATCCTCAAGTTTTTGCTTCAAGGAAGCACTCTGTGCAATGGTCTCTTTGTCCCATCCCGGCTCTGTCATTATCCTGTCAAAAGCGATACAGAGCGACCCGCGTCCTTCATGGATGGCGTGTACTGCGCGGCTTTTAAAATTCCACCTCACAGCAGAACCCCCTGGTACACGCACAGCTCGATCAACTTCAGACAGTAGTGCTGATCTCTTACATGAACGTGAGAAAAAATTGTGGAAGGCATCGAGATTGGCTTGGATGTTGTTTGTGCCTTGTGCTAAAACCAAATTTAATTTGTGAGCATAACAGTGGATGAATAGCGCATTGGGGCAGTGTGCTTTCACTAAAGCCTGAACGCCACCGTGCTGTCCACTCATGCAGCTTGCTCCGTCATAAGTCTGACAAATCAGTTTGTTTGTTGGACTGTAGTTCCCGATGGCTCTCATGACAACTGATGTTACAGCTTTTGCATCTCTTTCTAAGCTGACATCAAAAAAGCCGAGGAAACGTTCACACACACTGCCTTTTTCATTCACATATCTGATTATGATAGTGAGTTGGCACTTATTGGAGATGTCTGATGTGTCATCCACTTGTACAGCAATGAAAGGAGAAATGTGTATTTCTTTATCAGTCTCATCCTGGATACAACGAGCTATGCTCTCAATGATGTCATTTTGTATGGTGTTTGACATACCGCTGAAGACTGTTGACGATCCCAAGTGCTCTGCGAGTGCAGTGTCAAACTCTGCAAATGCACGTACCAGCTCTACAAAATTGCCCCTGTTAGAGCTGCCAGCGGCCTCATTGTGTCCCCTGAATGCTTGCTCTTGACGTGCAAGGTACAGGGCAGCAATGATGAGTTTCCTCAGAATATCCCGGTTCTTTTGTACTTGTTCGTTGTGCTTCTTTGTGCTAATGGTTCTTGCTACATCCAGAGCCTCGTCAATCCTGACGCGTCCAAAAAGCTTTAATTTAACAGCACAATCTATATGATTTTTAGATTTACCGTGCCTCTCAATTGCCCGTGACAGGTTGGCAAGGTCGATGAATCCTGAAGTTGCCCAAGGATTGTTCAGGGAGCACGAACCCTTGTCAAAAAGAAGACATGGCCAGCAAAATAGACGCTGAAGTTTAGCGCTTCCAGTTAGCCACTCCGTGCGGACATAATTGTCCTCATTGAACGTCCGATTAGATCCCTTATTCCTCTGTGTACACAGCTCGAGTGTGGGCGTTGTCCTGCCATCTGCTTTAATTTTTAGTTGCTGCTGTAGCGGAAGTTTAGTGAAGTTATGCTTAATTAAGTACGCCAAATCTCCTCCCTCCATAATGCTTCATTTGCTTGATAATTTCTAACGGCGGTGATGACAGTTACAGTATTAAAATGTATGTTGATGTGATTGGATGGCAGTGTCCAATCAAAATCGCCAGCCGCCCCTGGAGGGAAGCTAGAGGCAGCTAGCTTCCCCTGGCATGGCCCTGACCAATCACAGGTTGGCAGGGACATCACGTGGGCCTCATCTGATTGGTTAATCCCTCAATTTTTTTTCACCAAGGGAAGCTAGAGTCTGCTGGCCTCCTCTCGCAACAGTGAATGCAATCTACTGTTTCACCATGACATCTAGAGGGGCGCTGTTTCACTCTTTGTAAAATACTCAATGAGAATGGGGGAGAGACGGAGAGACGTTCCGGCAGGAACACACAGGAAAGGAGAATTACAGAAACAAAACAAAGTGTTTTTATTTATTTATTTAAATTATAACTACAATCCGAAAAAACAGGGGAAGCCTGGCTTCCCTTGGCCTCCGGGAGAAAACGCCACTGCTGTTTTCATTGAAACAGCTCCTTATATCCGTTAGCGCAGCTAGCTAGCACCAGATGCTAACAACAATACACGTAAGGTGTGTGCGCTCTCTCTCGCGCCACACATACACACACCCTCCCAGTCCTCCCGATGGCCAGTCCGGGTCTGCCGGTGAGCGTGGACCTTTCAATCCTCAAAGTAATACAAGTCAAAATGTGTTAAAATGTAGTTTTGAATAGGATACCTGTGTTTTTTCAGTTTATCAATGTAAAGTAGTGGTTAAATTAAGCAAAATTACAAAATATTTCTTTCTTTACTCATATTTTCTTTCAATTATACATTTTTTAACTGAGTATTAACAGTATTTTTTATGTATTTGACAGTGAAATATAGCCATTACAGAAAATCATTGATTTTTACGGTTAGTTTTGTTAAATTCGCATTTAAAAACTGCTAAAAAACAGATAATTTCTACAGTTTTCTTTTGTTAAAATACATGACACATTTCAATTAACCATTTATTCTTGTAATTATGAAATACAATAAAAAACGGTTACATTTTTTGGGGAAAAACTGTAAAAAAACATTTCAACTTCCAATCCAACTCCCAGAGTTGGATTGGAAGGGGAAAAAAAGATTTCAATTACAAAACCAATACAATAGCTGTGTGGAGGAGAGGAATTACATCTCTAGTGTTGAATGGCCTGTAGCTCTTCCTGCCTCGGCTATCATTGTCTCCTCCTCCCACAGGTCTCCTGCTTTTAATTGCATAAACTCATGCATATTCACAACAGGTGTCAAGCCCTTTGCTGGTGATAGATTCAGGTATGTGGCCAATTTGCGTAGAAATTATGCATTTGTTTTGGTAGGAGCAACAACCCTTCCTCTCTCCACCAACCCCTGTCTGCTAGACACACATGTTGTGTGTGTGGGGGTGAGACAGGCAGTCCATACCTCTTTGTCAATGTCATGTTGCATGTGTTTAAGTAGCAACAACATTTCCATATTTTAACATAAAACAATGTCTAAACCGAACACAATGTTTATTATCTAGAAGGTTATTATATCACTTTGTATTTGAACAGTTTAAACAGACATTATTAAAGCCCCATCCCATGAGCTGTGTGTGTTCTTCTCATATCCAGTGTCTTATCACTCTGGGAAGCTGAAACGTGATACTTCTATCCATATTCTAAACTAAGATTATTGTTAACATGAAATTATATGTCTGAACAGCCATTGACTTCTCAGACAATTTAACACAACAATAATTTCTCACCTATTATGCTATATTTGAACAATATATTATAGGGCCATATCTATAAAAAAAGTGTTTTGCTCAAACAGATCACCCATTGTAGCATGCCTCCTACCCCTCTAATTCAGCCCTGTTACTAAAGTGCTGATTCTGGGTCCGGCCCTTTAAATGTAATCAAGCTGCTGCTGCTGCTGCTGACCACGCCCCTTTGGAGCGTCCACATGCAAGCAGTGAGCTCTGTGAAGAGAAGGCTGTATACAAGCAGAAACTCAGCTAAAAACTGCAGTGATTAAATGCCATATTATGTTCCAAACCACATCAAGGATTATTTCTGAAACAGTATGAAGCTCAAACGCTTTTTCTCTCGCGGGTTTACCACAAGGTGAATAGCTTTTATGTCCTGCTTTTTTATACATACTCTCTCCAGTACAGGTTAGCTATGAGTGTTAGCAATGCTTGCTAATGTAAACACAGACCATATTACTTCCAAAACACGTCGGGCATTGTTTCTGAAAGCAACGTTTCTGATAGGGTCGTGGGTCTAAAGCCAACCCACATTTCCGATATTACGTCATGACCACAGTACCCCAGACGTGGGTATGGAGGAAAACCGAGGGTTGTATTTTCCCTTACACACCGGGGACACATATTTATGTGTAAAAGACATCAAAATGTGCATTTTGCATGATTGGGGACCTTTAAAATCACGTTATACCAAAAGGACGTAGACAATGTGAAAACAGAGGAAACGCCGGGTTACATATTGTAACCCTTTATATTAACACAGGCGGAGCCCTCTACTGGACTCTATGGGTACTACCCTCTATGCAAGCATTCACCTACTGAGATTTCTATAGACGTAGCCGGCCTTGGGGCGGGCCTACCTGAATGTGCGCACATCTCACCGTATAAAAAGAGGCCTCGCCTCTTGACTATCATCCTACACCTCTCTTCAGCGAGCGGAATAGGACAGACAGTGCCCTGAGTAGAGATAACAAAGGGTTACAATACGTAACCTAGCGTTATATCTCTCACAGGCTCCGCCCTCTACTGGACTCTATGGGTACAGTGGGTGGAGCCCTGATGTATAAGCGCCGTCCAACAACATCATTCCACCCTACTGCCCTGACCGGCTTTTCTGGTCAGCAGCTGCTGCCCCACATTCTCCTTTAACCCGGTTGTGACCGTGGAGAAGTCTGGGCTGCGCGGCTGACAGAGCACACTCTGCTGCGCTTACCTCGCAGAAAGTGTGCTCAAACAACAATGCATATGAGGAGAAAGAGCCAGACATATCCAAGAGATAAAACTTTATGAAGGATAAAATACAGCCTAACTCACAAGATAGGGGCTCTATTCTCCGCTCCTCACACCATCGCTGGAATCCTAGCCACTTTGGCCTGTAACAGGCTGTGGTGGATCCAGCTCTAGCTGCCTGGATAACACTGTCAGACAATCCACCCTGTCCCAGCCTGTCCCTCTCAGGAGCCAAGCCTGGAGAGGTTGGCCGAGAGTGGGTAACGCCCCGATTGCACCTGCCTCTTGAGACATCGCCCCCCAGAACTGGGGAACCGCCCAGGGCTGGCCCACCTTCATCTGTGTCATCTCTGAATACCACGTTGCCCCGGTGCGGTCTGGAGCCACTAGGATGACTGACAGACGTTCTCGCCTCACTCTCTCCAGGAGAGGGAAAATGAGACGCAGCGGTGGAAAGTCGTATAGCAGCTTCCTTGGCCATGGCTTGTGTGCACACGCGTCCACCCCCAAGGGCGGGTCGTCGCTCAGGGCCATGGAGAACCACAGGTAAGATGGACTTTTATTAATTCCTGTGGGGAAATTGTTTCTCTGCATTTGACCCATCCTAGTGTTAAGAGCAGTGTGCTGCCATTTTGAACGGCGCCCGGGGAGCAGTGTGGGGAACGATGCCTTGCTCAGGGACACCTCGGTAGCACTTGGTCTTGCCGGGACTTGAACTGGTGACCTTCCAGTTGCCAAGCCAAGTCCCTATCGACTTCGCCACCACCGCCCCAAAAGGTCCACTTCCGCTCTCCCGAACTGGGCCCAGATCTGCTTCACCACCTCTGGGTGAAGCAGCCTGGCAGAGGCCGCCCCTCGACATGAGGTCGGCCACTCTGTTCTACAGTCCCCAGATGTGGAGGGCTCTCAGAGATAACACCACCTCTGAAGCATATAACCACAGTTTCTCCGCTGTGGTCAACAAGGCCTGCCTGTTGATATAAGCCACTGTAGTGCAGTTGTCACTCATGACCATTACATGTCTCCCTTGAATTAGGGGCATGACGTGTGCCGACGGGACCGAGACCTCACCTTCATTGGCAGGGAACAAGGGTAGCTGGTAACCATAAACACACTGGAAAGGAGTAAGTCTAGTAGCGGTGGTGGGCAGTGTGTTGTGAGCATACTCGACCCACACCAGGTGCTTGCTCCACGATGCCTGGTTCTGGGAAACGAGGCACCGCAAACAGGTCTCCAGCTCCTGGTTGATGCGCTCTGATTGGCCATTGGACTGCGGGTGGTAACCTGAAGACAGGTGGCACCAAGGAGATGTCAGAACTCCTTCCAAAAACCTGAGATGAACTGGTGGCCTCGGTCCGATACGATGTCCCTGGGAATGCGGAAAACCATGAATGCGGAAAACTTCATGTAACATGACCTCTGCCATTTATTTGGCAGAGGGGAGCTTGGGTAATGCAATGAAATGTGCCATCTTACTGAATCTGTCCACCACCAGAAACGTTGCTTTATATAATAAAGATTGTGCATCTTACCCCCGGAGACGTGTGAGCCCAGTGAATTACCTGGGAGCGAACTGAAACAGGTACAAACAACCTATGTTGCGGGCAACCACTAGGGGCCGGCCTCTCACCATGTGCTTGCTTCACCACAGATTCTATTTGCCATGAAACTGCCCCAACCACACAATGAAGTGGAAGGATGCTCGCTGGTTTTTTGGCAGCAGGTTCAGGATCGTACATGCGTGACAAAGCATCTGGTTTCACATTTTGAGAGCCTGGTCTGTATGACAAGGTAAAGTTAAAGCGACTAAAGAACAATGACTATCTAGCCTAGGTTTAGTCTTTTGGATTTCCTAATGAATTCCAGGTTTTTGTGATCAGTCCATACTAGAAATGGTTGTTCCGCCCCCTCTAACCAATGGCGCCAATCTTCTAAGGCTATCTTTACTGCCAAAAGTTCCTTGTTCCCCACATCGTAGCTCCTCTCTGCGTCTGTCAACTTACGTGACAAGAACGCACAAGGATGGAGCTTGTTGTCCTGAGTAGACCTTTGGGAGAGCACCGCTCCAACGCCTTCGTTCGAGGCATCCACCTCCACAATGAATTGTCTCTGCAGGTCAGGCACTGTGAGGATTGGAGCGGTTGTGAACAGCGTATTGAGTCTTTGAAAGGCTTTCTCCGCCTCAGTGTTACACTTAAACACAACATGGGAAGAGGTTAGTGCATGTAATGGCGCCGCAATGGCGCCAATGTTTCTTATGAACCTTCTGTAGAAATTGGCAAAGGCTAAAAATTGTTGGATCTGTTTCCTGTTTGTGGGAGTTGGCCAACTTTCCACAGCACTAACCTTTACTGGATCCATATGAACATGGTTTGCGGTAATGATATAACCCAGGAAGGAGACCGTCTTGGCATGAAACTCACATTTCTCAGCGTTGCAGTACAGTTGATTCTCCAACAGTTTCTGGAGTACTTGGCGGACATGTTGAATGTGAGTCTCCTCATCCGGTGAGAAAATTAAGATGTCGTCAAGGTAGACGAAGACAAACTTGTTGAGAAAGTCCCTCAACACATCATTGATCATACCCTGAAAGACACCTGGAGCATTGCATAAACCAAAAGGCATCACGAGATATTCGTAGTAGCCACAGGGAGAGTTGAAACCTGTCTTCCACTCACCCCCCTCCCGAATTCTGACGAGATGATAGACGTTTCTGAGGTCCAGTTTGGTGAATACTTGGGCATCTTGCAACAGTTCAAACGCTGAAGACATTAGTGGGAGGGGGTATTTATTCTTAATAGTTATTCCATTGAGTGGAATATAGTCCATGCATGGACGGAGAGAACCATCTTTCTTGCCCACAAAGAAAAAGCCTGCAGCCGCAGGTGATGACGACGGTCTAATGAGTCCAGACTTAAGGGAAGAGTCAATATATGTTTTCATGGCCCCTCTTTCTGGTGCAGAGATGGAGTAAAGCCGACCTATAGGGATCGGAGCTCCAGGCAAAAGGTCAATAGGGCAGTCATAAGGTCGATGAGGTGGTAGCGATGTAGCCTTAGTCTTGTCAAAAACCTCTTTTAAGTCCAGATAACATGTAGGCACTCTAGACAGGTCAGCGTACTCGATGTCAGTGGTAACTCTATTGGGTTTGTCTGTCTGATTCACAGACTGTCTGGAGTTTCCAGGGCGGCTAAGCAGGTAACTTTACAATTAGAAGCCCAGTTCTTAATGTTTCCAAATCGCCAGTCAATATTCGGATTGTGTCTGAGGAGCCATGGAAATCCCAAAACTATAGGGTGAAGTGCAGAGTCAAATAAGTGGAATCTTAATCTTTCTGTGTGAATGTCAACTATGAAAGGGTTCAGTTATATGTGTTACTCTGAATAACAGCTTGCCATCTAAGGCACTGGCATCTACAGGGGAAGTCAAAGGAACAGTTGTAATGCCCAGTCTTTTAGCAAGGCCCCAGTCCATCAGACTTCCATCCGCCCCTGAATCCACTAGTACCCCCGGAGTCATGGTGTGGTCACATAATTGCAATTTTACCTTGGTCAATGATCGTGGAGGAAAGTCAACTGCAGAAAATTGGCTCACCAGCGCCCTCCATCGCGCCGATGAGCCTGTCCTTTTAACGGGCAGGAGGATGCAGCATAGCCATATTGTCCACAGTAGAAGCAGCATCCTTCACGAAAACGGCGCTGTCTGCTGTGATCCTGGCTCCGCCCAGCTGCATTGGTTCCTCGGATGATGTTGTCAGGGGTGTATTGTTTCCCCATGGGCGTTGTGGGGCAGGTGGGCGCACGCTGGTTCTTAACCTTTCACTGTTCCTATCATTAAGTCTAATATATATACGGGTTGACATGGCAATGATTGAGTCAAGATCTGTTGGTAGCTCCAGGGGTGCTAATTGATCCTTAATAGAGTCCTTTAGGCCATTCATAAAGGCATCAATAAGGGCTGGGGTGTTCCACCCGCTATCTGCTGCTAAAGTGCGAAATTGTATCGCATAATCTGCCACTCTTCTGGGTCCCTGTTTAATCTACATTAACACTCGGCTGGCCTCTCTGGCTGGTGAAGAGTGATCAAAAACACGTCTTAGAGTCTCTGAGAACATGTTCAATGACTGGCTCACTGGAGAATTAGAGGACCATTTGGCCATAGCCCAAGTGGCAGCTCGCCCAGTTAAATGGGACAGCATAAAGGCTACTCTAGCTTGGTCTGAAATAAAGGCTGGAGATGTAAGGTGAAGCGACGTTCCAGAAGGGGGAATGTGGTCTGCAGCAGCAGCAGCAGCAGAACCAGCGGAAGCAACTGATGGGCTCGGTATAGCAGGAGACCGTGTAGATAATCCAGCTTCGAGTTGGGCAAGAGCTCTGTGCACTTGAACCGTCAGGTGATTAACTTGATTAGTTACAGCCTCCTGGAATTCTGCTTGGTGATCAGTGAGGTTACTAACTCCTCTGTTAATGGAGACCAGCTGTGCAGCATGGTGAGCAAGCTCTGCTCTCTGTCCTTCGACATTCGCTTTAAATCTTTCTGAGTCGGCTGAGTCCATGGTGGCCAGTTCGTTCTGTTAGAACGGGGTACAAAAATACTGGACTCAAATGCAACGACTCATTTTTTAATGAGAAAAATAAAACAAAGTTTAAACAAAAGATCACTCTTGCGAGGACAAAACAGAACTCTTGATTTCAAACAAAAACTCTCCTCTCTGGTAAATCTCCTCTCTGGTATCACGCTGGGTCTCTGGACATGTGAAGCACAATGAAACAAGACAAAGGGAGACAAGGACTATTTAAACATGAGGGTAGTGGGAACAGGTGGAAACAATCAGGGGCGGGGCAGACGCTGACGATGGCAGGAAAACACACGAAGGGAGGAAGTAACAGGGCCTGAAAAGAAAGACAAGAGGTAAGTACAAAATAAAACAGGAAATGGGAAAACGAGACATGACATGAAACATGGGGACTTGACTAGAGATGACAGACATAAATTGACAGACAAGACGTGAAGTAACATGAAAACCTGACTCTACATAGAAACCTGATTAGACTAGGAATGACATAAATACCTGACGAAACATGAAATGACAGACATAAAACAAACACAATTGACGAGACACCACAGGGAGTGTAGGACAGTGTTTCTTCCTCTGGCAAGAAGTAGCCACGCTGCGATTACTGCTTATCCCGTGAGCAAGGAGATCGATCCAAAGAGCCCTTCCGTAAACACGGGGGCTCCCAGGAGATCAACACGGTCCTCTTTGGAAAGTTCCATGCGGCGTGATCCCCCAGGGACATCACGAGGCAGGCAGCGGCGGTGGTGGTCTGTGATGAAGTAGGATCGACCCTATATCATGTGAAGCCACCAAGGCCTGGGGCAAGGCCTGTGGACCAAACAACTTATTTGGCCTTGCGGCCCAATAATCGCTATGAGCGAGTAGCCCACACACCCGCCGCCATGATCAACAACCAGGGAGAGTACAGCCCTGGGCGGTGGACTTCCATGGACGCCGGACCCGGAAGGAATGGCGAACGTGAATGGCACCGCCTCGGCCATATCCTGGTCCCGCAAACACTCTAAGCAGATGTGGTGGGGATCGGCGCCCACTATTTAAGCCAGGGCACGAAGGACAGGCAGTCTCTAGCAGTTGCGACTCCCTGGAGGTATGATAACTCTTTCTTCTTCTCTCAAACGTCTTATCTCTGCTTCAGTTGTTGCCCGCTCGCTGAAGAGAAAGGGATGATAGTCAGGAGGCGGGGCCTCCTTTTATACGGTGAGATGCGCATGCATTCAGGTAGGCCCGCCCCAAGGCCGGCTACATCTATAGAAATCTCAGTAGGTGAATGCTTGCATAGAAGGTAGTACCCATAGACTCCAGTAGAGGGCAGAGCCTGTGAGAGATATAACTGTTTTAGGTTCACCGACTGACTCGCATGCAGTCCCCATTGTCATCCATACTGAAAAAACAAGCAGGTTCTTTCATATAAATACTTCATTTACTATCATGGAAAGACCAAATTGAATATGTCTGCAAAAGGACAAAACATATTTTATTTTCTCCGCCGCCTTTGGTCTTTTGGGGCGAGTAGACAAATTCTTCTTTTGTTTTCTGACTGTTGTACAGTACTGCAATACTACATGGTACAAGTGTTTGTCTACTGCTTTAAAATAACATTGAGGCTGGCCAACAACATAATCTCTGATTACAACCATGCCCTGAACAGCTAATATGAATTGTTGTTGTCTAATCGGAGATACAGGGTCCCATGATTTAATAAAGTCAGACTGAAGTGCTCCTTCTCCTGGGGGTGAACATCACCGAGGACCTCTCCTGGAGCAACAACATCGTGTCAATTGCCAAGAAATCGTCAAAAAGTGCATTTTGAATAATAGGTGACCTTTACAAGTTGTCCTTGTTGATGTTGTAAATGCAGCTGCTGTGATGCAAGACATTTTTTTTCCGTATCTGCTCCTCACTATCTGGCTGGAGGACGCCCTGCCACATGTCTGTCTCAGTCTGTCTCAGGTTAATACACCACAGTCAGAGTCACAGTCAGACAGTCAGCCCACTGTCATGGTGCTGTGCACAAGCACTGGTGTGTGAACTTCAGCATTACAGCAGGTCACACACAAGCTGAATGATTCTCCCTGTCAAGGTGTTCCTCAGAGCTGGCCAGACCAGTTCTCTCTCATCCTGACTGGTGTGTGTATCATCATGATGCTGGTTCTTAGTATCTGAAACTACACTTCCACCCGAAAGGAGTATAAACCTTTTTATTTGTATTTCATTATTTCAATGTATACACATGTGATCCTACAAAGCTTGCATTTGTGTTGCTATATTTAAAACACAGTCTACTCAGGATAGGTAGTTGTGATATTGTACCTTGTTTGTGAACACCAACACTAAAGCAGCTCTTTCCAGCGGGGCTTTTACCTTTCCATCTCCTCTCACTCCTGTTCTCTCTTTCACCTGCTCACTCGGGCTGTTTCCTCAGTGCTCAGTGATATGAACTCTGCAGACTGAGTTAATATTGTGTTGATACACAGCAACCAGCAATCATTGATCATAGGCCTGTCCCTTTAACTGAATCTTTAAGGTTGGAGTTCAGTTACACTCCTGAATTCCTGCTCATACTCTCAGATAGCAACCTAATTCATGTGTACTGATTTAATCACTGCCAGAGCTGTGTTAGGTTTCTTCAATTGCAAACTGAACATTTCCTCCTGCTGCTGCTTCACATTAAAAT
This sequence comes from Pseudochaenichthys georgianus, assembly GCF_902827115.2. Taxonomy (NCBI): domain Eukaryota; kingdom Metazoa; phylum Chordata; class Actinopteri; order Perciformes; family Channichthyidae; genus Pseudochaenichthys; species Pseudochaenichthys georgianus. The sequence goes on along the minus strand of NC_047507.1, from coordinate 44,432,011 downwards.
GTTCCACTGGCAAACAAGTGCACAGTACACTAACTGGGTCATAAATAATATGTATGTACATAGCAGCTTACGGACATGTTGTGGTATTTGCTCAGGAAGGAATAGTGCACGAGAAAGCAGCCTCGCACCTCATCTAGCTAAACAATGCCATGGCATCCTGTTAACCTTGGATAGAATTCTGGCCTTGGATACCCCCCCCCCCCTCTCAGCTCCCTGACCACCCCCTCACTTTCTCCACATGTTTGAAGTCTGTTCATACACTGTCACCTATATGAAAGCACTGAACACATGCAAAAACACCTTTCTGCATGCCCTGAATGTTTAAGGTTGCTAACAGTTGCTTACCCATGTGACGGTGTTCTAAAACAGAACATGAGGTGCATTTCCTCATATCGATTTTGACTCCTGAACAAAGAGTGAACGAGCTGTGTGTGTTTACTGTTCTTCTACACTGAAATCCGATTCATTATTTTTATTTGTGCCATTAATGGGCAAGAGTTCCATAACAACCTTTTAGCATAGTTTAATTCAAGTGGTATTTGTTAGATGTATTCAAATTGGTTACTTTAATTAAGTAGCGCGGTAATGAAACAAACAGAAGGTGTAGTGGGACAAAACAGCTGTGAGTCCTGATGGTGCAGGGAAGAAGAGAGCGTATGACCCTCCTCCGCCAGCTATATATCTCCTCCGTGGCTCCTCCTCTTCAATGCCGGCTGTGACGCAGGGGGACCTCCCACCTCGGTCTTCTATGTCCAATATCGCGCATAACAGAGGATGTAGACGTTGTGTATTTATTGCATAACTCCACATGCCTTTTCTCCTCATATTCTCTTCCATGACTTTTTATTTAATGCATTATAACGGCTGTAATCGTTATATACATAAAACCGGAAGTGGTCATTATTTAACGGCTGTAATCGTTGTTTACTGTAGAACCGGAAGTGGTCATTTTCGTCAACGTCTTTAGATACAGCTTTTAAAAATAAACTTTACCCAGAACTGTTTTCAGACTAAAATAGCTTGAACCTGTTAAGCCCGAGAGACCCCGGTACCGGGGCACTGCCGCAAGATCTTGCAGGAAACAGTGTCTGAGGGCTTGATCATTTAATAAATTATGAATGTTTTATATCCATGTTACGGGAAGAAACTTATCTAACTGATCATTTTTATTTTTTTTTCAAAAAAGAACCCACAATGCTAACGCTGAGCCTCTGAATTATCAACGAGTGCTAACAGATGACTGCACCGAAATTCACTCACAAAACCTTATTATTTATCTTTGCTGCACATCTCAACCCATCGTTTCACATCGTGAGGGGACACAGCATCGAGGGGTACCCTCATTATCACTCAATCATATGAACTCTCGGAGATAATAACAAGAACAGACATAATTTGGTATCTATATACGCCGGGATCCGGAATCATGGATGATCCTGCGGTCCTGTGTCCTGGATCTTGAGTCGTGGCTGTGGTCCTGGATCATAAGTCCTGGATGGATATCCTCGTGGATTCATCTTCCTATTATACACACATGCATTTCCAAACATTTGGACTACCTATGTTGCAAATGTATTATCTTTTCAATTTACACACGTCATCTATTGCACGTCTGTCCGTCCTGGGAGAGGGATCCCTCCTCTGCTGCTCTCCCTGAGGTTTCTCCCATGTTCCCTTTAAACTGTGGGTTTTCTCCGGAAGTTTTTCCTTGTACGATATGAGGGTCTACACCAGGGGTACTCAAATACAAATCTTAAAGGTCCAAATTAAATGTTTCAATAAGACAAAGGTCTGTTTATTACGGTCATTCAAACTTTTAAACAATTGCAACAAGATTCTTAACACGAGGTTGCAAAAACAAAAATAATCTGTATGCAGCCGTTTTCATTGTTGTTGTGTCTGTGCGTGACCCCTCAGAGTCGCAGTGTAAGAGCTGCAGTTATGAATAAAGGCAGCTGCACCCTCTTTCATTCAGCATTCCCATTATTGCTTTATAAATGTCTTGCCCCCTTGTGTGTCCACTGAGGTTCCTCAGGCCCAACACATCTTCAACAAACTCCCCCTTTGCCTCATCATAACAACTCACAAACACCAGCAACTGAGCAATGTCAGCGGTGTCAGTGGACTCACCCACAGCTAAGGAAATGCACTGTGCATTTTTTATTCCATCACAAAGCTGATTAATCAAATCACCAGCCAGTATGTATGTTCTTCTGGTTGCGGTGGAATCTGAGAGGGGGGTTTGCTTGATTTGACCTGTTATTTCCTCTTTTTGTTTGCCTTCAACATGGTCTCCATCACTTCAGTCATGCATTATTTTATACTTCAGTTATTATCCAGTGGAAAGTCCTTACCTACTGGCCTAGTTCAATCAAAGTGGTTACTTTTTTTTGGCTGGGCAGTGTAGTTTTACACACCGTCTTATTTGACTTTCTCAGGACTTAAAACTGTTTTTTGGGGGCAGACCCCTCAAAGAAAAAATATATTTACACACGTAAGGTCATCATCTTAATAGTTTTGTATGCTCATCAAGTTGACATGTCTATTACAGCTGAATGCGGCGATTACCATTTTGTTCGGCAAAACGCCTCACAAACGTATTAAGATCAACAGCTTTAGTGCGTTTTGATTCGATGCTGAGTGCAGCCAGACTGATAGTCTCTTCTCTGTCAGTGGAGACCGCAAATACATCATTCCTTCAGTGCTTGGGTCCGAATGCTTCTCGTTTTGCGCCATCCCATTCAAATGAAATCACCGCCAATCATATGTCCACGCTCGCGCCAGGACCGGGGGAGGGGTTACATGACCTGCATCTTGTGCTGCATTCACTTGCACTCGGACATTAGAGACTTTCTCTCATAAATGTCCGATGAGCCACAACTTTTCTTTCAAAACAAAGCTGCCAACTGGGGTGGCAAGGCCTATTTTTAGGGTGTCAGTTGCCACCCCGGTAGGTGAAACTAGGCTACTAGCTACAGTACAGATGGAACTAGATGAGCTGTTAACTCTCGCTCTGAATTTTTTTTTTTTTAAACTCTCGCTCTGACTCAGACAGGTTGAAAGAGATGAGACACACATTTTTCCCACCCGCATTCCGCGAAGACCCGCCCTACTGTGCCTCTGATTCGTGATTCTGATTATTGGACATAGTGGATCATTTTGACTCGTTGCGTTGTGGCGATGTCTCGGAGATAACACAGATAATACAGATAATACATATGAAAAGTATAATTTGCTCAGAGTCCAGAGACAGTTGTGGTTCGGTCCGGATCCGGACCGGAGTCCGGACTTTGAGGATGCCTGGTCGGACAGATGGTGTCGTATTGTCATACTGATATTCTGTACAAACTGTGAAGTCCACTGAGACAAATGTAACATTTGTGATATTGGGCTATATAAATAAACATTGATTGATTGATTGATCAAAACATATGGCGCTAGGTAGCTAAAAACGCTAACATGACTCACCTGTGTCGTAGTCTGGTCAAAAGTGGTCTTCAATTGCATTAAAACGATAAAAACGCTGCTGAAGTTAATCCATAGGTTATAATCCAATGTGTCTGTGTCCCTTTGAAATGATTTCTGATAATCCATAAGCAATACACCTGCTTTTCGGTTTTCAGAAGTCAGACCTAGAGACAGCTTCACTCTCATGCAAAACTGCGTGCACGAAGCCCCCACCTTTTTGTTTTACCATGTGTGTGAGTGGGGAAATTCCCCTTCGACTCTGACGGTCAGAAAGAAATGTCAATCACCAAAATCGACCAATGGGTTCCAGAGAAACGGTAAATCCCCCATTTCCACCCAAATCACCTCAGAGGTGGAGTTTTTTTTTGCTAAACCTCTTCAAAAAGGTCAAATGTCACTTCAATCAATCAATCAATCAATCAATCAATGTTTATTTATATAGCCCAATATCACAAATGTTACATTTGTCTCAGTGGTCTTCACAGTGTGTACAGAATATCAGTATGACAATACGACACCCTCTGTCCTTAGACCCTCACATCGTACAAGGAAAAACTTCCGAAGAAAACCCAGTTTAAAGGGAAAAATGGGAGAAACCTCAGGCAGAGCAACAGAGGAGGGATCCCTCTCCCAGGACAGACAGACGTGCAATAGATGCCGTGTGTAAATTGAAAATATAATACATTTGCAACATAGGTAGTCCAAATGTTTGGAAATGCATGTGTGTATAATAGGAAGATGAATCCACGAGGATATCCATCCAGGACCGATGATCCAGGACCACAGCCACGACTCGCGATCCAGGGCTCGCGATCCAGGACACAGGACCGCAGGATCATCCATGACTCCGGATCGCAGCGTATATCGACACCAAAAAGAAAGACATTTGGGGAAGCTGGGTTAATCGGAACATGAGAGTACACAGGTATAGACAGAGAGAAGGAAGAAGTAAGATGTCCCCCGACAAACTAAGCCTATATCAGCAAAACTAGGGGCTGAATCTAATCAGCCCTTACTATAAGCTTTATAAAAAAGGAAGGTCTTAAGCATACTCTTAAAAACGGATAGGGTGTCTGCCGCCCGAACACAAACTGGAAGCTGATTCCACAAATGTGGAGCTTGATAAGAAAAGGCTCTGGCTCCCATTGTACTTTTAGGGATTCTAGGAACAACCAACAACCCTGCATTCTTGGAACGCAATGCCCTAGTAGGACAGTAGGGTATAATGAGTTATTTAAGGTAAGATGGCGCCTGCCCATTAAGGGCTTTGTAGGCGAGAAGAAGAATTTTAAATTCTATCCTGTGTTCTATAGGGAGCCAGTGTAAGGCAGCCAGAACAGGAGTAATGTGGTCCCTTTTCCTAACTCTGGTTAGTACACGAGCCGCAGCATTTTGAATCAGCTGAAGCGACTTGACTGACTTCTTGGTACTCCCTGATAATAAAGAGTTACAATAATCCAGCCTAGAAGTAACAAATGCATGGACTAGTTTCTCTGCATCGTTTTGAGGCAAGATATGCCTGATTTTTGCAATGTTACGTAGATGGAAGTAGGCGGTCCTTGAAATTGATTTTATGTGGGCGTTAAAGGATAAATCCTGATCAAATATAACACCAAGATTCCTTACAGTCTCACTGGAGGCCAAATTAATGCCATCCATAGTTAGTATATCTTTAGATAATATGTTTCGTAGATTCTTTGGGCCAAGTACAATAACTTCAGTTTTGGTCGTGTTTAACATCAAAAAGTTTAAGGTCATCCACGTTTTTAAGTCCTTAAGGCAGTCTTAAATTGTATTTAGATGATTAATTTCATCAGGCTTGATTGATAAATATAGTTGAGTATCATCCGCATAACAATGAAAGTTTACAGAATGATTCCTTATAATATTGCCTAACGGAAGCATATATAATGTGAACAAAATAGGTCCGAGCACTGAGCCCTGTGGCACTCCATGGCTAACTTTGGTTTGCGTGGAAGATTCATCGTTAACACGTACAAACTGAGAGCGTTCAGATAGATAGGACCTAAACCAGCCTATTAGCAGTTCCCTGTATGCCAACTAAGTGCTCTAGTCTTTGCAATAGGATATCATGGTCGATAGTATCAAATGCAGCACTGAGATCGAGCAAAACAAGAATAGAGACAAGTCCCTTGTCTGAGGCTATTAGAATGTCATTTGTGACTTTAACCAGAGCTGTCTCTGTGCTATGATGTGTTCTAAAGCCAGACTGAAAATCTTCAAATAAATCATTGTTTTTTAAGTAGTCACACAACTGTTTTGCGACCGCTTTCTCAAGAATTTTTGAGAGGAACGGAAGATTAGAAATAGGTCTATAGTTGGCTAAAACCTCTGGATCGAGGTTGTGCTTTTTAAGAAGCGGTTTTATCACTGCTACTTTGAATGATTGTGGAACATAGCCTGATAATAAAGACATATGCATAATATTTAATAAAGAAGTGCTAATTAATGGAAACACTTCCTTCAACAGCTTAGTTGGAATTGGGTCTAACATGCACGTTGATGGTTTAGAAGAGAGAATCATTGAATGTAATTGTTCAAGGTTTATGGCTGAAAAGCATTCTAGTTTACTATCTAGTGTAATATTAGAACTTACGTTTCCGGGAGCTGTTGATAACACTATACTGGTCAAAGGCAAGAGGTCATTAATTTTGTTTCTAAGAGTAACAATTTTATCGTTAAAAAAGCACATAAAATCATTACTACTGAGTGCTATGGGAATAGAAGGCTCAATCGAGCTGTGGCTCTCTGTCAGCCTGGCTACAGTGCTGAAAATAAATCTTGCATTATTCTTATTCTCATCTATTAATGAAGAGTAGTAGGCTGCTCTCGCTTTACGCAGTGCTTTCTTATATTCATTGAGAGTAATATGCCAAATTAAACGAGATTCTTCAAGTTTAGTGGAACGCCATATCCTTTCAAGTTGTCTAGACTTTTGCTTTATTTTGCGGGTTTCGGCATTATGCCATGGAGCTAATCTATGTTGTTTTATTTTCTTCTTTTTCAAAGGAGCAACAGAGTCTAATTTTATTCGCAGCGCATCTATAGCACTATCAACAACATGATCAATTTGGGGTGGTGTACATTTTGTATAAATTTCCTCCCCTACATGCAGACATGCTATCGAGTTAAGTATTGGTGGAATCTCTTCCTTAAATGTGGCTATAGCACTAACAGATAGGTTTCTGCTGCAAGAGCTTTTGACTAATGCTTTGTAGTCTCGTAATAGTACTTCAAAAGTTACTAAGAAATGTTCGGATAAAGCAGGATTATGCGGTTCGACTAAAAGTTGCTCAATTTCAATACCATAAGTCAGAACAAGGTCGAGAGTGTGATTATAGCAGTGGGTTGGTTTATTTACACTCTGACAGAAACCAACATAATCTAATATAGAGTTAAATGCAACAGTAAGGCTATTTTTATCATCGTCAACATGAATATTAAAGTCACCTACGGTAATTACTTTGTCTGTTTTAAGAACCAAAGTTGATAAAAACTCAGAGAATTCTGATAAGAATTCTGAATAAGGACCTGGTGCACGATACACTGTAACAAATAAGATTGGCTGCAAAGTTTTCCAGGTCGGATGCGTAAGACTAAAAACGAGGCTTTCAAAGGAGGTATCATTTAATTTTGGTTTAGTATTGATAAGTAAACTTGAGTCAAAGATTGCTGCAACTCCACCTCCTCGGCCCGTGCCTCGAGCAATCTGAGTGTTGATATGGCTGGGTGGAGTGGCCTCATTTATGCTGACATATTCTTCATGTCTCAACCAAGTTTCAGTGAGACAGCATATATCAATGTTATAATCTGATATTAAATCATTTACCAATATTGCTTTAGATGCTAGAGATCTTATGTTTAAGAGACCACATTTAATCTTCCTGTTTTGTTGCACTGTAGTAGTTGTTACATTTACTTTTATTAGGTTATTATGTATGACACCTCTAATAGGTTTTACCTTAAATTGTCCTTGGGCAGACACACACACCGCTAATATTGGGTATTTTATTGGGTTCGGGATTCCTATGGGTGACTGCCTAGGAGAGAGCGCAGAGAAGTGTGTAAGACTGCGACTCCGCCTCCTGGTCTCAACTCCAGTTTGTCATGGATTAAGTCCACAAAGCCCTGAAATGTTTGCCGAAATGAGATCTGCACCTTCCAAAGTAGGATTAATGCCGTCTCTCTTAATCAGACCAGGTTTTCCCCAGAAGGCTGTCCAATTATTTACGAAACCCACATTGTTTGCTGGGCACCACCAAGACAACCAGCGCTGAAATGATGACATGCGGCTATACATGTCATCATTGATCAGATTGGGGAGGGGACCAGAGAAGATTACGGTGTCCGACATTGTTTTAGCATAACTACACCGACTCCACATTAAGTTTGGTGCATTCTGATTAGCGTAAACGAACATCATTACCACCGACGTGAATAACAATCCTACCGTATTTATGTTTATTTTTAGCCAGCAGTTTAAGATGCGCCTCAACGTCGCCCGCTCTGGCCCCCGGAATGCATGTGACTGTGGAGGCTTCGGTCTCTAAATTCACGTGTCTCATAATAGAGTTACCAATAACCAGAGTTGGCTTCTCAGCGGGTGTCTCGCTGAGTGGGGAGTATCTGTTAGATACGTGAACGGGTTGGTGGGGACCTGCGGGTTTCGTGTTATGCCTCTTCTGAACAGTCATCCAGTCTCCCTGCTGCTCAGGAGTTGTTTGCATCTTGATACAGGGTACTTATTATATGTTGTACTTTGTATTCCTAAAGCTTTTAGTCTACCTTACTATCATCCAAGGTTAGTTTTCACTATAAGTAAAAAAAAATTTTTGTCGGACACCATAATTTACAGTTTTTTACTATGTTCAATCTGAATTTTCTTTAAAATAAAAACATCTATTTTGATTCTGACTTTTCTACATCCAACTCACAGGTTTATCATTACTTTGAGAAAAAAGATTATTAATTTAACCCTTTTAGAAGGGAAGATATGGTCATTTTCGAGCCTGATACCTGAAAAACAGGCTCAGGGCTAAACTGGTTAATTAAAGGTGGGGTAGGTAAGTTTCAGAAACCGGCTCGAGAATGCTCTTAACATCCCGATAGCAATGAATATCTTAAGTGCTTTGACAACAAATCCATAAAAAAATGTCATCTGTAGAAGCCGTAATACTGTAAAAAGTACAACCAATCCGTTTAGCCGGGCCGGCTAGCCCGGCCTACCTGCCTGTCAGCCTTCCATCGGGGTACAAACTTATCTCGTGCCCTCATTGGTCATGTGCGCGTTTGTGTGTGTTGGAGGAGGGGCTCTATAAGGAAGTGGCAGATTTTCTCCGGTTGTGTATTTTCAAATTCTAGCGATCTCGAGCCGGTTTCTCAAACTTACCTACCCCACCTTTAATGATGTGAAATATAATCAACTCTTAAATCACTCTATAATTAATACATCAATAATTATAATCAAAACATATGATATATATTATTCTGAAATGTACCAATCTGCACAATGACTACTTTTACTTTTGGTACTTTAAGTATATTTTGATGCAATTTATTTTACTTTTACTTGAGTAACATTTTGAATGCAGGACTTTTACTGTAACAAAGTATTCCTACACTCTGGTACTTCTGAAGCACTTTATGTTGGGTTTTGCTTTCGTATGCCAACCACCATACATGTTTATTCCACCGTTTGATGGTCCTCATCGATAGTTGCCATATGTGAGCAGTAGAGTGTTCAATATGTAGCCTGCAGACCGCAAAAATGAGGGTGTGTGTGTAATGCTGCTGTGTACAGGGAGCGCACTTTCTTCCAGCTTTATAACGTGTTTGATGACAGATCCATGACCTATTGATGGCATTCAGCGACCTGATATGACTTCCCAACTCCAACCACATCAAGGAATTCTGGATAATAAATGCTTTTGATGCTTCCAGCTAAAATATGTATGACTGATGTCAATATCAAAGCTGAGTATGCGTATCTGTTCATTCTCTTTCTGTGAACTATTTTGAAATGTGTTAATTAGTTTCAGTTTGTTAACTGCATATTGCTGTGAACGTCATTTCACACTAGCAATTTACTGATTTGCTTTAGACAAAACATAAATCAAATAAAAGCACAACGCTCAATATCAAATCCCTCATTTGGTTTATGATGTGGAATATTGGTCCTTGTGATGGATTTTATTTGATTATATTTGCGTATGCTCTGCACCGACATGTACAACAGTTTAATTAAAGGAGGGTAAAGCTTGAATGCAAATGTAATTGAAGAGTAAATTGAATTATTGTATTTGTTCAGTCGTGTTGCCCTCCGGGTGTTCTGTGAATTTCATTTTACACAGTTAAAACTTCTGAGAAGCCAGCTCCCAGACACACACACACACACACACACACACACACACACACACACACACACACACACACACACACACACACACACACACACACACACACACACACACACAGTTAATTTGACTGCATCAGTGACACGCATTTAAGAAGCCCCCTAGGCATATACAATTAAAGCCTTTCACTTATTCATTTGATGCACTGCAGTTTAATAAGTTTACTTTCAGGGGCTGTGGTTGGGGAAAAAATAAAAAATAGAAAAAAAGCATTTGAGGGAAAGAAATCTAAATTAATTGGCAATTGTGTATGCAGATATGAGCAGATGCTGAGAGACGTGTGTGGCTCTGCATCTCTCCCTGGTTTGTCCTTTGTTAAAACATTCTACTCATCCACTTTTAGCCACTCCATCAGGCCTAGTGGCTCAGGGGCAAAGCTACAAATTAACATCCGGGCTGCGAAACATTGCACTCCCGTTAGGGGTGTAACGGTATCCGTATTCGTTCGGTGCATGCAGTCACACGGCGAATACGCCTTTTTTTTACCAGTGGGAAAAAAGTCTGTCATTCAGGGCAGTATCCACTATACACTATATAATCCAGGGGGCGGTATTGCGCCTAAAAGCTGTTTGCCAGCCGCCCTTAAACAACAAATGAAGAAGAAGAAGAAAACACAACAAAACGAACAAAATACGAGAAGAAGAAAAGTTGTAGCTGGATGCAACTGGGACGCAGATAAACAAGCATTAGTAGACATTTACAGATCAATGATGAGGTCCACAATAGACTATGGTTGTATAGTGTATGGAGCAGCAGCAAAAACATCGCTTTTAAAAATAGATAGAATAAAGCATTACGGCTGTGTATTGGAGCGATAAAGTCATCCCCTATCAATGCAGTTCTGATAGAAGCAGGAGAGACACCGCTGGAGATCAGAAGAGAGAGACTTGCTCTGTCACACTGGGTCAGGCTACAAGGAAGTGGAGAGGAACATATCACAAACAGAATATTACAGGGTTGCTGGGAATATGCAAAATTCCAGGGACGTGGGTTTGGCTGGACGAGTAAGGAGAGAACGAGGGCATGTGGAGTGGAGAATATCACGTTTGCCAAAGCAAGCCCATTTAGCCGTGTTCCCCCATGGCTGTTCCCAGAAGCTAAAATAGATATGAGTATTGTAGAAAGGAAAAAAGAGTAGCAAATAAATGAAGTGGGAATTAAGACAAGTATGTATCTGAATGAAAAGTACTACAATTTCCTACAAATGTATACAGATGGTTCTAAGAACAAGGAAGAGTGTGTTGGAGTTGGCATATACATCCCAGACTTTAAAATATCTATTTTAAAAAGAGCATCTGATCAATTATCAGTGCACACAGCAGAAATGCTGGCTGTAATAATAGGATTGCAGTGGGTTGAAGAGGTCAGACCACATAGGGTGGTGATATGCACAGATTCATTGTCCATATTACAAAGCATACAATCAACAACAACTAGAGAAGACATTCTCATAGAACTGAATCATAGCCTGTTAAGACTGCATAGATCTACAGTTCTGCTGCGTGCCTGCTCATGAGGGGGGGAAGGGAACGAGTGTGCTGATAAATGAGCAAAAAGTGCACGACAAAAGCAAATAACATTACCTTACTTGGTAAAGGAGAAGGAAAAGCAGTCATTAAGAAAAGGGATGGAGATCTGGCAGAAGAGGTGGGAGGAAGACCAGAAAAGCAAGGACTATCACAAAGTACAAAAGACAATTACAATTAATATTCATAAAGAAAGAAACAGAAGGGAGGAAATCATGATGGCTAGACTCAGGATAAATCACATGGCTTGTATATCATGGGGAAAAGTGACAGTAACAAGTATACGAACTGTGCAGTAAAAGAAGATGTAGAACATATATTGTTACATCGTGACATCTATAAAGCGGAAAGAGAACAACTAAAGGCTGAAGTCTTAGAGGCAGAGAGGGAGTGGAGTGTGGTTGGTGTTTTGGGAACAAAAGGAGAGGGAGTGAGAGCTACCAGAAAGGCACTGTTTACATTCTTGAGTGAAACTGGGGTAGGAAAAATAATTTAACATTAGGTCAGGAAAGAACATAGATTTGTATTTTTGTTTTATGGTTTTATTTATTTATTTATTTTAATTTGATTTTTATTAGAGCATAAGTTAAAGAGTTGGAATGATGTGATACTCATGTACAGTAGGTGGCGGTATGCACCTTTTAGGTTGTTTGCAATCCGCCAAAAAGCAAGAGGAGAAGAAGAAGAAGAAGAAGAAGAAGAAGAAGAAGAAGAAGAAGAAGAAGAAGAAAAGTTAGTATTGCGAGTTTAGATAACACACAGGAGCTAGAACCCACCTGCTTCTTTTAAATCAGCTGTGTGGGAACATTTCGGGTTCCCTGTGGACTACAACAGCAATAGAGTGCGAGTGGTGGATCGGGAGGACGGTGTGTCGGCGTTGTTCTACAGCGGTGCGGTATGCTAATGGCAACACACGCCAAACATGCTAAATCATATCAGAAGGCATCACCCAGATTTGCCAATCACCGGAGCCCGGCAAAAGACAACAGCAGTTCAACAGCTGATCCCCGCTGTTTTTAAGAAGCCAATAGACATAAGAGCCGAGAGACCAAAATAAATAACGGAAGCTTTTGGCATATATCAACACACTCTCACTCCATAAACGTCCAAGAGCGACGCTTGGTCAGGGTCCCGTGGCGTGCAGTTGTGCGTCCATTCTCATTGGATAACGGAGAATTGTACACCCGGAAAGTAAGTATTCCTCTTACTGTCGATTGATTTTACAATAATATCTGCACTACTCATCGACTAAAACACACCAGATTATCCTTGTTAATTACACAACATTGATTGGTTTAAATTGTGTGCAATGCTTTTGTATTTTTCCCCTTCGATTCGGAGAAACAAATATTTTTTCGGAGTAAAGGATGGCAGAAGACACTTACACTACCCAGAATCCCCAGCTATCGTTTAGGACTACACCATGTGCTCTGTTTGACAAGCCCCGTGATTAGTTCTCAAGCTCTGTGATTGGTTGACCTCCAACTGCATTCCATTCATTCCAATGGCTGGCGTCTGTCACGTGATCTTCAAATTTCTCCCTGCATAAAAAAAAAACATGGCCGAACTTCGTTTTATTCTCGGTGGAAAATGCCTATTTTAAATTTAGTTTGGCCATTAAAATGCGTTTTGATGTCATTTGATGCGAGAAATATGAGTTGTTATTTCAGATTATGTGTACAGTGGATGTACATGATCTTTAGTTTGCTAGTTATTACGAAGATTACTTCAGGAAATTGTGTCCATACAACGTTTTCATTGTTACCGAGGTGGTTGCTCGGGACGCTGCTATCGATATTATTTCTGTTATGTTAAGTAACTGTTTAATGGTGTTATCTTTATTGCTACCCCCTTCCCCGTCAATGTATAGTGTTGGTCCACAGCGCAAACGTATTAGTTTAACAAAATCCGCATCTAAAATTGTGGCATAGATCTACGTTATTTTCCCCTGTGCAATTCTCCATTTACACATAACATTTACAATAACACATAATTATCCTTGTGTTTATTTATTTGTTTGATTAATAAACACAAGTTGGAGTCCGTCAGGACCGAGGGTCGGAGCAGCTCATTTGCTTTACAGAATATTACACCCGGAAGTAAGTATTCTCTCCGCTTCGCTTGACAAGCCCTGTGATAGTCCTCAAGCTCTGTGATTGGAGAGTGTGCTCCGAGGGTTACGGCAGACTGTCCAAAACTGGATTTGAACGGTCCACCCGTCCCCCCCTCCCTCACCCCGTCCCCAGAACTACTCATGCTGACTATTGTGTTTCGCAACATGTTCTCTATCTATGGCACGTCTCTGCTGGGAGTTGTAGTTTTAAAAGACGTTTTCGTATTTCCCATAATAAGAAGTTGCCAGTATTAAACTGTGTACATCCCTGGAGGTTTAGGGGATAGGAAACACTCAAAATTCCATGAGCGTCAAATCCTGCCGCAGATGGGAATACATTGCAATCAGTTGAAAGCTATTTGCGTCCCTTTATGAAGCTGAAGGAGCCTAGGAGCGTCACAACTGCACGCCACGGGGACCCTGACCAAGCGTCGCTCCTGGACGTTTATGGAGTGAGAGTGTGTTGATTTCAACGGCTATGCTGCGCCCTTATGCAATAGTAGAGGACCCCAGCTTTTATTGATTGTGAGTGAAACACTATCTTATTATTTATTTTTGTAATATTTTCAAGACATTCTTTTTAGTTTTACAGCTTATTGAACCTTTTTGTTTGACATCAGCCACTATAGATAATATGGCCAACTGTATAATAAAGTAAATTATTCAAAATGTTAGAGTTCCTTATTTTCGAACTGAAACTTGCACTATTGTTCAAAATAAATAAAAAACAAACCTGGAATTATGCATTTGGGACTTTTTTTTGCTTTTTCTTGTTGTACCGAACCGTGACCCCCAAACCGAGGTGCATACCGAACCGTGAATTCTGTGAACCGTTACACCCCTAACTAGGGTGACCAGATCCCAACAAACCAAATGTGGGACAAGGAGTATGGTTGTGTGGGACAATGTGGGACACCCTCTCAACAGCACCCTCCAACCCCCGGAAAAAAAACCCCGTAACAAATATATAACAACAGAGCAGAAAGTGAAGTCAAAATGCAGTTTTTTAATAAAGAAAAGTAAACTAAGGCTAACCAAGGCAGCAGGCATTATTCACTTCAAGTGTTTAGAAATGCATCTTCTTAATTCAACTAGTGTATTACCTGTACAAGTAGGCACAACATAAATTAATAGATAAAATAAAACCAACACTGGCCAGGAGGGAACAGAAACATAATAATACATAAAATAAAATAGCTTTCAGTTTTGTCCATCACAGCAACAGAAGGTGGGCCCCCACACACAGTGTGTGGGCTATTTTGTCACCTAGAACCACTGGTGTCTTTGACTCAGTCAAACAACTCTCCACAGAGGCAGGGGCAAGCACATCTGTTATTATGGACGCTGCTTTTGTACGACCACATGACATTTTCTTTACTATCTCAGAGTCTGGAAAAATGGTCGGCGCTAGCTTGTTACCAGTCATTTGACCGGTATGAATGGGAGTGTTGCACTGTATGGTAAACACTGGTTATTTCTGCTGCTGTTACCTTTGTCTGAGTGACCATCATTTTTTGGTTTGAGTAGGAATGTCTCCATAGAGTGGGATGTCTCTTTTTGAGCGACACGTTTCTTGTGAGAATCGCATTCTCTGTGTCTTTTGACGTCGTATTCACTGCCATGTGAAATTTAAAAATTACTCTTGCAAAGATTGCAAAAAACTCTCTGAGAGTCTCCCTGCACTGGCTTCACCCACGGGTAAGTGTCTTCCCAGTCTTTGTTGTATGTGCATCTTCTTTTCTTCTTAGCTGTAGTTTCAGTTTCCTCCATTTTCCATAACCTGCTGCGTCGCCTGCGTTCGTTGTTGTTGTTGTTGTTTGGCGGGTGGGGGGGTGTGTGTGAGTGAGTTACTCTCATTGGTTAACACTTGACCAGCACCCGCCGTGTGTTACAGTTTGATTGACAGCAAACACAGCCCCCTGATGATAGCCTTCTCTGCTTTCTCAACAGCCATTGGATGAATCTGATTTTAAAGAAAAGCGTTTTAGCCAATCAAAATGAAATATGCGGGACATCGTCTCAATTTGCGGGACGCACCAAAAGTCGTGAAAATGCTGTGCAGTCCCGCGCAAAGCGGGACATCTGGTCACCCTACCCCTAACTCCCGTGTTTTGTTTCAGCAACTAGTTTTCTCCGTGGTCGCTGTGTATGCTGTGGATAACATTAGTGTTGGCAAGGACAAGGTACACAGAAAACGAGTTGCTAAAACAAAACAGGGGAGTGTACCTTGTTAGCTAATGTTAGCTAGCTGACATTAACGTTACACAGTATACTCGTTTAACACTCACCGAAACCTTGTACAGCCGGTCCCACATGCTGGCTCTTACGGAACCGACTAACTCCCCTTTTGTGTAATAGCAGTTCTCTAAATGCCCAGAAGCGTAGGGCAGAGTGGGATAAGTTGAGCCATTTTTTAGTTATGCTGTCCTCTAAGCAAGGAGAAATGACACATAGTAAAAATGAAAACACACCCCTATAATTCAGGATGTCTCCTATCAATGGCAATGATAAGAATTAATATTTGATCAAGGGCAGTGAAAATATTACTTCTAAAAAAAGAAGTGGTCCTGTGGCTCAATTTGCCCCGGGTTAGGGGTAACTTGATCCAGGTCAGGGGGTAAATTGTAGGGGTCGACCGATTATCGGCCAGGCCGATTATCGGGGCCGATATTCCTCATTTGACCGATTATCGGTATCGGCCTTTTTTTAATAAAATTGCCGATAAAACTTTGGCTCTGATGCGGCCGTTTCTCTGGCTCTCACCACTCTCTGTACACGAGCAATGTCCCGCCCACAGCGCTATCTGATAGGCTATTACTGAAGTGTCAATCAACACTGAAGATTTTCCGGGAGCCAGCCATAGAGGCGGGACCTTCTCAGATTACAGGCAGGTGCGAAGAACGCAGACACAGACAGAGGCAAGCAGCAGCGCTGAGCGGCAGAGCCATACATGTGTTTCGAAGGTAAATCAGTTGAAAGCCGAAGTTCAATAAACATCCCAATCCTCTATGCTGAAGTTGCAAAAACAGCACGATCTATTGATCCAATTCTATCAGCTTCCCAGTTACACAGGGACGCGGGAAGTCAGTCAGAGTTGGGGTGCGTGCAGCGTCTCGCAGCGGAGTAACTGTGGTGCGGAGGGGGGGCTGCGAGTGGAGCCTCGCAGCTTTTCAGGTTGATCTGTGAAGCTCATTAGCTAGCCAACATGTATTTAGCAAATGTTTAGCAAAATATTAGAAGTGAGGCTACTAGTCTAACGTTAGGTCTACTGTAATAGCCTCACTTTTAATAGTTTGCAAAACATTAGCTAGCACTAGTGTTTTGCAGTTGCTAGCAACTTATTGGGATGTTATGCTAGATAGACAGGCATTGGTTTGATATAATAAATTAAGCATTATTGTTAGTTAAGCATGTCAGCCTGCAGCCCCACTTCTTGTCTCTCTCTAACTCATAGCAGATGGCTGCACTAAAGAAAAGGGCACAGAGAGGAAACCAGTTGTAAGATGTTTAAAAGTTCATTAAACATAATATATGCTTAAATGCATTTCAAAGAAGTTGTGTTGAGTTGTGTTGGAGTTTGTGTTATTCTACATTTTGACACTAGATTTTCTGATTTTACTGCAAATGTATATCGGTTCCAAATATCGGTTATCGGTCTCCTTGATTACTAATAATCGGTATCGGTATCGGCCTTGAAAAAGCCATATCGGTCGATCCCTAGTAAATTGAACCACGGTTCAAACCTGGGCATACCTACAACAAATCTTAAAGGTAACTATAAACAATAAATTACAAACCAAATACAAGTTTAGTTTTTCAAATATTTTTAATATACATTTTGATTGAATTGATTTTTTTTAAACATGTTAAAAGGAAAAGTAATCATACAAATGGTGATACAATTTCATACATCTTACCAATCAAACACAGGGTAAATTCAACTTTAAATGTAGCCTACAATGAGCTCTTATTATCAACTTGTCCTACTTTCATTCATTTCTCCATTGAAAAACTGGCTCAACTTACCATAAGGCCCATGGTTCACTTTACCCCATAGCCACCATTTTAGACAAAATAGCCTAGCATTCAAATTCAGAGTCATCTTTAGCTTAATGATTCACATGGTGTAATACGCTGCCAACACATCAACATATACAATATATGTTTAAACCTGGATACTTTTTTTTGACATGACAGCCAATATAGCCATCTAGAAAATTGACTTTGACAAGCAAAAAACGCTTTTTGTAAAAATGTTTACTTACCAGAACACAATGAGCATCTCTCTTTCACAGGCAATGAGAAATGTGCGGAGCTTGCATAATTTCTGGTCACGTGATTACAACTATAAGGCGTTGCCTGGTTACAGGGGGTGGTTCAACTTACCCACTGGCTCAACTTACCCCCTTCTCCCCTAAGGATTTTCACCTTGTTTAATACTTTTCACCTCATTCTGGTGTTGGTCAGTGTTGGGTGTAACGCATTACAAAAGTAACAGAGTTACAGTAATGTATTACTTTTTGCTGTAACGAAGTAATGTAACGCATTACTAATGAAATGTGGGTAATATACTACCCGTTGTAGTTACAACACATTTGAACCCGAAATTAAATGGTGTTTTGTTTTCAAGTTGTGTTCCCCGTAAAAACGTTAAGACCTAATATAACGAAAAGGGTTGCGTTATCAAACAATTCACTCACCAATCCATAATCATAAAGGTGGAATCTAACTACATCCAGAATAATTTGTATTGCAATATATAATACAAATACATTTAAATAATAAAACGTACAATTGTGCTCCGAATTACCCGGAGGTGGATTTATATGATGGTGATTAAAAATCATTTTCATGGGAAAAAAGTGTTAAAATGCCTGATTAAAGCATATGAGGACCCCAGTGAGCTCCAGAGTATGTGCATTACAGGGAACCATATTAATGATAAAATAAATGCATTTAAATGCAAACATAATGATTATAAATCATTTTAGGGGAAAAAGTGTGGAGAGAACCTCCTTTCCAAGACAGAAATAGTGATTAAAATGCGGGGAAAGTGTCTTAAATAGGGACATAGAGAACCAGGCTGGAGGAAAGGAGACCTCTCAGGTGCTGAAGAGGGACCTCCTCAGAAGTTCGTGACCCTGGGAATCATAATACTTTGGATAACCAGGGGCGCAACTTTATTATTACAATTCATGGAGGGGTTTAGTCCGAGGGGGGAGCGCTTTAGTGTGGGTAAGAAAGTGAGGTATTGAAGCCTGCTTTAACATCTGGGGGCCAGGAACACTTAATGTTAACAGAGGTGAGTCTACCCCAGTGAGATGATAGTGAACTGTTCATGAACTTGTCATGAACATTAAATGGCACTAGGGCAGTTCATGAACTACTCATGAAACTCCTGTGCTGGAATGGTTCATGAACAATTCATGAAATGGAGTTGTCAGTGAGTGTGTAGGGATATTCAGTTTTCAACCAAGAACATATCAAGAACTGTTCATAACAACTTCATGAACCATTCATGAACAGTTCATACCCAGTCACTGAATATAATTCAATGGCTGGCTATGAACTGTTCATGAACTGTTCATGAACCATTGACTGTGGGTCAATTGGCAACCATAGAAAACAACAATTATGTCAATCACAATGGAACTTTACTCAAATTAACAAACAAACAAACAAATATACATGTATACAGGTGGAGCGCTACAATTAATCCTATCACTATTTGAAGCAGTTCTTGACACTCAGCTGCACAACATTTTTTGTTACGGGTCCCAAAAGCTTGGGTACCACAGCAACAATAAATGATTTATGTAGAAAACAGAAAAGTGCAGCAGCAATAATTATACACAGGATCCGGTTGATCGTCTGAATTGCTTCTTATTCAAAATTCAAAGTACACAGTTACATTCAAATAGCTGAACTTTACAAACATCACATTTCTCCATTTAAGTTATCTGTCTGTCACAGTCAATTACTGTATCTCAAGGAGAAATTCAACATAGTCAATATAAATTATTACATTACATTGCATTTAGCTGACGCTTTTATCCAAAGCGACTTACAATAAGTGCGTTCGACCAACAAAATACAAACTTGAAGAAAACAGAATCATAAAGTACATCAGGTTTCATAGAGCAAAAACATGTCAAGTGCTACTCAACTGGCTTTAGGTAAGCCAGTCCATAAGTGCTTTGTTAATAGTTCTATCGCTCGAAGTGGAGTCAAAAGAGATGAGTTTTCAGTCTGCGCCGGAAGGTGTGTAAGCTATCTGCTGTCCTGATGTCAATGGGGAGCTCATAACACCATTTTGGAGCCAGGATAGCAAACCCACGTGTTTTTGCTGATGGGAACTTGGGTGCCCTTCGCAGCGAGGGTGCAGCGAGCCGTTTGGTTGATGCAGAGCGGAGTGCACGTGCTGGGGTGTACGATTGTACGATTCTAGCAGTTACCGGAAGCCAGTGGAGGGAGCGGAGGAGCGGCGTGGTGTGGGAGAATTTAGGAAGGTTGAAGACCAGACGAGCCGCTGCATTCTGGATGAGCTGCAGGTCGGATGGCACATGCAGGTAGACCAGCCAGGAGGGAGTTGCAGTAGTTTAGGCGTGAGATGATGAGAGCCTGGACCAGAACCTGCGTGGCTTTCTGGGTCAGCTGGGGACGCATCCTCCTGATGTTGTAAAGCGTGTATCTGCAGCAGCGGGTTGTAGCAGCTATGTTTGCAGTGAAGGACAGGTTGTTATCTATAAACACATAACGCTATCAAATAATACTTTCTATCAATATATCTATCTTTACCAAATATAACATATTATGAAGATCACAAAAATACACTGTCAATGTTAATAAACAAAAAACAAGGCAATGTGCCTGCAATACTGCACTCAGGTAAACAAAACATATTACCCGTGCGCAGCATCTAACCTGCCTGCGAGCCTTCGCTCAGGTCACATTTACCCAGGCGCGGCTGAAGCCCGCGAAAATGGCATCTATTGTTGCTGACAGTTTAGTATTTTTAAAATACCGTTACTATGTCAAACATGCTCAAAACCTTCTGACACACTCTCCTAAACATCTCCAACATCATATCTAATTCACACAAGTTAACATCGATCATTTTCATCATGTACTGACCTGTAGAAAACAGAAAAGTGGAGCAGCAATAATTATACACAGGATCCGGTTGATGGTCTGGATTGCTTCTGAGGAGGGGGCGGAAGTGTCCCCCCTAAGGTAACCCAGATGTCACCGCTCACCTGCCAAAGGTTCCACCTTGGCGCTACTTACTCGTACTGATTCTCAAACAGTACAGATCAACCATAAAATGATATGAATGTCACCAAAATAAATACAGATAATGTTCAGTTTCAAATTCACTATTGTTTTGTTTTAAGATTAAAAGTTTTAAAAAAGAAAGAAATGTTCAAATAGTAGATGAATATTCAAGAGGTCTTTAAAAACATCACACTGATCATCAAAAGTTCATAAAATGCTCATGAATATTCAAAAATATTCTGAACTTGCCACAATCATCCAAAATTCATGAAATGCTCATAGTCATGAAAAGTTCATGAAATACTCATGCACACTTTTTGGGGTTTTAAATATAATGTTGTGATTGGCTGGATCATGAAAAGTTCATAAATTGCTCATAAAAGTATCTCATGAGCAAAACAGGAACTTTATATGAATGAACAATGTTCATAAACATTTCATGAACTGCTCTTTAAAATGGTTCATGAGCATTTTAAGAATTTTGGTTCATGAACATGACAAGTGAACATATAATGAGTTGTTCATGAATGTTTCATGAGTGCTCATGAACAGCTCATAAAGTCATGAACTCCATCTCGCAGGGGTAGTGAGGGGAGCAGCAACCTTACTGTGATCCCGGGGGAAACAACGGTAGAAGTTAGCAAAACCCAGGAAGCTCTGCAACTCCTTAAGAGCGGAGGGAACCGGCCACTCCTTCCCAACCTTGATCTTTCCAGGGTCTTCATCCAACTTGCCTCGTCGGATGATGTAGCCCAAAAAACGTTCCTGGTGAAATTCACACTTCTCCGTCTTAACAAAGAGCTTATTCCCGGGCAGTCTCTGGAGTACCTGGCGGACGTTGGTCTCACGTTCCTCACTGTTCTTCGAGAACATTTGAATATCGTCAAGATACACAAATACAAAGTGGTTCAGGAAATCTCGCAGAACATTGTTAACCAGGGCCTGAAATACTGCTGCGTTGTTAGTGACGCCAAAGTGCATGACAAGGCATTCAAAATGACCTAATGGCTGCTAATGGTTCCATTCGTCACCTTGGCGGGTTGAGTTAAAGGGGACCTATCATGCAAAATGCACCTTTGTACGTCTTTTATACATGAATATGTGTCCCCGGTGTACACATTGCATTCTTGCTAATTAGCCAAAATATGAACGGAATAAGGAGCAAGCATCGTAACAGAGTAAAATAAATAGGGACAACAGCTTGTCAGCTAACCATTCAGAAACGTCCTGCTGCAACCGAGATTTTTGCACCTCCACCAAAACCTCCGCTGCTTCAGGGTCAGTTTCTGGATCAAATTGATAGTATGCTTGAACGCATGCATTGCTCTGAGATGACATGTTTATTCAACACTCGTAATCACAGCAAGCATGGTAACGTGACTCTCGCCGGCTCATGCCTGCTCTTCTGCAGGGGGGCGTGGTCAGCTGCTGCTCAGAATTTTCAAAGACGGGCTTGGAATAAAGCGAAAATGAGCGAAACGAGGCATGTCTAAAAAATGATCTGTTTGGTATTTTGAAAAATAAAATGTATAAATATACCTTATATAGGTATGGTCATACACTATATCATTTAAATATAGCATGATAGGTCTCCTTTAAGTAAAAAGCACCTAGAGGGGTACAAAGGCAGAATTAAGAAGTGGTAAAGGGTACTTATTTTTAATGGTAATGTTGTTCAAATCTTGAAAATAAATACATGGCAGAGGTGACTTGTCCTTGCCCACGGAGAAGAATCCAGTACCCAGAGGGGAGGAGGATTGGTGGATGATTCCTGCAGCCACGAAGTCTGTGATGTACTTCTCTATTGCTTCCCTCTCAGGCCGAGACAGATTATAAAGCCGACTAGTGGGTAATGGCGATCCAGGGAAGAGGTCAATAGCACAGTTGTAGGGACGGTGGGGAGGAAGAGATAACCTTGTCCTTATTGAAGACCTCCCTGAGGTCATGGTAGACCTGACAGATCAACAGGGACAGAGGAACATGAGACAAGACTGGGAGAAACCGAAAACGGTCGCAAGGCAGACTGCAAACCATTAGAGTGACGGAAACTATGCCATTCCAAAATCCTGGTGGGGCTCAAGTCAGTATTTGTTATATAAATTACATACACGTCGCTATATCGCACCCCTTGACAGTGAGACGCCACGCGTGAGGCTTTTATTAGCTTGTATTAGTCTCCTTTTATCAGCTAAATTACATCGAGAGCAACAGGTGTGAGTTAAACAATACAATAGCCTATTCTGCTGATTCCACGTTGTTACAACATTCTACGCAGCGGCAGAAACAAGTAAAGTTGACATTCGACACGGAGAGAGAGAGAGAGAGAGAGAGAAAGAGAGAGAGAGAGAGAGAGAGAGAGAGAGAGAGAGAGAGAGAGAGAGAGAGAGAGAGAGAGAGAGAGAGAGAGAGAGAGAGAGAGAGAGAGAGAGAGAGAGAGACAGACAGACGCAGCACACAACAGGTGGGCTGTGTCTCTATTGTCATACAAAACACTTTTTCAAATGACCCATTATTACAAAAATATATTCAACAGTCACTATTCACTCTTCAGGCGGGTCGTGTGACTCTGGCACCTGTTCGACTTGTACCTCAATGCGAGGGCGTTTAAGAACAAATCTATCCATCCGAAATATACAATTAATCCTAGAAGTTCTGCTGTCTGTCGTCTGCAATTTACTCGGACTCTTCACTGTGAACGTGACGTATCGACATATCAGTAATGCACGACGCAGCAGACCCAACGTTTCGTTGCTCTGATTGGCTGTAGGTCTATTCAAATTGCATTCGGAGGCATTTTGATCTGACCGCGGCCTCGCTGATATTATAACGAGAGAATGTCCACACCTTTAGTGTATAAAACTCCCCCACGACTATTCCTTGCATCCCTCTAGCATTTGCCCGAATGGTCTCAACCATATTGCGTCAGAAACGTGCACTTGTTGTTACAGCAGGATCAGTTTGTGTGTTGTGGACACGACCAGTAGATTTTCGCAATCCGTGTTCTCAACATGCTTACTTTAACATACTTTTTCATGGTCGGGCTAAGGTAGGGCTAAGCCATTTCTTGGTATGGCTGTAGCCTACCCCAGCCATACCCTGGCGCCGCCACTGGGTAGAAGCATGGATGTATAATAAGAACTGGATACAGCGTGGGAGGCGGGGCCTCATTCATTCCTATGAGAGTTGCTCATTAGCGCATGATGATAAAATGGCCCAACTTTTGAGAGAGTGAAACGTCAAAGATTACCCGGCATGCCTGAGAAGTACCCGTATGTGCGCTCATAGAGCATGCGCAGCTTTAACCAAAATGCTCGTTCACATCAAGCACGTCAATTTGCGTACACGTAAAAATTGAAATGGCCCTTGAGAGGAAAAAGGTTCCCCACCCCTGGTTTACAGCAACGTTTCTGATAGGGGACGATACGTTGGGCCGTGGGCGGGACGTTGCCAGGAGTTGAACGTAAAGCTAGATCACATTTTAGTAATGTCGTCATGACTGCAGCAAATCTGGATCAGCTCTGTGTACCCCCGTTTTTAGAGATGTGGTATGGAGGAAAAGAAAGAGGGTTTTATTTGCTGACACTTTGTGAGTCTCCTGACACATATGTAATTATAAAAGACATCAAAAAGTGCATTTTGCATAATAGGTGACCTTGAACACAAAACACATTGATCATCACCAAATTAAATGTAACACCTTTTTAATCTGTAAACAATGTCTCAGACTACTGATTCAGATGAATAACTGCAGTGAATATACAAAGAATGAAAATGTATTCAAAAACTAACTAACTAACTAATAAGCTATATTAGGCTCTTTGCTGTAAACACTGCATCTCCCCTCTGTGGGAAGGGTAACGGTATTCTGGGTTAGATTCTGATAACATGTGGTCGACCCTTGGGTGTGTGCTCTCTGATGGATGAACATAATCTAGGGTTACCCATTCATTGCCTATGGAGGTCATTTTTTACCGGGACAGCATAGGTGTTACAAAGTTGACTAAACGTGGAGGATACTATAAGGCCTTGAGGCAATCAAATGTCAAACACACTATGTGTGATTGATGAAAGTAGTAAACCATCCCCTGCACACCTCAGATCCTCAGGGTCACGCTCACTGTGCTGTCTGTTGTCATAGTATGCACTAGTCTTGTTTGTTTGCTGTTTTTGGAATGTAGCTGGTGAGTTTCTGAATATCCTGCAGTTGGATTAGTTTGTACACACAGTGGGTCTAACCTGTTTGGCTTTAAAAGTTGCTCGTTTGTCAGTGGGAAAAAGTGTGATGCGAGATCTCACATCACACTCAGAAATTCAATCAAGATTAGTGTAAGCCTCCTATAAGCTTCAGTAATTAGTGCTCTTCCAAGCAAGGCAAGCTTACCATTCAGCTAAATAAGGGCTGCTGCACCAGGCTTAAAATAATTGCCTTACTCTATAAATCTTAATTTCTCTTACACTTCATGCACTGCATCCAATTGAATAGAATTTAACATCCATATATCGGCAGTGTTTTTTTCTGCTTAGATTTAATCTCAGGGTATTATGCTACACCGAGAGGAAATTATACTGTGTTGTCGATGTTGGCTGTGTAAATATGTCTGCATGTGGGAAGAGAAGGCGTGCTGGGTTCTCACCTCCTTATCTGCCTTTGGTGTTGTTTGTTGCAGATGTGCAAACAATGCATAGTCGTTTGAATACGATTATTATGTGTTCGTATGCTGTCACACATAATTAACACTAAAACAATACAATCCTTGACAACAATGTGGCTGGATAGATTGTTCACTGTTTGTATAGTGCTAACATGTGGCTCTGAAACAATATTTAAGAATGATTGCCACATATGGATTAGTTAATATGTATGCAGTTAATTAAAGATTAAACAATGGCGATGAAGTTATTTGATAACATTCCTGTCCTCTAATGCAGAGGTTCCCAAACTTTGCCATGCCAAGGGCCCCCATTTTTTAAATGATGTGTACAAGTGCCTCGCGATGGTGCATGCAGTGCTTCTGCCTGATCAAAGCTGTCACTCCGCTTTCTCTGCCTGTCACAGCCCCCCTGCCCCCTCTGAGCACACACCACACAGCGAGACCAGTCAAGTCCGTTTGAGATGATGTACTCATCTAAAACTTGGAAATGTCTCTTCATGTGGTCCTACCTTCCAGTGCTTTGCAAAATAATATTTCCTCAACAAAGTTGTCTTCTGAAATAAATCTGATGTATGCAAGCAACTCTGCGACATGTGCTACATCCGTGCTCTCATCCAGCTGCAGAGCGAAGCATTCACTCGCTCTCACTTGCTCCAAAAGCTGAGCAGATACTCAGTTTCACTCTCAGTAGGGGCAGCTCGATTCTGATTGGCTTGAAGGGCGGTCGTGAGATTCAAAAACAAAAAATATGAAAAGATTGGCATCAAAGGACACATATGCAGTTATTAATAACATCTAAAAACATTTTAAAAAAAATGTAACTTTAAAAAAAAGAAAAATGCCTGTTTCCCTCAAACTTTGCGTGACCCCCCTGGTGCCCCCCCGGGGGGACGGGGCCCCCACTTTGAAAAACACTGCTCTAATGCACAGCCAAAGATTGGATTTGTATGCAAGCTGTGTATGGATTACATCTAATAATCACCAATGAAATGGCATTGGGATGTGTTCACTGGCATGTTTGGCCTCTAATTAAACAGTGCAATGCTGCGTTAATGTCCTCTAGAGGCTAAAGGCTTCATTACACTGCAAAACAATCCATTTTGCATTATCAGGGGCTTTAAAGGTCACCTATTATGCAAAATCCACCTTTTCATGTATTTTATACATAGACATGTGTCCCCTCTGTGTAAAGAGATTCTGAAAGTTTCAAGAAAAAAGATTCGCTCACTTTTTGTCCTGATCCATTTATATAAAAACCTGTCTGAAAATGAGCTGATCAGATTTTGCCCACTTTATGATGTCATAACGATTTGTTGGCTTGTGTAACCATTAGCCAATCACCAACCAAGGCAACCCCTTATGTCCATTCCCTTCGCTGTTCAGTTCTGCTGTTTGAGTCGAAAAGAGAAACCGGGCAGTTAGACAGTCTCATGAATATCGTGAGTAAGAGAAGCCGATTAAGAGGTTATCCTGGTTACTTTGGCAGGGAGTGAGAACATGTTAAACATGATGTTCAGAAAATGTGTTGTGTGTGGCTCACTGTGTTGGAGGATACTGTGTATTCACTGAAAAAGATCAAACAACACTGCATGTACACGGTAGGGCTGGGCGATTTTTTTTTTTTCTAACTAATGGACAATTTTCGATTTAAACCTCGATTTTTTCATTTTTTTTCTAAACAAACCAGACCAAGGCAAAATTTCAATACATATTTTCTTTAATAACACAATACAAATAAATGAGATACCAAGTAGTCTAGGCCTATGTGAACAAATCAGTTGTTCAAGAATAAAAAAATAAAAATAAAAACAGCACCACGGCACTTGGCTGTCATTAATGTGCAAAGATTATTATTTTTTTAAATCAAACGGAAAAAAAAATCTCTTGTAGGCCATCCCTGAAAAAACTTGTAAAATGAAATACAACAAATAATAAATAATGATAATGAAATGAATAATAAAAAAATACCCTCAAACAAAATAACATCCCTTTAACTTTCTAGGAAGTTGTCTTTCTACAGACCTTACACAGAACAGTTGTTTGTTCTATGTATGACCGCTTGTACCCGAACCACTTCCATACAACTGAAGTAGCACCTTTTTTAGGAATGAGTTCTTCATCTGTGTTCGTGGACATGTTTATGGTACGTCTGTCGGTGAAGCGGTGAATGTGATTGTAGTAGGCTATGTGACTACCCGATCTGCAGCTCTGCACATGCGCACAGTGTTATAAATTAAAATCAATGTTTTTGATGGCATAAAGTACCTTAAACATACCGTCAGTTTAAATGCTGTTTTATACTGAAAACCAGAAGTTCTCGTGCGCAGTTGTTAAGCTTTTATTCTGAAAATCCTTCATCTCCGGTTAGCATTTAGCATGTGGCTAATATACCATTTACTATAGAGGTGAATTTAGTAGCAATATGACACGGAGTGTTGCACACCGAAACCTACTGATTTCAACACTACAACTACTGTATAGACGTCGAGATATTATTATTGCTGAATATTAAATGAAGGTACAGTTTATTTGAATACGTTTGTTTACAGACGTGGGTAGCATGAGACAACATCCGGAACTACCAGAAATGAAACCAGCCGTGAAGTTTTTCCTGTCTTGAGTATTGATTACAGTGTTCAAAACCATATTAAATGAAAAGTCATGAAAGAGATAAGGAGGAGAAAAGGCGTGTTTAGTTATATATGTAATGTACAATGTCTGAGTCCTCTGTTATGCTCAACAACGAACACAGCATAACAACAGCAGATCGGGCAGAGCTGCAGATCGGGTAGTCACAGGCCAACCTGATCTCACCAGAATGTGTGACTCCACCACGACTCCTTAACACCACAATGCGTGGTGGAGTCACGAACTTTGTTACATTTGCGTGTCGGCACCACGCAAACAACCCCAATGTAAAGTGAATGAGGCTCCTTTGTCGTGGTGCACACACGCATTTCTACAACGTCCCGCAGTGAGCTTTTATTCTATACAACGTTTTTAAAATCTACTATATAGCTTGTAGTAACTCACGGGAGGCTTCTTTTATTTTATTTGTATTCATAATAATTTATATATTTTTTGGGACTACACCATGAACCCCGTGATCAGCCCTCAAGCTCTTTGATTGGTTGACCTCCAACTGCATTCCATATGAAAAAAAACGTTTCGTAAAAGTGAAAATCATACTTTATTCAGGCAATACAATATAGCAGCAATGACATATAAAGTGCAAGAGAAGATACCCCTGTATTAAAGTGCATTTAGCGGTTGACCTTTAAAACTATTGAGAGTGGGACAATCCCGTATTCCACAATGAGCTGCCTTTCATGGAAAGTACATTTTGTCCAAAAGTGGTCCGTCTACGGTGGACTTCTGGTTTCTGACCTAGTGCAACTTCCAGTGTCTTTTTTGTGGATGAATTCCCCTAAGGGTGGGGGGGCACATCGTTTTAAAAGACTTAAAATGGTTAAAACTCAAGAAATGGTGTTTATCAAGGATGGTATGGTATGAATGTGGCTTTTCTGTCAAACACCTTGATAGCTCTCTTGTACAGCTGTTCTCTGGGTTTCAGGTTTGTGGCACAAGCAAACGACCAGTTTGTAAAACAGTATTCAATGTGGGATAGAATCACACAGTGGAGGTTACTTTGCAGCATTGACAGTTAAGAAGGGATTAAGCATACTATCCTGGGCCCAGGAGTTCAAAACTTGTAATCCCTATCTGATCAGATCAGATTTGGATTTTGTGGAATTCAAAACCAAAAAACAGGATTAGGATCACTTTGATATCCGATCAGATCAGGAAATCCAATCCAAGCTTTAATCTGGATCAAATCTTCAAAACGGGTAGTTCAAACCGACAACACAGGATTGGGATCAATTTGATCCCAAAAAACTGGATTATCCTGATCCCACCAGAGGGGTGGCTTTCCAGTGGATTACCAGAGCAAAATGTACTGTAAAATGTATTTAAAAATATGTTTCAATATAAATAAAATGGCAAAGTTTGTCAACTGAAATAATACACAATTTTTAGCCTTCATGGGAAATCAATTTTATTTTTCATTTTTTGCTCACATTTGTGGTGGCCTATTTTGTTTTCAACCAAATGTTGATGACATAAATGTTTATGCTCATGAAAGTATCACAACAAAGATTGTCAATCACAAATGTAATTTAGATTAAAGAAAAAATATCTTCAACAAAAAAAAGTCCATCACCTTTCAAAAGTAATTGCGGACAATAGATGTCTGCAATGTGGTATCTTGTCTTCCTTGTATTCCTTTTCATGTCCACTAGATGGTGATCGGTAGGATTAAAGCACTGATATTCAGGATCTAGTAGGGGTGTAACGGTTCACAAACATTTCGGTTCGGTACGTACCTCGGTTTTTAGGTCACGGTTCGGTTCGGTACGTTTTCGGTACAGCAGAAAAAATTATCACAAAACATAACATATTTTTTTTTAATTATTATTAAACTGTGAATAATGTATTCACTCAAATAAATACAAAATATAATAAAATAAACATTAAGGTGCAGCATTTCGATGAACTGAAATAATCTGTATTTGAACTTTACTGTACTAGTACTCACAAAACATAAACTATTAGTTTTGGGTTTTTAATTATTATTAAACTATGAATATTCACTCAAATAAATATAAAATATAATAAAATAAACATTAAGGTGCAGCTTTTCGATGAACTGAAATAATCTATATTTGAACTGTACTGTACTAGTACCTAAGCAGCCAGTTTGACATTATGACTTGCTTGTCATTGTATGTTCATGTTTTTTTAAAGAAAAATGTACTTGTCCACATTGCTTGACGAAAGGGCAGATCTGCTGGCACTAGCAATGTCTCCTGCTTTGGAGAACACACCCTCTCGCTAGGGACAGAGGTAGTAGCAGATACAGCCAGGTAGCGCTTTGCTAACATGGCAACATAAGGATATTTGGCGTTTGTAATAGCTTTGGCTCGGTCTGAAGTTTTTGCGAGTGGTGGAGGCTTAAATGCTAATGGGGGTTGGGTTTGCACTTCAGTCTTTTGGTACCGGTGATATTCACGTTCGGGTGATGCCTTTTCAAATGAGTGTGCAAGTTTGAAGTATTGCCAGCTGCGTAACCAATTTTAGTTGAACAATGCCGACAAACAGCTTTGGTTCGGTCCACCTGTCTTTGTCCGTCATCCTTGTACGTAACTGCGAAACCAACATGTTCCCAAACCGGAGACTTCAATGATGCTGGAGGATTTTCGAGCTCAACTTGATCTGCGTTCGCCATTTCGACAGTTCCTCAAATTACTGACTACATTTGAACGCATCCCTCTGACCAGCTCGTCCAATGAAATGACTTGCTCGCTCTATGACGCGTTGATCACAATGGGAGCAAATTACTCTGAATGCTGCGACGCAGCACCTGAGATTACTTCCAAGAAGTTGTTCACGTTCTCAATTTTTTACGTTTAACGTTATATTCGTTCGGTACACACGTGTACCGAACCGAAGGGCCCGTACCGAATAATTTCGGTACGGGTACGTGTACCGTTACACCCCTAGGATCTAGTTATCTTGACAAATCGTAATCTGGATCAGGGTGATCCTATCCTGAATTGCTTTGAAAAAAATGGGATTTCAAAATCTGATCGGATCTGATTGAGATTAAAAGTTTTGAACTCCAGGGCCCAAGAGTTCAAAGCTTTTAATCTCAATCAGATCCGATCAGATTTTGAAATCCCATTTTTTTTTGTGATCCAGGATCAGACAAGTCGGCCAAATGTTGTCCCTGGAGTTCAAAGCTAGGATAGGATAGGATCAATCTGATCCAGATTACGATTTTTCAAGATGACTAGATCCTGAATATCAGTGCTTTAATCCTACCGATCGCCATCTAGTGAATATGAAAAATAATACAAGGAAGACAAGAGACCACATTGCAGAGACATCTGTAATGTTTAATTATATTTTAAATACATAAAGGACATCAAATCATAATGAAATTGTAATTAAAAAAAATACTCCCACTAGGGTAACAACAATAAAGCATTCATTCAAAGGCAGCTGGATCATCCAGGCGTGCTTTGAGGAGCTGAATTCTCAGTGAGGTTTCAGTTTGCTGAAGCCGGCACAGCTGTATTTGTTCTTCGGCCAGACGGATCTGCATCTCTGCCCTCTCCGTTTCACGGCTCAGCAGAGTCTCATAGGCATCATCCCTCTCCGTGTCACGGCTCAGCAGAGTCTCGTAGGCATCATCCCTCTCCGTGTCACGGCTCAGCAGAGTCTCGTAGACATCGTCCCTCTCCGTTTCACGGCTCAGCAGAGTCTCGTAGGCATCATCCCTCTCAGTGTCACGGCTCAGCAGAGTCTCGTAGACATCGTCCCTCTCCGTTTCACGGCTCAGCAGAGTCTCGTAGGCATCATCCCTCTGCTCTGGTTTTCTGGTGCGCTTGCATTTTCTCTTTAGAGGTGGCTCTTGCAGTGTGTCATCAGGCCTGGCTGAAGGTCCAGCTTCTGAATCCACATGGGTCAGGAGGACCTCATCTTCAATGGTGTGTGTCACATCAGGTGCATTGACGACCTGACATGAAAGTTTATCAATATACTTTATACCCCTTAATAAGATGATCACAAGCATGCATCCTGGAAAATTGTAGTACTATGATGCTATGTAAGACATATAGCCATTGTAGTACTATGAAAATAACAATTATACAAGATAATAATTGTAGGAACAAGGATAAAATCACACATACCTGGGACTCACCATCCAGTACAACGTTTGGTATTCCATGTAAAGACTGTGACTGCTGACCACCAATGATATCAAGTACCACATCTGTGTATTGTCCCCTTTTATGTGGTTTGTTACCCGTCTGTGGGTTTTTAGCCTGGCTGTGGTCTTTGGCTGCTTCAAATTCTTCCTCCTCAACCTCACTTGGTCCACCGTCCTCTTGTGTCCAGATTCTGTGGCATTCACATTGTCTGTAACTTCCATCCATATTCCGCCCTTCACTTTAGTCGCTCCACCCTCTCTGTTAAAGCTACCAACTATGGAGTCATAATTGTTCCTTACACCCAGCAGCAGTGCATGGGTCTCAGCAGATGTAAAATTAGGCCCCTTTTTGTCCATCTTTCCAACTCAATGGTTTGGTCAGGTCAGCAATTAGTTATATAGGTCTGGCCTTGCTATTAATTACATAATTAACCACAGGCCCTAACCAATCTGGACATTCATTCCAGGTGTGTATTTGCAATGAGTTGTTATTCAGAGACTGATGTAGGCCTACTGACTGAAACAACAGGCAGAACACAGTCATGGCAGGGATTGTTCACATCTTCCATGCTGGAAGGAGAGGTTACCGCCAAAGGGTCCACACCGAGCGCCCCAAACCTCTCCAACAGTACACAACAGAAGAACTGTACAATCGTTTTCGATTTGGACTTGATGACATCAACTACATTGCTGATCTGGTCAGGCCACAACTGCAGTGCAGAACCTTGCGGAGTCATGCTCTGACTGTAGAGGACAGGTCCTCATTGCCCTGCGCTTTTACGCATGTGGAACATTCTATGAGGTCATAGCTGACAGCATGGGAGTCCACAGGACAACAGTGGGTGAAGTGGTGACAGCTGTGTCTGATGCACTGGCTCGCCTGCTGGATCACTTTGTGACTTTTCCCACTGATGGCCAGATTGCCAAAGTGAAGCAGAAGTGTTTTCTTCTGGGAGACATGCCCAACACCATTGGGGTGATCGACTGCACCCATGTACATATTCAAGCACCTCGTCAGAGGGAGTGGGCGTATGTCAACAGGAAAGGGAGGCACAGCATCAATGTGCAACTTGTGGGAGATGCTGACCTTGCCATCACCAACTGTGTTGTGAGATGGCCTGGGTCAGTCCACGATGCACGTATCTTCAGAGAGAGCCGGTTGTTCACTGAATTCCAAACCAACAGGCCGGATGGAGTTATATTAGCCGACAGTGCCTACCCACTCCTACCATGGGTGATGACACCTTTTCCCACGGCCAACACTCCTTCACAGATGCGCTACAACAACGCCCATGGAAGAACAAGGTGTGCATTGAGCGCTTGAATGGAGTACTGAAGAGGCGTTTTGCATGCCTCAACTATCTGAGAGTGGAACCCCAAGGAGCATGCCAAATAACACTGGCTTGTATTGTGCTACACAATATCGCTGTCCATCGCAGAGTCCCCCTCTCTGACATCGATGATCCCCCAGAGCCCCTCGCACCTGCTGATGATCTAGGCCCACCTATGGATTTCCCTCTAAATGAGAGACTGAGTGGTGGTGCAAGGCCAGATGCTATTGTCTGCAATTACTTTTGAAAGGTGATGACAGATGATGGACTTTTTTTTGTTGAAGATATTTTTAATTTAATCTAAATTACATTTGTGATTGACAATCTTTGTTGTGATACTTTCATGAGCATAAACATTTATGTCATCAACATTTGGTTGAAAACAAAATAGGCCACCACAAACGTGAGCATGAAGGCTAAAAATTGTGTATTATTTCAATTAACAAACTTTGCCATCTAATTTAAATTGAAACATCTTTTAAAATAAATTGTACAGTACATTTTGCTCTGGTAATCCACTGGAAATCCACCCCTCTGGTGGGATCAGGATAATCCAGTTTTTTGGTATCAAATTGATCCCAATCCTGTGTTGTCGGTTTGAACTACCCGTTTTGAAGATTTGATCCAGATTAAAGCTTGGATTGGATTTCCTGATCTGATCGGATATCAAAGTGATCCTAATCCTGTGTTTTGGTTTTGAACTCCCCAAAAGATAAATCTGATCTGATCAGATAGGGATTACAAGTTTTGAACTCTTGGTGACCAGCATTTTATATAAATACTGGTATGATTATTTAAACCTGAGAACATAATGTATTCTGGTAACTACCACAATAAATACATTGTATAGTGTTCATAACAGTATTTTAATGTAATAAATAGTAATAAATAGCTAGTTAATATAATAAAATACACAGTAACATTACAATAATTATACCAAAAACAACCAACCTACATCAAAATAAATATATTATCTAAAACAATAAATAGTATTACATATCTAAATGGGAACAAAAACAGTAACAATATGTATGATAAAACATGCAACAAAGAAATTACAAAAAAATGTCTTAAGTGTTTTGTTTTTTTCTTGTTTATGTCCATAATTTTTCCGTTTAGTCCAGCCTTTCCCAATCCGGCCTGCATTTCTGTCTGTTGAATCCACTTCTTGAAGCAAACTGAAAATAAATGTACATATATACGTTATAGCAGTGGCGAACCCAACAAGTCCTCCAACTCATACGACCAAATGGGTCGATTGTTTAAGCCCTTATTACGACCAAATATGTCGTTTGTTCAAGCGCATAATACGACCTATAATTACGTTTTAAAATTGTCAGCCTCTAGTGCTCCCGTTCAATGCAAACGTTACAGAGGGTTGTTTATTCACAAATAACCCTCTCTGTAAAATTCTAAATTGTAGGATAGTTTGGCCATTAAAACGCTTTATGATTAGATTTCTAGCGAGAAGTATATATTGTACTTTTAGAATCCACGTCCAGTCGATATGTAGGATCTATAGTTTGATAGATATTACGAAGATGATTTGAGGTTTCGTCAGGAGAACGTGTATATGCGGCAAGCTTCCATGTAAAGTTACGGGTTGAAAACAGTATTTCCGGTCTCTACGTTTTCATAATAAAACCAATGATCAAATTATTTAACAGTGATATCTGCACTACTCATCCACTAAAAAACATCAGTTTATCCTAGTTAATTATACGACATTAATTGGTTTAAATTGTGTACAATGCTTTTGTGTTTTTCCCATAGGTTTTTCTCTTTCGATTCTGAGAGACACATTTCTTTTTTCAGAGGTTTTGTCGGGATATAGTGTTTATGTGATATGAAATCGGAAAACATTAGATGCCGCCAAAACTGAATACGTGACGTGGACCATAAATATATCAACAATTAAACAACATCTTCCATTTCTTTTCACACAATACGTCTCCTTGCAGTATCAACACTAATTCGGCTGACTTTTATATTTGATCCAATTAGTAGATAGTCTGTATTTATACCATAACGGTGCACAGCTGATAGAAAGGGACTTTTTTGTAGTTTTTAAAGATATTACTGATTTTATGAACTACCTTTCCAACTCCTCATGCAGTTGACTGTTACAGGTCTATACAAGTTAATGGTACAATGCATAAGCTTCACGTCGAGAGACTGAAACTGTATTTTCCTTTAACGTTCTGTTTTAATTTCACAATAAAGTGAATAGTCATATTATGTACGATATTATTATGTTTTATTAACTAGACCACTGGTCTAAACCGCACCTCCTAGTGGTTAAAGCACGTTATTGAATTTAGTTGATGAAAACATTTACATATTAAGAGGAGCGTACATACAAAATAGGGGTCAATGATAGAAATATAGAATGGAAAATATCAAGAAGATACTGTAGTGATCTCTACAATAAAACAGTTTAGTGCAGGACGTCCAAAGATATTAACAGGAGGATGTGCAAAACAGGAGGATGTGCAAAACGTCCTTTTATACGGTGTGATGCGCGCGCATTCAGGTAGGCCCGCCCAGGGCCGGCTACGTCTATAGAAGTCTCAGTGGGAGAATGCTTGCGGGGTAAGAGAGTACCCATAGAGTCCAGCAGAGGGCTCCGCCCTACCTGAATGCGCGCGCATCACACCGTATAAAAGGAGGCCTCGCCTCCTGACTATCATCCTACACTTCTCTTCAGCGAGCGGAATAGGACTGTCAGTGACCCGAGTAGAGGGCTCCGCCTGTGCTAATATAACGTCGGGTTACACTACGTAACCCGACGTTATATCTCTCACAGGCTCCGCCCTCTACTGGACTCTATGGGTACAGTGGGTGGAGCCGCGATGTATACGCGCACTGTCGTCCAACAATATTCCACCCTACTGCCCCTGACCGGCTATTATGGTCAGCAGCTGCTGCCCCACCTTCTCCTTTAACCCGGTTGTAACCGAGGAGAAATCTGGGCTGTGGCTGACAGAGCACACCCTGCTGCGCTTACCTCGCAAAAAGTGTGCTCAAAAAACAGTGCCGGGGGACCCCCCCACCCTGGATGGGGAGAGCCCCCTCGGCCCCGAAAGGGCTTACTACACGCCTGCCTCCCTGAATCCCTAAGGATAACAGGGAGAGCGCCAGAGCCCCTGCCCCACACTCAAACACTGACCCCGTGCCGAGTGTGTGGACTAAAGTGTGGAGGGCTCCCCCCCTCCTGCTCTCGGCAGGAGGAGAGCAGCCCTCCAGCCCTGTAAGGGCCCAGTGCGCCACCCCCGCCCCTCCCGGGACCCTCCGAAGGCCCGAGAACAGCGAAGGCGCATTACGTCCGGGGAGGGGGTCAGATGCCAACTGACCCACAACCCCCCTCCCCCCTACCAGTCCTGTGTTGCCCCCGCAAGTACAGACGAGGAGAAAGAGCCCGACATGTCCAAGAGATAAAACCTTATGAAGGGGCCTGGCGTCGACCAAGACGCCGCTGTGCATATATCCTCCACACTCACACCGTTGAATAAGGCTGTTGACACAGCCACAGCCCGTGTGGAGTGTGCACGAACCCCCGTGGGGCAGGCTCTCCCTGCCTGTCCGTAGGCATGTGCAATGCACTCGCAGAGCCAGCCTGCCAGGCGTTTCTTGGACAGAGCTTTCCCGATCACCCCGCCCCCGAAGCACACGAACAGCTGTTCGGGGGGTCTAAGGGCAGCCGTGCGCTCTACATAACATGCTAGCGCACGCACCGGGCAGAGGAGGTGCAGTTTAGCTTCCCTGGTCCCAGCATGGGGGGGAAGACTAAAACCCCCTAACTGAATAGCCCTTGACCTGAACGCACTCCTTAGGCTCTTGGGCACAAAGGAGGGGTTCGGTCTGAGTGTTGCGCCGCTCCGGTCCCCCCGAATCTGTAAACAGCTCGGGTGCACCGACAGAGCAGTTAACTCGGACACTCCTTTGGCTGACGTTAAGGCAAGAAGCAAAGCTGTCTTCCACGACAGTGCTTTCAGAGAAGAGAGCTCCAGAGGCTCAAATAGTCACGAGGCCAGAGCCTCGAGCACTAGGGGCAGGTCCCACTGTGGGGTGGAGGCGTGCACTACTGGGCGCAGCCTCCTGACCCCCTGTAAAAACCGCGACATCAGTGGTTGACTAAAGGCTGACCTGCCCAACCTGATCTCACCAGAATGCGTGACTCCACCACGACTCCTTAACACCACAATGCGTGGTGGAGTCACGAACTTTGTTACATTTGCGTGTCGGTACCACGCAAACAACCCCAATGTAAAGTGAATGAGGCTCCTTTGTCGTGGTGCACACACGCATTTCTACAACGTGCATTGTGAGTAATGCAACTGTTAATTTTATTAAATTAGTTTGTTTTTAAGGAAGGCCAGAGCTTCAGCTCTGTCAAATAGATTGTTCCCTTTAGTTAACGTTTTTTAAAAGATAATGATCATGTCTTGTATTACGAGCGTCCATTCCCATTGGATAACGGAGAATTTTACACCCGGAAGTAAGTAGCCTATTCTCCTTACTGTCGATTGATTTTACAGTGATATCTGCACTACTCATTGACTAAAAAACACCAAATTGTCCTTGTTAATTACACAACATTGATTGGTTTGAATTGTGTGCAATGCTTTTGTATTTTCCCCCTTCGATTCGGAGAAACAAATATTTTTTCGGAGTTTTTGGACGGCAGAAGACACTACACTACCCAGAATCCTCAGCTATCGTTTGGGACTACACCATGAACCCCGTGATCAGTCCTCAAGTTCTTTGATTGGTTGACCTCCAACTGCATTCCATATGAAAAAAAACGTTTCGTAAAAGAGAAAATCATACTTTATTCAGCAGTGCTTGCTTTACTCTTTGATAGTCATCACATGAATGCATTGTAATAAATGGTTTGGCTGCATTAAATATTACACATCTGTCTTAGTTCTTTATTTATCTACAGAGATCGGGCATCAGAATACACCGGAAACTATTCTTTTACCGTTCTGTTTTAATTTCACAATAAAGTTAGTAGTAATATTTTGTTTTGATATTATTGTTTTTTATTAACTACTAGACGACTGGGTCATGTTAAGACCATCTTTTTTTGGTTGCTATGGGTTTTTTCCATCGCTTTTGTGTTACAAATATCAAAACAATAACAAAATAATATTCGTCGTAAACTAAACCGGAAACAGCAGTATATTTTATTTTGTTAACACTGTAAACTTGACAGCCTTTTAACCCAAACCACCTACTGGTTAAAGCACGTTATTACACGTTTAGAGTAATTGCAATGCAGGAAGATTGTGTTGCTTTTTAATGACTGTTTAAAATGCCTTTTTCTTAATGTCTTTCATTTTTGTAACGCACTTTTGAATGTGTTATATTTTATGAAAACATTCAAATATTAAGAGTACATACAAAATAGTGGGAAAGTAGAAGGTCAATTATATAAATATAGAATAGAAAATATCAAGAAGATACTCAAATGATATCTAGAGTAAAACAGTTTAGTGCCTGATAGGAGGATGTGCTAACTAATAAGGCTTTAATTAAAGAAATGTGCAGAATACGACAGTGTAATGGTGGAAGTATACACATTGATAGATGTCTTGTAATGCACTGTTGATGAACCTGTGACCCAAGTTGTTCATTCATTGCATAACTACACTGTTGTGTATATGATATGTCAATAAACCTTAGAAAATCTTGAAAGGGATGTGCAAAATAGCAATTATATACAGTCTTTAATGAACTATTAGAGAATAACGAGTAATGAATATGCTTTAAACGGATCTGCAGATAAATATTTAGTCTTCTCAAGCACCAACTATCAAATATCTCGCCTGATTGTTGACACTTGACAATCACCTTCACTGAATTTCATTCAGGTGTAACTAAAGTCTGATTTAAGGGTTGTTTATATTTCACATCATTAATCAAAATCTGTAAAGTAACTAAAATAAATTTAGTGGATACCAGGTTAACCTTAAAGAAAGCCCTCAGGATTATAAAAGACCACCATCACCCCAGCCACAAACGGTTCTGTCTGCTGCAGTCTGGCAGGCGGTACCGCAGCATCCGGACTAAAACCACCAGACACAGAGACAGCTTCATCCCACAGGCCAGAAGACTATTAAACACCTGCATTTAGAAATAACATTCATCTGGCTGCTACTTAGAAATTATTTATCTAATATATCATATTCCAATCACTTGTATATAGACTCTTATTGCACTATTTCACTATTTTTTCTGTGCATCTGTTTTATTGCGTAGCACTGTTGGAGGAGCCTGTGACCTAAGGGGGGGAGGGGGGTAGGACACGTTCGATTCCTGTTTTGAATAGTGTGCCGTCGATGGGTTTCATTCCATTTCAAAGTCCTTTTGGACGCTCTGTGTAAACGTCGCGCATCCAATCACAGAGGTTGAGGACTGATCACGGGGTTTGTCAAGCTAAGCACATGGTGTAGTCCCAAACGATAGCTGAGGATTCTGGGTAGTGTAGTGTCTTCTGCCGTCCAAAAACTCCGAAAATATATTTGTTTCTCCGAATCGAAGGGGGAAAATACAAAAGCATTGTACACAATTCAAACCAATCAATGTTGTGTAATTAACAAGGACAATTTTGTGTTTTTTAGTCGATGAGTAGTGCAGATATCACTGTAAAATCAATCGACAGTAAGGAGAATAGGCTACTTACTTCCGGGTGTACAATTCTCCGTTATCCAATGGGAATGGACGCTCGTAATACAATACAGGGGACATGATCATTATCTTTTAAATAACGTTAACTGAAGGGAACAATCTATTTGACACAGCTGAAGCTCTGGCCTTCCTTAAAAACTAACTAATTTAATAAAAATAACAGTTGCATTACACACAATGCACGTTGTAGAAATGCGTGTGTGCACCACGACAAAGGAGCCTCATTCACTTTACATTGGGGTTGTTTGCGTGGTGCCGACACGCAAATGTAACAAAGTTCGTGACTCCACCACGCATTGTGGTGTTAAGGAGTCGTGGTGGAGTCATGCATTCTGGTGAGATCAGGTTGGACCTGCCGCAAAATCCCTCATGGCAGGACGAGATGGCTGCTGCATACACTTTCACTGCTGAATGCGCAAGCCCTCTGTCCACCAGTAACTGTAAGAAGGATAAAATAGAGCCTAACTCACAAGATAGGGGCTCTATTCTCCGCTCCTCACACCATCGCTGGAATCCTAGCCACTTTGGCCTGTAACAGGCTGTGGTGGATCCAGCTCTAGCTGCCTGGATAGACTGAATAACACTATCAGACAATCCACCCTGTCTCAACCTGTCCCTCTCAGGAGCCAAACCTGGAGAGGACGGCCGAGAGTGGGTAACGCCCCGATTGCACCTGCCTCTTGAGACATCGCCCCCCAGAACTGGGGAACCGCCCAGGGCTGGCCCACCTTCATCCGTGTCATCTCTGAGTACCACGGCGCCCCAACGCGATCCGGAGCCACTAGGATGACTGACAGACGTTCTCGCCTCACTCTCCTCAGGAGGGGGAGAATGAGACGCGTATGGAAAGGCGTATAGCAGCTTCCTTGGCCATGGCTCGTGTGCAAACGCGTCCACCCCCAAGGGTGGGTCGTCGCTCCGAGCCACGGAGAACCACAGGGCACAGTGGCTGTTTCGCCGGCTGGCGAACAGATCCACTTCCGCTCTCCCGAACTGGGCCCAGATCTGCTTCACCACCTTCGGGTGAAGCACCCACTCGCCTGGCAGGGGGCCGCCCCTCGACATGAGGTCGGCCCCTCTGTTCTCCAGTCCCGGGATATGGAGGGCTCTCAGAGATAACACCACCTCTGAAGCCCATAACCACAGCCTCTCCACTGTGGTCAACAAGGCGGCGGATCAAACTCCGCCCTGCCTTACCAGGAGATTACTTCTCCTGGTAATCTGTATGATTTTTTTTTTTCCTTCGTGTTTTCCTCTTTGTTCCCGCCCCCGTAGCAGTGAGGCAGACGGCTCTGTAACTCGGCAGCAGGTTTGATCCCACCAACGTGTCTTTGAGCTGAACCTGGAAAAGTTAAAAGAAAATTCTCCAAAACCCTTCAGAAGCATTTAACATGGCACAGTGACACGGACGGACGGACTGTTGTGAAAAGTATTTTCTGTGGTGCTGTTGTCGCTCCTGACCATTACATGTCTCCCCTGAATTAGGGGCCTGAAATGCCGGAGGACTAACCCCCTAAACGCACCAGGAGCGTCTGCGCCGTGTTACGGCCGCGCCGCGGCGGTCGTAAGGATCGCGGCCACTCTAGTCAAAGGGTGCTGTTCCACCACACGCGCCGCGTTACGGCTCAGACGCGTCCCAGAAGCGGCTCGGCGCAGCGCTTCTCTAAAATTAGGATGAATCCTATTTTTGCCGCGGCGCAGCCGTAAGGTAAGGTCGGGCAGGCAGCCCCCCCCTCGCAGGAAGTGGAAAGGTGAGCATCCGGGCCAGGCCCATCCCGCATACTAATTTAGCAGACCCCCCTCCTTCATCACAACACCTCCACTACGATACGCACAATGGACGACGAGGTGTTCATAATGGAAGTGGAGAAACACACAATTTTATACGATGTAACCAATGCTCTTTACAAGGACAAAGGACAAGGCCTGGTTTTTAGTCGCTGCAGTTTGTGGAGTGGAAGGTAACAACTACATATTAATGTTTTAAAGTTAATTAATACTTGTAGGTACAGTACAGAGCCATTCAGTAGTTTAACATCTTGTGAAAGTCGTTAAAAAACTGTTCAGTAAACTTGCATTTCACAATAAAGTAAGATCTTATTTCCTATATCAAGATTATAATATTATTATATTATTATTATTTTGTATTTATATTTTTATAAATATTGGTTTTTTAACTATACTTTATCTTGTGAATTTCGCCCAGGGATCAATACAGTTGTTTTTAACTCTTTATAATGATATTATATTTTTGTATTATAATTTGTTTTTATTCATGTGTTATAACAACTACCCAAAATACTCTCAATAATGTTTAAATACAGTATGCTGTGGTGGAAAATCTTGCATTTATAGTCAGATAAATTGTGAGGACAGACAAGAATAATTTGGCAGTCATTTGTCAGACAAAACCATTTATTATAAATTGTATTACATACACAGCATCCTAGGCGATAGCTGAATGCTAGGCTGACCAATGAGTCCCTGGAAGCCAAGTATCTGAAGGGTAAAAAAAAGCAAAGAAAAATATGTGAAATCATGTTATTAATCTGAATCTATTCTTTGTTTCAGTCGACATTTGCAAGGCACGATGGAAGTCACTCCGGGAGGCTTTTGTTAAAAACAGGAAGAAATCTCTCCCAAGTGGATCTGCAGGCGGCACGCAAAAGGGCTGGAAGTATACAGACATAATGTCCTTCCTTTTGCCCTATGTACAGCAAAGGAGGTATGTATGCACATCT
Source organism: Pseudochaenichthys georgianus (assembly GCF_902827115.2). NCBI lineage: Eukaryota > Metazoa > Chordata > Actinopteri > Perciformes > Channichthyidae > Pseudochaenichthys > Pseudochaenichthys georgianus. The sequence goes on along the minus strand of NC_047507.1, from coordinate 44,389,003 downwards.
TTTAATTTATATAATTTTGTAATTTGTGATGATGTATTGCAAAGGGTATGAAAGACTTTATTTTAAATTACATAAATATGTTCCTATTGCATAAATTAATCCCCAGAAAAAAGGTTTTAATTGTTTTCATGTTGTTTCTTTTCATATAGTTCAAAAAGCAGCTTGAGCAATCCTTCCCCTGTAGAAGACATGGAGAGAGCATCTACACCCCTGTCATTGGAAACAGAGGAACATGCCAGGACAGCATGTGGATCTCCAGCCCCACCACCTACAGCCCCACCACCTCTGGTACCCACAACCTCTGCAGAGAGGCAAAGGCCCTCTAGGTCCCGTAGCCCCAGGGATCCCATTTCCACACCAGCAGCGGCCCAGCGTTCCACACGGGACACAAGGAGGAGGCCACAGAGCACAGACCTTGGAGAGCAGCTGATATCTCTACTGCAGGAACCTCCAACTGCACCACACATGCCAGACTCAGAATTAGAGGAGTCATACTACTTTGCTCTCAGTCTTGTGCCCATGTTGCAAAGACTGGACAAAGACAGAAAACATCAGGCAAAAGTCTGTATTTTAAACACCTTCCACAACTTGGAAAGAAACACCCAACACCAGCAACATTGGCAGCCCATTGACCATCCCCCCGCCACTCAACATTCCATTCACACCTCCAGGCCAGTAGCCTTTCGGCCAAGTGTACCCCACGCGCCCAATCAACACCTACAAGGCCATCAGACATGCTGTCCTCCAGCAGTAGCTCAGCTTGGCAGGAGTCTTTTTACGAACAATAGTTGAGCAATTGAGTTCATTGTTTTTTTTACTGTAAATAGTTACTTTTTTTGTGTTGATTGTTTATATTTGATGTTTCTGTTTAAAGTGTTGTTTGGGGTGAAATTGTTAAAAAATAAAACGTTTATTAAATTTGTGGTCAGTGATATATTGTCTGTGAAATGGGCATTTGACCTAAGTGCAACAGCCAGTCTCTGCTTGGGTTCAATGGCAGCTCTGAAATGTGTGGATTGTCTGGTCAGTTCAGGGCCCAGGAGGGACAGCAGTTCATCCATCTGCTCTGCACTCATCCGAAAATATTGGTGATGTCGTTGGCTGTCCAGCCTCAGCTCAGCCACGAGGTGATGAAAATCACCTTGTTGTCTCCTTTGCTGGTTGAGGGGGTGCACCCAAAACCGGCTCCCCCTCCTCCCCCCATCCCCCCGTAGTCTTTCAAGTAGGAGAATACATGCCAGCGTTCTCCTCCGGTTTACAAGCACTGTAAATTATATATATATAGAATAATTATGATGATGACTGCATATTTTTTTACCACTAAAATACAGCAACACATCTTTGATTCATGTCGTTTATAACTGGAATATTACAATTATTATTATTAACTGTGTCTGTAGTCTACAACACAACAACATAGGAAATAACAACAATAAACCCGATTTAAACAGACACAAACATAAACTATTTAACTACGTAGCCTACTTACTTGTAGAAGTACAAATGTCCAGGAAATATTCCAAAATCAACAACAACTGCGAGGCTAACATCAAAGACATTTATACCAGATACAAAGGGAAGTGGGAACAGGAAGCACTTGGGGGAGTAGTAGAAGAGAACAGAGCATTAACAGCAGGATAACATTGGGTCACTCTGGGTTAAACTCATCACTGCATCTGATTGGAAAACATCCAAATGGCAATTATGATGGTTGCCAACAACCAGAGACAATACATCATGTATTTGTTAGCTGCCCGGAATATATAAGGCAAAGACTCATTCTGAAAACTGCACTGGAACAACTCAACATCAAGGACATGGATTTCAAGTCAATATATGTAAAGTAAATCAAGAAATGAAGCAAACAAGCTGATCTTCAAATTCCTCAAAAGCACTAGTTTGAGGATAAGGATTTAATATGAACATTTAATAACTCAACAGTAGGTGGCGATATATGCTCCAAGTGGAAGCGATTCGCCATTAAAGAGAAGAAGAAGAAGAAGAACTGCAGGCTGCACACACGACGCTCCGCTTCCGCAACGTTTTGAAACGCGCCTGGTGTGTTAGGTCGCAGGAGGAGGTCGCAGCGCGGCGCAGCCGCAACGTAACGCGGCGCAGACGCTCCTGGTGCGTTTAGGGGGTAACACTACCGCCCGTAGCTCTAGGAGGTTGCTGTGTCGAGACTCTGTTAGAGCCCAGCGCCCACCTATAGCCCTCTTCAGGCAGGTCCCTCCCCATCCTGTTCCGGATGCATCCGTGAACACTGTGATGTAGGAGGTCACCCGTCCCAGTGGAGACCCCCTCCAGAGGTGATCCGGGGACCCCCAAAACCGGAGGTTGCCCCTCACTGAAGGGGGTATGGTCACCAGCTGCCACTTGTGCCTCTTGGGATCCAAGCGCAGGCTGGAGAACCATCTCTGCAGGCGGCGCATATGTAGTAACCCTAACGGGACCCTCATGTGATCAGCCGCCATGAGACCCAGCGTCTGCATGACAGTAAAAGCTGTCACTGTTGCCCCCTGTCGCAGTCTGCGTACCCCCTGAAGAAGGGACGCACGTCTGCTCTCTGACAGGGTGGCGCGCAACGTGCCTGCAGCGAGCACCACTCCCAAATACAACGCCCGTTGGTGAGGTATGGGGGTGCTCTTTTTCCAATTGATCGCGAAGCCTAATCTGGTTAGGTGTGTGATCAATTGTGCTGTGCAAAACATTGCCTGTTCCCGGGACCCAGCCATGACTATGAGGTCGTCTATATAAAAGAAAAACTCTCATGCCGTGTGCGCGCAGCGGTTGAAGCGCTGTGGCCACACATTTGCTGAATGTGCGTGGGGATAGGGAATAGCCGAACGGCAGTCTGTTGTACTCGTAGGCTATTCCCTGCAGTACGCGTCTTTCAGGTCGATGGTGGTGAACCAATCGCCTGGCTGCACCAGCCCCAGTAACTGTTTCATAGTTAGCATGCAGAATTTCCTGCGGGAAATGTGGCGATTCAGGCCGCGGAGATCTAGAATAGGTCTGAATTCCCCTGTCTTCTTGGGAACCAGGAAGTATATGGAATAAAGACCCTCTTCCCTGCGCTGAGGGTGCACAACAGACACAGCCTGTTTCTGCACCAGAGCCTGAATCTCTGCTGAGAGGAAACTCATCCCCTCTCGAGAGGATAGCTTCACCTCTCGCATGCCCATAAAAGGGGGTGGGACGCTGCAGAACTGGAGTGAATAGCCCCGTTTCAGCGTCCTATCCATCCACCCTGATAGTACACAGCTGAGTTTCCATTCCCCATAACACTGTGTTAAAGGGCATGCACTCAGCTGTGGGGCCGCAGCTATAAAGCTGTGGTACTCTCTGGCGACCCGTCCCGCCGCAAAACTCCCCGTGAAGGGAAGATTCGCCCATGGAGGGTCGACACAGAAAGGGCCGATTATTTACTGAGGACCCTGAACGCACCGCCGCACGCACTCATGTGTTCCCCAACAGCAATATGCCGGCCATAATGCCTCTGTACCCGTATAACATTACGATAGCTTTGTTTACGTTTCATCACTCTCATCTGCGCACTCCCACTAGCCTCCTCCCCTACAGGAGCTATGGCTGGGGCGGCGAGTGGGGAATCTGTACAGACATCATGTGTAAGTGTAGCATTGTGGAAACAAAGGACACTTAGACTTGGATACAGATCAACTTTTTCTTTATTTTTAAATTTTTTAAAAGGAATCTGTGCATCGAATAGGGAGGAGGCGGGATTCACCCTCGCGTCCCGGGCGAAGAGATTTTCTCCCCCCCGCCGAGACGCTACCTCCCCCCGCCAGTCAGCTTCGGGCTGACGGCGTACCCCACCCGGCCGCTCTCTGCTGCTGATGAGCCTGCCGAGGTCGGGCAGCCCCTCCCCGTGGCTGCCGATATGCCGGTACCACGTGATGGGCCGTAGAGGTGGAGGGCGCCGCAGCTACGGGACCCCCGTGCCGGCGCCTCTCCCTCCGCTTCACTGTCGCACTGCGCTCCCTCACCTGCATGGAAACGCGTGGAGGAGCGCTTAGCGGGGCCGGAGGCGGGGCCAGCGGTAGCATCCTGCTAAGCTGGACCCTTTCCTCCTCCAGCCGGCTGAAGCGCTGAGTGACCGAGGAGATTGACCCAAAGAGCCCTTCCGTGGATACGGGGGCTCCGAGGAGATCTTCTCGGTCTTTTCTAGATAGGGCAGTGAGTCCCAACCACACGTGACGAGACGCCACTGTGGCCAAGGAAATCACCCGCCCTGCTGCAGCGGCCACGCCATGAATCAGATGATTCATCTGACCTATAGCGCGGTCCGGATAATCGCTCCCATCTTGTGACAGGAGGGCGGGGGCGGCTGCCTGAGGGGTGATCAGGGAGACGCCCAACACGCCGAGATTATTGGCTGCAGCCGCCATCTGCGTACCGAGCTTGAACATCTTTTCCAGATATTCCAGAGTGTCTCGGTCCCGGGGCAGCGGGGGCAGGGGTCGCTTACCCTCCGCCCAACCCGCCGCCCGTGGAAGCAGATGGGCCGCCAGGCTCTCATCAAGGGGGGGCACACCCGCACACGCTGTGTCCGGGCGGCCCTCCACCTTGATGATGCCTGCCATAGCGGCCACTGGGGCCTTCGTTTTAAATGGCTGCTGCCATGTCGCCTCCACACACCGCCATATATCAGGCAGTTGGGGCGAAACGAAGGTTGGTTGCGCTGGATGCACCGGGCCGTAAAACCCCTGTCTCAGGCGGCTTATAGGCCTCGGTGGCAGCGGTGGTGGGAGCGGTAGGCCTACGTGCTCCGCTGCCAGGGTCATCACCGCTGGGAAATCCACACGTGCAGACCTGAGAGTCGGACCTCCCGACACCGAGGCGTCCTCCTCCTCCGGAATTGGGGTTGTCTGGCCCCACGGAAGGGAGAATCGGAACGGCACTTCCTCCTCTCCTGACTCGCCCATCTCGATGACGTCGAGATCCGAATCCTCCACCTCCTCCCGCGGAGTCTCTGCTGACAGGAAATGCTGCCCACGATGCTCACGCGTGAGCCGAGGAAGCATCTGGCAGGCTGAGCATGCCGGCGTCGGGCCCATACCGCTCACAGCGTGGTTAGGCGCCATACACAAAAAACAGGAGGGGTGTGGATCCGCTCCCGCGATCAGGTTTGGACATTTCGGGCAGGTCCTGTGGTCAAGAACTGACTCCATTATCTCTCAATTTTCCGTCTTTCTAAGCTCCGTGAAAAACACTTCCGCTTGCTGAAGAGAAAAGGATGATAGTCAGGAAGCGAGGCCTCCTTTTATACGGTGTGATGCGCACGCATTCAGGTAGGCCCGCCCAGGGCCGGCTACGTCTATAGAAGTCTCAGTGGGAGAATGCTTGCGGGGTAAGAGAGTACCCATAGAGTCCAGTAGAGGGCGGAGCCTGTGAGAGATATAACAGACAAACTGATAAGGCTGAATTTTACTCAGGTGTAACTAAAGTCTGATTTAAGGGTTGTTTATATTTCACATCATTAATCAGAATCTGCAAAGTAACAAAAATAAATGTAGTAGAGTAAAAATACCAGGTTAACCTCTGAATTGTAGCCGAGTAGAACAAAGTAGTACATGCTGCTGTAACAAAAACATTTCCCAACTTGGGATCAATAAAGTATCTTAACTTAAGATGATCGATGGCTACTGCCATATTTGCTAAATGTGCATCTGAACCTTGACAAGTGCATGTTTCAGGCTTATCAATGAACAACAGGAGGGGTCACAGACATAAGACCAGCTGTCATGTGGTATTAATGCTGCCCACAAGCAATTTTCACCCATGTATTAATTATATGTTTTAAATTTGATAACACCAATGTGTTTCGTATCCCCTAAACCTCCAGGGATGTATACAGTTTAATACTGGCAACTTCTAATTGTGGGAAATACGAAAACGTCTTTTAAAACTACATTTCCCAGTAGAGACGTGCCATAGAACATGTTGCGAAAAACACAATAGCCAGCAAGTGTAATTCTGGGGGGGAGGGCCGGGCTGGACCCGTCCAAGTCCAGTTTTGGATAGTCTGGCGTGGTTCCATTCCATTTCAAAGAGCTGTTTGACAGCGTAACCTTGTCGCGCTGCCACTCCAATATCCAATCACAGAGCTTGAGGGCTAATCACGGGGTTTGTAAAGCAAGGCGGATGTTGTAGTCCCAAACAATAGCTGGGGATTCTGGGTAGTGTAGTGTCTTCGGAAACTCTGTAGTGTCTAAACTCCGAAAAAACAATTTGTTTCTCCGAATCGAAGGTTAAAAACACAAAAGCATTGTACACAATTTAAACCAATCAATATTGTGTAATTAACAAGGATAAACTGATGTTTTTTAGTGGATGAGTAATGGAGATATCACTGTGTAATCATTTGACAGTGTGGGGAATACTTCCGGTTTTATTATGAAAACTTCGAGACCGGAAAAACTGTTTTCACCCACGCCAGCTTTACATGGAAGCTGCCCCATATACCAACACATCCTCACTCCCAGGTCGGCCTATGTTGACGTTATGTCAAGTCCCCTGCCGGCTTTTTCCAACGCAAGGGGGGGGGCCTTAGCGTCCATTTTCAACGCAAGGGGGGGGGCCTTAGCGTCCATTTTCAACGCAAGGGGGGGGGCCTTAGCGTCCATAGTAGTACATGCAGTTCCTTAGATGTCCATGTGCTTCTATTGACGCTCATGGAAGCACGGCATTCGTTTGTGTCGACTGCCCTTAAAGGCAATGTGAGCGTCCATTCTCATTGGATAGCGGAGAATTGTACACCCGGAAGTAAGTATTCCCCTTACTGACGATTGATTTTACAGTGATATCTGCACTACTCATCGACTAAAAAACACCATATTATCCTTGTTAATTACACAACATTGATTGGTTTAAATTGTGTGCAATGCTTTTGTATTTTTCCCCTTCGATTCGGAGAAACAAATCTTTTTTCGGAGTAAAGGATGGCAGAAGACACTACAGTACCCAGAATCCCCAGCTATCATTTCTCCCTGCAGAAAAAGAAAACATGGCCGAACTTCGTTTTATTCTGGGTGTAAAATGCCTATTTTAAAGTTAGTTTGGCCATTAAAATGCGTTTTGATGTCATTTGATGCGAGAAATATGAGTTGTTATTTCAGATTATGTGTGCAGTGGATGTACATGATCTTTAGTTTGCTAGTTATTACGAAGATTACTTCAGGAAATTGCGTCCAACGTTTTCATTGTTACCAAGGTGGTTGCTAGGGACGCTGCTATCGATATTATTTCTGTTGTGTTGTGTAACTGTTTAATGGTGTTATCTTTATTGCTACCCCCTTCCCCGTCAATGTATAGTGTTGGTCCACAGCGCAAACATATTAGTTTAACAAAATCCGCATCTAAAGATACGTTATTTCCCCCTCTGCAATTCCAGTCTCACATCTCACAGCACATCGTCATTAACAAATACCGGAAACAGACCGAAAACATTTTTAAAACATAAAATAATACCTTATTCCGAGTGTGCTTGCTTTTCTCTTTGAAAGTCATCACATACCGGCATTGTAATACACGGTTCGGCTGCATTAAATATTACATATCTGCCGTAGTTCTGTATTTATAGCCCTGATGAGAAGACAAACATGAGGAACTGAAAACGTGACGTGGATCATAAATATATCAGCCATTAAACAACATCTTACATTTCTTTTCACACAATAAGTCTCCTTGCCGTATCAACACTAATTCGGCTCACTTTTATATTTGATCCAATTGGTAGATAGGCTGTATTTACACCATAAAGGTGCACAGATGATATAAAGAGACACCTGGTGGTTAAAGCATGTTATTGAATTTCATTATTTTTATTATTACATATTAATAGGATCCCTATAAAGTATATTCATTACTCGTTATTCTCTACTAATAGTTAATTAAAGACTGTATATAATGACTATTTTGCACATCCCGTTCAAGATTTCAAGATGTTCTAAGGTTTATTGACATATCATACAGGCCTACACAACTGTGGTGTAGTTCTGCACTGAATGAAAAACTTGGGTTGCAGGTTCCTCAATAGTGCATTACAAGACATCTATCAATATGTGTGCATACCTCCAGCAATGTTAACTATGTTGAAGCACTTATTTTAACTGATATTATACATAATGTATTATACTCTTATGATGTATGCAGATATTTCATCTTCGGCCTTGTCAGGTATTGAACAATAAATAAATAAAGAACACAGAATTGTTGAATATAAAACACAGAATTTGTGTGATTATACTAAATGATTTTCAATAAACACAACTGCATATTTAACTGTTACACATGCTGATGTAACGCAAACGTTCCAACTTGGGATCAATAAAGTATATCTTATCTTAAGCTGATCGATGGCTACTGCCATATTTGCAAAATGTGCCTCTGAACCTTGACAGGTACATGTTTCAGGCTTATCAATTAATGTAATGTAATGTAATGTTATCAATTAACAACAGGAGGGGTCACAAACATAAGTCCAGCTGTTAAATAAAGCTCTTCTGACCTTAGCTGGCGTGTGGGTATATATATTAATACTGCCCATTATGGGCACCAGCAATTTTCACCCATTTATTAATTATATGTTTTAAATTTGAGTGTTTCCTGTCCCCTAAACCTCCAGGGATGTACACAGTTTAATACTGGCAACTTCTTATTATGGGAAATACGAAAACGTCTTTTAAAACTACAACTCCCAGTAGAGACGTGCCATAGAGAACATGTTGCGAAACAGAATAGCCAGCATGTGTAGTTCTGGGGACGGGGTGGGGGAGGGGGGGGCGCGGTGGACCCGTTCAAATCCAGTTTTGAACAGTCTGCCGTGGTTCCATCCCATTTCAAGTGCTGTTCGAGGCTCGGTAACCCTCGGAGCACACTCTCCAATCACAGAGCTTGAGGACTATCACGGGGGTTGTCAAACAGAGCACATGGTGTAGTCCAAACGATAGCTGGGGATTCTGGGTAGTGTAGTGTCTTCATTGCCTTTAAGGGCAGTTGACACAAACGAATGCCGTGCTTCCATGGACATCCCGGAAAGCTGAAAATGGACGCTAAGGCCCCCCCCCCTTGCGTTGAAAATGGACGCTAAGGCCCCCCCCCTTGCATTGAAAATGGACGCTAAGGCCCCCCCCCTTGCGTTGGAAAAAGCCGGCAGGGGACTTGACATAACGTCAACATAGGCCGACCTGGGAGTGAGGATGTGTTGCATATACACGTTCTCCTGGCGAGACCTCAAATCATCTTCGTATATCTATCAAACTGTAGATCCTACACATCCACTGGATGTAGATTATAAAAGTACAATATACACTTCTCGCTAGAAATCTAATAAAAAAGCATTTTAATGGCCAAACTATTCCACAATTTAGGATTTTCCAGAGAGGGTTATTTGTGAATAAACGACCCTCCGGAGCGTTTGCAATCGACAGGAGCATGTTGTTTCTTACACGATCACTAGAGGTGCTACACTTTAAAACGTGACTCTGGGTCGTATTTAGCTGCTGAACAATCGACCTATATGGTCGTTTTTTGTAGGAGGACAGGCTGGGCGAACCGTGTCTATCACAACTGGACCTTCTGTAGACACACACACACCTTCTTTGTTAACCGTTTCACATCATGACTTAACAGTTTCAGACGATTATAGAACAATATCAGTCTTTACACATCATAACCGTAATCACAAGAGTTTAAAGTTTCTCTTTCTTTCCCTCTTATATTGCAGTCCCTCACTCACCTGCCAGGAGTTTAGATCTGGGCTGAAATGGTGTCAGGGCCATTCTCACACACATGCAGGTGCTCATTGGTTACAGTGATGCAAACACAAGTGGTGAAAAAAGAGATAACTATTCGAAGCAGAAAAAAAACAGCGTAATATACCATCTGACAAAGGCCTGTGCTATAATGTTTCAATTAACTGCTATTCTTTATAATATATTCAGATCAATAGGAGACAGAGATGTTAAGTTATAAATCAAGGGTTTTTATTATTATTTACCGCAGGGGTGGTGGGGACCTTTTTCCTTTCAATTTTTACAACATCCTCCGAGGGCCGTACAAATGATTGAACTCAACCTCTGCTTAAAAAACTAAAATCACAGCCCATTCATTTGGCCTTTCTTTCATGCTGTGCAAAGAAAAAGCAACCTCTTAATCCAGATATGTGCACGTGCACGGTTGTGGCATGACCACCAAAACAGAAAGTTATGGACACAAGATGCCACCACTGCGTCAGGCCGTTGTGTCCTTGGGCAAGACACTTCACCCGGATTTGCTCCTGTGGGTATTGTCCACAGTACATGTATAATATCAATGTGTACTTGTAAAAGCGCCTCGATGACTTTGAGGCGTGAAGATGGACGGTGTGGCGCAGTGCGCTGTGCAATGATCATCAGATCAAGGGGTGAAACCCGCCGCTGCTGCGTCTGTAAAGCCGTTGTGTCCTTGGGCACTTCACCTGAACTTGCTCCTGTGGGTATTGTCCACAGTGACCATTGCATGTATATAAAAATATGTGTAATGCGTATCTGTAAAGCGCTTTGAGCACTGGAAAAGCGCAAGGAATTATTATTATTATTATGTGTGCAAATGTATTTAGTATCCTATCCAAGATTTTTTTTTTACATATGGAAGTTAAAAGCATCAATCTGGTGCACTTTGAGAGCAACATTAAGATATCTATAGATACATCTCTCAACACCCATATGAAACATAACTGAGCAGATTTTTCTTTTTGGATATTTTACAAATCACTCCCCCTTTTTAAACTCTATTCTTGTTATTTTTAACAACTTTTTGTTACTGTCATATAGTATTTTATACCTGTTTTTTATTTAGTCTCATTACTAACTAATAATGATCATATCAAGGTGTGCCTTAACCTCACTGAGCTGAGGTTATTTGAGCCTCTCAGGAGAGAGCTCTCTTCCACCAGGTTGTAGAAAAGCTATTTAAATTCGTTAGCATAGCTAGCTAACCAGATGCTAATAACAACAGATCGCCACTGTGCTTACAACTAAAGACACAGCCACACAAACACTGCGGCATGTGTATGGCTCCTTATGGGTACTGTAATATTTGAAGAGCTGGAGCGGCGTTCCGGTGCTCTCTGTCAGCACTCCTTTCAGACGAGACATATACCAGGTGAAGACACGTTACGCTCGTGTTATGTTCATGGAACCTGTCCTTGGCCAGGAAAAACAGGTACTCGCTTGTTTAATTATTTTTGCGGTCTAGATTTCTTCTTCGTTTTTTAAATGAGAAGTTGTCCGTCAGTCGGACTGACAGACGGACTCCCCTCCCCCCCCACCCCCAAAATGAAAACTCTTCGGTTCTCCACGAATTACACAATTCGTGGGGCCGCAGCTATAAAGCTGTGGTACTCTCTGGCGACCCGTCCCGCCGCAAAACTCCCCGTGAAGGGAAGATTCGCCCATGGAGGTTCGACACAGAAAGGGCCGATTATTTACTGAGGACCCTGAACGCACCGCCGCACCCACTCATGTGTGAGCGCGCGCTCCCTCAAAATGCTGTTTTCACCCCTACGGTGAACATCATTAATCGGAGTCCTCATAGGAGTAGTGCGGTCTACTAAGGTCCCTGAACGCACCGCCACGCGCTCTTCTATGAGTGCGGGCGCTGCCATAATGCAATTCTGGTAACCTGCATTCATTGGAGTCTTAACCCCAGGCTTAGTGTGTTCCCCCAACAGCAATATGCCGGCCATAATGCCTCTGTACCCGTATAACATTACGATAGCTTTGTTTACGTTTCATCACTCTCATCTGCGCACTCCCACTAGCCTCCTCCCCTACAGGAGCTATGGCTGGGGCGGCGAGTGGGGAATCTGTACAGGACATCATGTGTAAGTGTAGCATTTTGGAAACAAGGACACTTAGACTTGGATACAGATAGGAATTCTGCCATGTCTCTACCACTTTAGTTTGACCATCTCTGTTACTAAGTTATGGAATACTAAATAAGTAATTAGATACCTTACCGTTACTGCGCTCATAAAGAATGATGAGAATAATGCGTCTTGAACTGGTTTCATGAATTAGTGTCTTGACGTTTCACAGACTGTTGGCTTGTTGTGGTTGGCTGGTAGCCTATGTTAGAGCATAAAGAAGACTTGTGTTATGTCTTCCTTAATGCAATAGTAATTGGGGGTGCAAGTGGAGTCTCGCAGAGGCAAAACTGTGGCGCGCTTACACTGTAGGTGCGCCGCAGTCTGCGTGATCTGCCTGGAGGGGTGGGCCGGCCCTCCGAGTAAAGTAACGAGTTACTTTATGTAGAGTGTAACGAAGTAGTGTAATATATTACTTTTTTTAGTAACGACCCCATATCTGTCAGCGACCAGAGAGGGGGGGGATATATCCAGTCTCTGATTGTGTTACGTTATTATGAGAGTGCTCTCATACTTGTTTGATTCTGAAATTGTATATTTCTATAAATATATGTGTGTGTGTGTGTGTGTGTGTGTGTGTGTGTGTGTGTCTATATGTCTATATGTCTGCATCTGTAGTCTGTTATTGTCTCATGACACCGCACTGTGAATTAATTAAAGTAAATATATAAGTGGTCATGAACACATCTGTCCATCAGACAGAGGGCTGCTGTGCCTCCTGTCATCATTGACGGACGTCTCTTTAAAATGACCGCTCAGAGGAGAGGAGTTCTCCTTTCTCTAACGGAGCGTCCACACTACAGCTCCAAAAATAGCTTGGAGCTGGGCGTGTCTGGAGCTTGGGGATTTTATTCAAGCAACACGGCCAACAACCAATCACATGAATCTCCCGCCCCCGACATACAAAGCAAAAACCCCCGGGGATTTTATGCGAGCAATATATATATAAACTCCCCAAACAGGCGAAAACCTACCAGTTTCCCCCACTGTTTCTGCCACCTCCCACCATGCCTGGCTCCTCCGGTTTGTATCCCGGTAGGTGAAGAGGGTCTGGTCATACAAAACCGGGTGATTCGCTACGGCGATAGTTAGTTTCTCCTCCGACTTATTTTGAAATATAGAAATGAACGGCGGGATATCTCTCCCAGCTTAGACGCGGTTTTGATTGGCTAGCGCTTCAGCTGTCAGATTTTGGGAAACGGGATTTGATTGGCTGGCGCTGGCTACTCCGGCGTCCAGGCGACCAGAAGTTGAACAATGTTCAACTTCTGGTCGCCTGAGACGCCTCGCTCTGCTACCCACAATTCAGTTCGGCGAAAAAGCGCGGCTACGTGATGTCACCCCATTGAAAGTGAATGGGCAGCTTGGAGCAGCTTGGAGCTTTCGACGCTGTCGACGCTGTAGTGTAGACGGGCCGTAACCGCCTGCTGCTTCCGCTCCTCGGCTCCCCTCCTCAGTCCTCTGCTCGCATCTCCTGTGGGCGGGACTAAGTCTCGAGGAGGGGAGTCGAGGAGGGGAAATTAGAGTATTGAGAAACCTCTTTTGTGTCCATTGGTCCAAGGTAGGGGGTTGAGGTTTAAGACAATTTTTAGTTATAATTGTATGGGATATTAACCAGAACTCTGAGCTTATACATTGTATCTTTTCCCAGTCCCCCTAAAAGGTACATTCCCTAAAATCAACCTTTTGTGGTTCATATAATACGTTTAACTCCAAGAGCTCTTCAATTTCCCTGATTACCCTTTTCCAAAATAGTTGTAGTTTAGGGCAATCCCAAAATATGTTTGAGAAGTCTCTGATTAATCCACATCCTCTCCAAAAGAGTGGGCTAGACTACTTGTCATATTTATATATTACAAAGGGAGTTTTGAAGTATCTCATTCTCAACATCCACGCAAATTCCCTCCAATTTTGACTATTTATGCCAAGTCACCCAGGAACTATCCCACTCTTCATCCGTAACTATGGTATTGGTTACAGAACTTTGTTCTATTAGTTCCATATCAAGCCTACTCCATGAGACCAATATTCAAAGTTGTGCTGGCACAAACTCTCACTCAGTCCTGAATCAAAAGAGTATTTCTGCAGCAGAGATGCAGATGAGGGGGGGAAGGGGGTCTCTGAATGGAGGCTGCTGTAGTGATCTGTTTGTACTGTGGAGCGGCTCAATTGTTGAACCGCCCATAAAGGCTGCTGAGACGTGGCAGACAGCCGGAGTAAACTCCTGTGCTGTCTTCTGTCAGGTTGCCACGGAGAGACGGTGGAGAGCGTCAGCCTGCTTCATGTCTCCATCTTCAGGTAGCATGTTGACTGCTGGAGCGCAGGGGAACGGATCATGTGATTTCTATGTGTGATCTTAGCTAACCCTAACCATTATTCACGCTAATCAACCTATCCCTCAGAATCATTGGAACCCATCCCATCACATTAAAAGTTGTTTAGGTGACATGTTGAATGAGTACAATGGAAACCTCATAATACAATAACACATCCCTTTGATCATTAGTAAGGACTACTGTTATCCACTGTGGAGATCAGCAGGACGTTTCAGCGTAGGCTAGACAACATTAGCATGCCAGCAGGCATTCTCTGATACATCCTGCTGCCAAAAGCCCCTCTTATTCATTTAGTTACTTTCCCACGTTTTAGCTGCAAAACAATATCTCCTGTTTCTTTTGTTTAACCTCAAGATGTTCATTGTCACATTAAGACTACTTTATACCTGCTGTGGTAAGACAGTGTGTATACTGTATGTTAGTGCAATGTATATGCAGTTTACTTCCTTTGATTATTATTTCATTGAAGGTTCTCCTGTATAAAACAAAGGTTGGTGGGGGGGGAAATGAATTGGCTTCAGTTTCATTTGGTGAAGTGTATTTAGATGTACAATGCTGCGGGGCGGTAATGCAGGCCTCGGAGAGTTTCTGTGGTGTCGGTACATCTCCAGTCAGCGGGCCCTTGTCTAACCCCCGGGTCCCGATTGATTTGATTGGATTATCCCAGACTGGTATATTTCACAAGTCAGTCAGGGCTCTATTTTAAAAAACATAAAGAAAATGTTATAGGCAGCACATTATTACACATGATATTAGTTTAAATAAACCACATACAATTCAATGAAAGAAGTGATCATGATGTTAATTTTATAGCACCTGGCATATGAAATAAACCCCTTGTTCAGACAACAACACATTTAGAAATGGGTCAAATTTGACCCGAGGACAACAGGAAGGTTCAACCACGAACAGATTAGACAGTCGCTTGTAAAACATTAGATCTGTATTAAGAAGGTTCACTGTGAAATCAGCTCAACTCCTGAGCGCTGTGCCTCACAACTTCATACCATTCATCTGATTGCATTTATCCTATTATTACAATAAGCAGTATTTTATTTCACTGTTCAGTATTTTATTTGAACATTTGTATTTCTTATTATATTTTACTTGCATATAACTTTATGCATTATTTGGACATCAGTCTTGCAACATTCTCTAACACTATTTTGATCGTTTTTTTATTATGTTGATGTCTTATACAGTATGTATGTTGCCTTGTGGAGGAGCCTGTGCACATCTACACTGTAGCTACTGTGCATACGATGATACGCTTTGAGGCCTTTGAAGTGTTTAACCTTTGAATCAATCCTGCTTTGACCTGCAGTGTGACTGCACCATCACACATGTGTGCAGTCCGAGTCTGTATGTAATTACCTGCACTTTTTCTACAATTTGAACATTTCTGAGTTTGGTTCCTTGAGGAAGACATCGTTTTAAAACAGCACTAAAGGAGATGATTTGAATACAACAGTAGACTGCACTAATTCTTTCCTGACATTTTTACATTCTACATAAAATGTTTTCTGCACATACAAGGCTTTAATAAAGCTGTTTTTGTGTATTTGTCCATTGTGAACATAACACAAAACATTATCAGATAGTGAACTGTTGGGACAATATTCAACTGATAAGAAATATACATTAAAAACGTTTCAATCAATCAATGTTTATTTATATAGCCCAATATCACAAATGTTACATTTGTCTCAGTGGTCTTCACAGTGTGTACAGAATATCAGTATGACAATACGACACCCTCTGTCCTTAGACCCTCTGTCCTTAGACCCTCACATCGTACAAGGAAAAACTTCCAGAGAAAACCCAGTTTAAAGGGAACATGGGAGAAACCTCAGGGAGAGCAACAGAGGAGGGATCCCGCTCCCAGGACGGACAGACGTGCAATAGATGCCGTGTGTAAATTGAAAAGATAATACATTTGCAACATAGGTAAATGTAAATGTTGTTTTCAAAAAGTAGCGTACTAGGTCATGGTCATCATTAGCCTTTATGCTTGATTTGTTATCTTTGTGCACTTGATCTTAATTTAATGATTTTAAATTAAATCATGATTGAGTTCTTTTATTTCGCCTTTTCGTGTATCTCTGTATCTCTAGCACTTTTGTTTTGATTGTTTGTTTTCTTCCAAAAAAGCAAAACCCTGCGAGGATTGAATTTCCTGTCACCTTTAATACAACATCTCCACGTTCCTCAGTGAGGACGCCACCATGAGGCCTGTGCCCTTGAATCCTGACATGGATATTGATATTCATAAGGCTTGTTGATGCAGATTTAATGAGATACAACAGCAAACCATATTCAACAGGCTCCCTCCTTTGGTCTGCACTACTTGGATCTTTAATTTCTGCCATAAATATATGACTCATGTTTGGTTGGAATTGAACAGGCACTATTATTCATCTCAGGATAAAAGGATTGTAAATATAAGCAAGCAGTGTGGCACAGGGGGTGATAACAAGCCTCATTTGTGCTGATGTTGTGCTATAAACTATTTATGGGGGCTGTTAGTGATTGTCAGCTTTATATTGCTATCCCAGCTGCTATAAAATAATCTAAAAACATTTAAGGTGAATGTCACAAACAAACAGGGACATATTTCTAGCTGTAACCAGTGTCATGTGAAGCAAGGCTCAGTCCATGTCCTTTCTTCTCTAATCATCAGCTCCATAATGAGACCTTGGTGTCCAGATGGCATGTAGTGTGATTACTCTCATTGGGCTGGTTGGGGGTTTTGGGGGCTTTGAACATTCGCCTCCTCTCAAGATCATTGTGGGAATGCATTACAGGCCTTTTGTTCGTTTTTCACTCTTCTCTTCACTATCGAAAGGTTCGCTCTTCACTTTCTTAGATGAGATTTGAGTGACCTTGGAGAGCATTTGCTGTCTTAATGAACATCATCGGTATTCGTCCATGGCACGGCTTAGCCATATTGATCTGTAGTGGATTCCCTTGGTTTTTTACTAAGATCTGTGCATTTCAACAAGAGCTGTCCAAGGCCGCTGGCTGGGGAGATGGACTTTGAAGTGAGGCTTTAGCGCAGCTGGATCCATAGTCTTCCCACATGTCCATCATTAACCCCTCATCCTCCTGTGCTCCAGCCTCAGTCCACCTGGGAGCCGAAGTCTGCAGAAACTGTGAGCGCTGGACTTTGGAGCCACTTCTTATGCTCTCATGTTTGGCTTGCATTCAAGTTACATCAGCTTCCATTATAAGCGCCTACAGAGTTTTACATGCCATTTTTACAAAATATGTTTAACCTGTTAAGCCCGAGAGGACCCTAATCCGGGTCTGGCGGGTAGTTTTTTTCACGAAACTATGTCTCAGGGCTTCTTAATATTTAAAAACCTATTAATGTGTCATACCCACTTCACGGTTAGAAACTCAGCTAACTGAAGATATGAACCATTTTTACCGAAACAAAGCACAAGTCTCACAAGAAGCGTTTATATTAGCCCTGAGCGAAAAAATGCGGGTTCTATTTCGTCCCTAATGACGCCAGAGGCGGTGCTTTTAGCACTGGATATGTCCATCGCACGCATGCGCAGTTCGAGTACCTAATAACAACAAAGTCACCTGTGACCCACGTGACTACGGCTACATAGGCCGGCGTCACTAGTGGATCGGTTCCTTTTCATCTTCTCGCTTCGCGAGAGTACCGCGGCTACATTCTTGTAGCCTACAGCGTTCAGGTTTGAACGTTTGATCTGAGGGATTGCTCTGCAAGCAGCTGGCCGCGTGCAGCTTCGCGACTGACAGTCGGAGCTACGGGTTGTTAACGCGTCCTCCAGGAGCTGTGGCCGGCTGTGCGCTGTGCAGAGCCTCGACGGACAGGTTTGTGTCAACTTGTTGCTGGTGATGGCTGTGTCCCCGCACCCTCTCCCAGCCAAGTTGTCCTGATTGCCGTCTTATTTATTGTTTGGCTTTGACTTTCTGGTGACGACAGTGTTCCCGCTTCCTCTCCCATAAAGTTGCCCTTATGCTCTTTTGAAAGTTCTGCTTGTGGCGTTGTGCCCGAGCTATCATTAGCATTTGAGTCCCAGCTTTAGCTGTGTCTCTCGTTCAATTTAGTATGGAAAGCCCAGTGTGCCATATTTTGCCCGTTTTTTGTTTAGATGCAGAGAGTAAGGTAAGTACTGGCCATAGTTACTACTGTAACTACGGCCCTAGGCCATGTAAGCACTGGCCATGGTTACTACTGTGACCATGGCCTACGGTTTTATGCGGGCTGTTCTATTCCATAGAAGCTAATTATCTGGTCTTAACATTGTGTTCTGACTGTGTTGCTTGATTGTTAGCAGCAGCCACTTGGCTAACACCTTGCATGTACTGTTAAGCTTCATTATTTAACTCAGCCGGTGAGGGCAGTGCTCTCGCTCCCGCTCCCGGTAACGTATGGTTTTGACTGCAGTCAACGCTCCTGGTAGACGTGTTGCTTGATTCTAGCAGCAGCCGCCCGGCTAAGCTGTCCTGTTAAACGTCTTTATTTAATCCAGCTAGGTGAAGGCAGTGCTCTCGCTCCCGCTCCCTCTGCCGGTAACGTGGGTGTAGTTACATCCCTCCTTGTGTTCGGCGTGTAGGAGCATTGCTCTACTCTTTCCGTTCAGCAGGTAGCTGGGGAAGGCTGTGTTCTCGCGCCCACTCCCGGCTACGCTGCATCTGGCTACCTATAGACTGGCTCATTCATGTAGCGCCTGTATGGCTTCTCTTGAGCCCGAGGACGGCCATGACCGCTGCCCCCCTCTGCCTTGGCCTCGAGCATTTGAGGGAGGGTCTCACGCAAAGTGCCTGCATGAGCTGTAGATTCATGCCTCAGGCGCTCAGAGTGGCTAGAGTCGCAGAGGTGGCACCTCTCCTCGTCACAACTTCCTCCAGCTCAGTCTGACCGTTCCCGGCGACTTGATGGAGGGATGGCTATGGGTTCACCCCCCAGGTAGAGGGCTAGAAACAGTCTGTCCTCTAAGGTGGGTCGTTTAGCTGCCGTCATGGAGCAGACGAAGTGAGGATGCCATGTCGCTAGCGGCTCCGGACAAACCTCTTCTATGAAGGGGGGGGCGGGGCCCCGCTCACCCCCGAGGAGGCTTCCCACTCCTCTGCTCAGAGCTCTCTGCAGGGCACGGAGGACGCCTTCATGGCGGCCATTATTCGGGCAGCCCTGGTACGCTTGCAGCTTCAGGTTCCGCAGGCCGACTCGGCTCAGGCTAGCGCCTTTTTCAGGTATAACCCTGTCACTTTTCACTCCCACTGCTCCTCCTTCAGAGGAGTACCTGAGGGAGCTCCATGCAGGCTGGAGAGACACCAGGGCCCTCTCCCACTCGCCAGGCAGGATCCGGCGAGGGTGGGGCTGGGTCGCTTGCCATCCATTGAGCCTGCCATCGCCTCCCCAATTCGGGCTCCTGATGCCAGGTGCCCTCGGCCTCAGTGCAGGGTCACAAACAAGCTGCTCTGTAGGGCCTACGACACAGCGGCACGGGAACTCCCTCTCCCATCTGATACTGGCTTTCTCTACCTCTCTGCAGCAGGCTCCGGCTGAGCCTTCTTTGCTGCGCCTCAGTGATGCATCACTGTAAGCCTTTGCCCTAATGTCTAGGGAATGGGGACGAGTTATGTCCTTATTGGTGCAGACTCGTCGCCAGGTCTGGCCTACGGCTCTGGCCCAAGAGTTGTCCGTCCTTCTGTCCAAGGATGCAATCGAGCCAGTAGACCCTCTGCTTAGCCCAGGGGGTTCTCCTCGGCGTACTTTCTCGTGAGCAAGAAAGTCGGCGGATTTCGCCTGATCTTGGACCTCAGAGGAATCAACAGATTCCTGAAGGTGCTGCCACTCTATATGCTGACCACAGCACATGCACAGCCGTGGACTTGAGGGATGCCCACTTCCATGTGGGCCGGGCAACATGGTGCCTTATATTCAGTTCCTTCGGCTCTTGGGCAGGCTGCCTCGGCCATTGGGCCCGCTGGCGTTGCGCCCCATGCAGATGTGGCTGAACAGCCTTCACTTGGACGCCAAGTGGCACAGGCGCAGGGAAGTCAGGGTGTCGCAGCGTTGCCTCCACTCTCGGTCACACTGGAGGGGCCTATCTCCTGATGGGCGTGCCCATGGGCGCCATCCCATCCCGCCAGGAGACCGTCACCATAGGTGCAGGTCTCTCAGAGTGGGG
This sequence comes from Pseudochaenichthys georgianus, assembly GCF_902827115.2. Classification (NCBI taxonomy): domain Eukaryota; kingdom Metazoa; phylum Chordata; class Actinopteri; order Perciformes; family Channichthyidae; genus Pseudochaenichthys; species Pseudochaenichthys georgianus. The sequence continues at coordinate 44,368,565 of NC_047507.1, read as the reverse complement.
TGCAGTACGGCAGGGCAGGACCGTTCAGGGTCAGTGGTCTGCCCAGGAGGGTGCACGCCATGCCAATGTGCTAGAGCTTCGGGCTGTGCAGCTTGCACTCACGCACCTTCTACCCCTACTGGGGGGCAAGAATGTGCGTGTTCCTTGGGACAGCAGGTACGCTGTTGCCCAGACAGCAGTCCCTTCTAGACAGTGGGTGTTCTCACTCCACTCTGAATTTATGTGGCTGCTATTTCTGCCCGACATATTCGGGTCGACGGTGCCACGGCGGGGTGCCACAGGTCGGTGTCCCTCTTCCTGAGAGGGGCTTTACGGCAGCATCCCCCTAGCACCCCAAGGGCTCCGGCTTGGGACCTGCCCCTGCTGCCGGATGCCCTATCATCTCCTCCCTTCGAGCCCCTAGCCCAGGTGGAGCTTAAGTGGCTGTCCTTAAAGGCAGCATTTCTGCTTTCCATGACCTCAGGGAAACGAGTTGGAGAGCTACATGCCCTCTCCGTGAGCGATACATGCCTGAGGTGGAACTCTGATGGCTCGGGTGTTGCCCTCTGGCCGAACGTGGCATTCCTGCCCAAGGTGCTTCCACTAGCCCACTCCAATCGGCCTATCCAGCTGGCGCGCTTTAACATCCCACAGGAGAACGGCACGCCTGAGTTGCTGTGCCCTGTGCGTGCCCTAGAGGCGTGGAGACCATCTGCGCTGCGGCGTCGTGGGCATCGTCTGGCACATTCTCCAGGTTCTACCGGGTCAATGTCGCCACTCGCCATCCTTTGGGCGTGGTCCTGTTGCCGACCTCCGCTGCTTCCAGCTAGGTAAGCAAGTGTTCGGATTCTTCATGACATGGTTGGTATAGTCATCCAGTGCTAAAAGCACCGCCTCTGGCGGTCAGTAGGGACGAAATAGAACGATAGTTACGGCTGTAACTACGGTCTATGAGTCCCGGATGACCGCCAGAGTTTCCCGGTCACTCAGAATTCTGGTGTGCTCGCGAGAAGATTCTGGGAACCGATCCACTAGTGACGCCGGCCTATTTAGCCGTAGTCACGTGGGTCACAGGTGACTTTGTTGTTATTAGGTACTCAAACTGCGCATGCGTGCGATGGACATATCCAGTGCTAAAAGCACCACCTCTGGCGGTCATCCGGGACTCATAGGCCGTAGTTACAGCCGTAACTATCGGAATGTAATTTTGGAGAAACCAGCTCGAGTGCGCTAGAATTTGAAAATTCTGGCTGCGCAGCACTCTATTCACCAATGGGTAATGTTTAGATGGATTTTAGGAACTTCCCCTCGATTCTATTGGCTCTAACGGTTAAAAAGAGATGTCAATCATCAAAATCGAACGAGGGGGGCCAGAGATATGGAAAATCCACCCAAATGACCCCAGAAGTGTTTTTTTCTACTAAATCTCTCTAAAGAGGTCACATTTCACATGTTTTGCATCAATCTTGATGCAGGGTACTTCCCAGATAGCAAAAAGTCATTGAATCAACATTGAGATATGGTCACGCTGAAGATTGAAATCAACATTGATGTCAGACATTGAAAAAACAGTGAACTTGTTTTGCATCAATCTTGATACAGGGTACTTATTATATGTTATAGTTTGGATTCCTAAAGCTTTTAGTCGACTATCCCATCATTCAAGGGTGGTTTTCACTATAAGTCAAAAAGAAAATTTGGACGGACTCTAGTGCTGCACGATTCTTGCTCAAATGTGACTCACGATTTTCCTCCATAAGAATTGAGATCACGATTCTCACACGATTCTCATCGTTTCAATGAAAATAATGGTGACGTTGCAGGTGATTTAATAGGTTTGTGGTGTTACCTGACGTCGTTGCGATGATGCGAGAAGAATGTTTACAGTGGACGACTTTTTGTAAGTCATCATCAGGATCAAATCCAAAAAAGTTCCACACACTGGATGAATGTGGTCCTTTTTTCGGCACAAGCACAACTTCCCTTTCACTCTCGCCAGAGTCGCCACCGGGATTTTCATCGGTGTCATTGTCCTCGACCTCCTCGAAACTCATTCCTGTGTCACTCATTTCTGTTTTTCTTGTACTACTAGTCACTCTCGTCACTCTTTGCTAATCAGTGCTAATGCTAACGCTTCTGTAAACATACTGCCGGCTCCTGCCCTCACGTGCTGCAGTCAGTGAGTGTTGCCAGGTATACTTATTATAAGCCACATTGGGCTTATCTTTCTGTAAAGTTGCTTGGTAGTAAGTAATAATGGTTGTTGCGGTTGTGAGCTTGTAGATAGGTTATTTTCAAATAGCCGACCCGACATATATAGGTTTAAAGTGCTCATGTTCTTTTGCGCTACTTTTAATAGACCTGGTTGCTTATTCCTTCCGCAAAAACTGGCAACACTAGTGGCTGCAGCGTTAACACTGCATGAGAGGAGGAGAGACAGAACACTACCATTTGCATGCGATCATGGTACTTTAATGTTAAATATATAGAATATATTTGCTTTACATCGTTTAAGTATGATTGACATTGCATGTTGGTATTATTCAGAAGCAAAATAATTAAACATTTTAAAATTTAAAAAAATCAGCATGACGTCATAGGATCGCCCTAATTTAGAAATGAGATCGCATAGGTGTCTGAATCGAGATCACGATCTTTTTTCGATTAACCGTGCAGCACTAACGGACACTATAATTTACATTTATTTTACAATCTGAATTTACATTAAAATAAAAAACTGACTATTTTACATCCAACTCACAGGTTTATCATTGCTTTGAGAAAAAATGTAGCCCTTTTAGAAGGGAAGATATAGTCATTTGTTCTGGGAATGTCATTTTCGAGCCTGAGACCTGAAAAACAGGCTCAGGGCTTAACAGGTTAATTTATATCTCACCTTCACCTTAAGATTCACTCCTTGGTTTTGTGACAGGGCCTGTGAAGGCTTATTCAGTGCCTTCATGTGACCGTATGGAGATAGAGGCTGGAATGGAGCAGCGCTGTTACCACTCGGCTATATGAAGCTCCAGATTAAACTATTTACATGATAAATACTTTTATCTTAAGCTATACTTTAATCACTTGAAAGTGTTTTAAATCGATTCCTTCAGCAGCATTTTTACTGCCTATTTTTAATACTAATCTCTATACACAAATATGTACATAGGATGTGTAAGGGAAACTTCTGCAGCAATGGAGAGTCAGGACTCAGAGAGACACGAGGAGAGTTGGAGCTTTGATGTCAAACACTGGTAGTTTATTACAAGTCAACGGTCGGAGAACTCATATCACAAGTCACAGCAGCAAAAGGTTCTGACTGCACGGTGGGTTGTCATGTCAATTCTGCCCAGCCTATCTCTCGATAGACCTTTTAACTAGTTCAGAGAGAGTAAACAACATATTGGGGCGTGAACACCTGGAGACACTGAATCACTTATCTGACTCTTAGGCTCTGTGACCGAGAGTTGACCGGTCATAAAACTGGTAATGTCAACAATAGCTGAGACTTCCCATTCCTTAAGACAGATAACAGACTTAGGGTTGGTCGTAAACGTCAACACACAGAAAAGGTTAGACTCCTAGGAGTAAGACAACATTAATCCCTAACAGTCCTCTCTTTTTATCATTTATGATAACCTTAAAACATTAGTCTAATAATAATTTGGTCAATACTTAAATCAATAGGCGTCTTCAGATTTGAGTGTGGTCTTACACAACATCAATTACATCAATCACAAAGTAGAATAAGACTGAAACATTCAACCACAATGATTGATACAGACAATCACAATAGAAAATCATCTCTCATCAATGTTTGGATCATCTTTTGTCAAAAGCACAATAATGAACACACATAAAACACAGATGCTTAATAGCAAAAACATCTACTAATAATATGTTTTAACATGTAACCATTAGTTAATCTCACTTATCAAACTATAAAATCAAAACCAGCTTGCAGTTTAAAGATTTACTTCAAGGCAATCACTAGTCAAAAGCATTTTAAACTCAGGACCATAAGAGATCCAGCTAAGGTATACGCTTCACAGTTGTGATTTGATCAATCTGGAATCTGCAAAATTGCAGTGTCTTCAATTTTAGGATTACTTTACATTTACTTCATTACATATTAAATCAAAAGACTATGGCATGATAACATATTATCATATATACATTACTTCAACTATCAATTATTATGTCATTTCAAAATCTGAAGGGAAAATCAAACAATTCTCAAAATGTTTAACAATCTGAAAAGGAAAAGTTAGGCAAATATTCAAAGACTTTTGTAAAAACCTGGAAAGGAAGGATTACACATTCTTAAAACTTGAAACATCATTTTAGGTCTGTCTGTGCATGGGTAATACGTTGAAGAGTAGTGTTGTTAAACCTGATAGCTGGACAATTAAGGATAGTAACATTATCTGTTATAATATTAGAAATATCTTATTGTTCAATACCTTATAATCTGAAAATATCAATTTATTTATTTTGTTTAGTGTGAAAGTGTAATCTGATCTGACAAAATGTATTTATCACCACTATTTAACACATGTCTGTTCATCGGAAATATAAAAACAATCATTAATTGTACATCTGTAAACATCTGGTCATTCAATTCAAATGTTATCTTTGTACAAGAGCTGGAAGAACATGTTCTCCTCCTCTCTTTATGACACAGAGTGTCTGGTGTGTAAAGGCATCCTGATACTGTAGATTAGCACTGAGGTGCTGATTGGCTCAAAACTCTTCTTCATCAGAGCGCCATATTTCAAACCCCCCAATTGCTCTGCTTTGTGTGGCTCATCAGTGAGCACGTTATGATCCCCCGGTGACATGGAGGCTCATCTGCCTGCATTCCTTCTGCTATCTGCTTGAGAGCAGTGCAACTGCGTATTCCAAGTGGCACATCCAGATGCCCCACCCCCCTGATGGGAGAGGTTAGGAAGACATCAAACTGCTCCAAGATACAAGGAACCTTGTATTATAGAAGCCTCTGAAGCCCTCGCTCGTCCTGCAGGGTTGTCTGTTTGAGCCCACCGAGCAGAAAGATGAAGAAGCACCCCATCTCCTCAGAAAGTTGAAGAGTAGAATCCTCTCATCTCGATCGACCTTGTGCCTCCTTGCCCGTGGCTGGGGTGCTCTCTGCAGCCGGAGGGTGTGACCCTCTCTCTCTGACCCTTGGCCTTCAGAGCTGTCCTAGTTATTGGGTTAACACTTGATAGAGATGTTTTCCTGAGTGCAGACAACTAAAAGTAATGGATTAGCACATTATCATTCAATTACAAAAATAGGATAGGCCCCTCAGAATTATTTGGGAGCCTTCCTGACACATGCACATGCATACATGTAAGGTTTGTGTTAGTCATTTAACATGCAAGAATCATATACTCATCAGTCCAAAGCAGAGACATGTTATTTTAAGTTAAATGTGAGCTAGTCCCTGTGGATATAACCCTTTCTCAATGATTCTAAATGTTATATTAATTCACCGTTTACCGTTTGATAAAAGATTAGTTTATCAGAAATACATTTCCTCTTCCATAAAACATAGGTTTGAGAAATAAATGTTCCAATATGAAATCAATTCCTCAATATAATTGACTCTGCCCTCCCTTTTCTTACATGTGTCACATATGAAATAATAACTTAGGAGTCTATGTAAACATGGTATAGTTTATAATCTATTAATCGAGAAGACTCAGTATCAGTATGCAACTCGCAAATATGTCTTCTCTCTTCCTCATCCCTCTCTCTTCCTCATCTCTCTCTTCTCTCTTCCTCAACTGTTAGGGATTAATTTAGTCTTACTACCAGGAGTCTAACCTTTTCTGTGTGTTGACGTTTACGACCAACCCTAAGTCTGTTATCTGTCTTAAGGAATGGGAAGTCTCAGCTATTGTTGACATTACCAGTTTTATGACCGGTCAACTCTCGGTCACAGAGCCTAAGAGTCAGATAAGTGATTCAGTGTCTCCAGGTGTTCACGCCCCAATAAGTTGTTTACTCTCTCTGAACTAGTTAAAAGGTCTATCGAGAGATAGGCTGGTCAGAACTGACATGGCAACCCACCGTGCAGTCAGAACCTTTTGCTGCAGTGACTTGTGATATGAGTTCTCCGGCCGTTGACTTGTAATAAACATCATTGTTTGACATCAAAGCTCCACCTCTCCTCGTGTCTCTCTGAGTCCTGACTCTCCATTGCTGCAGAAGTTTCCCTTGCAGGATGAACAAAAGCTAACATTCTGAGGCACCATCTTGAGTTGTAAAACAGAAACATTGGATCTGTTCATCAAACATTCTGCATATTCATATTTTAAGTGAAATGCTAAATCAGCCAAATGCCAAAATCAGATACAATATTGCATGAATTGCTTTTAATGATTTATAGGGAACATACATAAGTTATATTTATAAAAAATATATATGTTTTATTTTAATATCTTAAAGTGCAAATCATAGTCTGATCTTTCATGATCAGACTATGATTGACTGATCATTCCTAGTTAAACATTTATGGAACAAGGCAAACTGTCTCAACCTCATTGATATAGCAAACTATGTATAAATATGAGCAGCACATAAACTGGAAGACCACTAAGTAATTCCTGTGGACGGTGAGTGTTGACCAGGCGTCTGATATCTGACGCTGTGTTTCAGAGTGTTCCTCTCGTAGATGAACGTCCACATCACTGAAAGAGTTAGCTGTGCCATGTGTGCCTGGACTGTTAATGACCATGTGGTGATGTAATACTGCTTATACACCATACTAGTGCATGGTTTAGCTCTACATTCACCTTTCATAACATTCAGGAGAAAATCTCAAGAATTGAATTAAAACACAACATGTTTTTATTTCTGTGAATACATTGGGGACAATTTAAAAATAGGCTGGATCGAAGGAAGGAAAGAAGGAAGGAAAGAAAGAAAGACGGTACACTGTGTGGCCACTCAGCCAGATGATTTTCTTTTAGATTCATGAGGCCCATGGTAAATGCATGCCATTCTGAAATCAATGGCAGCTCCTGAGTCTGGTTTCTACTTAAACTTCTATGTGATTTTAACAATTGTTCAGTTGTTCTTAGCAATGGGATTATAGAAACTGTGGAAGTTAAATCCTCATTAAATCCTATACCTCCAAAGCGTTCACCCTTCAGTCAGCATATGTGCGGATACAGGTGGATGCGTTATGCCTCCTTAAATAGAACAGATCTTAAACCTCTCCTCATCTGGTTCCCACTGGTGGCAGAGATAGCATGTGTGTCCAAAGTCTGAAACCATTCCCACTACTTCATTCATTTAACTAACATAAATGATTAAGGAGTATAGTTCAGTCACATAAATAAGCAACAGTTTAACCTCATGTACAGAAGTTAAAAATGTAAAACACAACAATCAAAGTTAAGTCAAAAGTCAACTTTATTGTCAATCTTTCAGTTTGTGTGTACAGACAGAGATCGAAATACCTTTTCCCACAATCCTGAATATAAAAATGTAAATATGTATATCCTATATATACACAATCAACATGTATATGTGCACACATTAAGATAAAAAAACACAATAATAAATATATACAAAATAACAGTCACTTCAATATCTTTGGGAATGTACATTAGTGCAAGATTGTCCATAGCAGCGTAAAAAAGTGTCTGGTGCTGGATTTGAGTGTCTGAGTGTGTGGGGGGTGTTATGGCGCGTTTCCACTGCAGGCCTCGCTCGGCCTCGCTCGGTTTGGTTAGGCCTTATTAGGCCCGGCTCACTTTAATGCTGCGCTTCCATTACAGTTTAGGAACTGGGGCAGTTACTATAGTAACGCAGTGTAGGCGGAGCCGTGACGTCATCTTCAATGAGAGCCCCAGAAAAACAACACAGCCGTTAGCTCTTAGCACTCAGAGCTCACAGCTCCTCATATCTGTTCAGAAACTAGACACAAGTTAAACAAGTACAAACCACAGACTGCCTGTGTCATGGCGAATACAGTCGCTGCTTTATTTATGTCTGTAGGCCGTTGTTCTGAGTGTGGACGGTCGGAGCATATATAACGTTAGCTTAGCCAAGCTACATTTAGAAAACACGCATTTTAAAAGTGTTTTTCGCCTGCCGTCTGTCTGCAGACTTGTCAAAGCATTAATTCATGGTTTTTACTAACCGGTATCAGTATGTTGTTAATTCGGCATCATTTAGAAACGTGTATTACAAATAAATCACGGTCAAATATGTTCATCTTGTTGTAGTTGTAGCCCCCTTGCCAGCGATTCTCTCTCGAGTTTAGCATACTCAGCCCAACTCAGCCTGGTTGTTCCTGGCCCTAGAACCACGATTTAGTCGGGCCAGAAAAAAGGTGAAAAAGTAGCCCCGGGTCAAAACTAGGCCAAGTGGAAACGCAACCAAGAACGGGCCCTGCACGGCTCGGCACGCTTAACGCGAGCTACCTGCTGCAGTGGAAACGCGCCATTAAAGTCCAATGGGGGCAGGGGGAGAGAGGTGAGGGAGGGGAGAGAGTTCAGCCCATACTTGCCAACCTTGAGACCTCAGAAATCGGGAACATTTCAGAACCACCGCGGGGGGGGGGGGGTGCTAGTGGATCGCCGGAGCTGTATTAGATTAATGCTCATGCTCATTGTAGTTGTAAGTGCACTGCCTTGCTGCCTGTAGCACCTTCCTTGATGGAGCATATGTGTGGGCTGGACCTGGATCTTACAGGAAAGGAGTGAGCAATTTGTTCAGTTTTCTGTGACTATCTTCCTCACCCTCTCAGACTTTCAGTTGCGCGCGCTGCTAAAGAGACGCACTACCATGGAAACCAAACAATGGTGTAGCTGTATTAAAGTCCGAGTGGAAACAGTCCTGAGTAAATCTGATTTTGTCAGAAATCGGGAGAAATGTGACTTCGGGAGGAAATCGGGAGAGGGCAATGAAATCGGGAGTCTCCCGCGAAAATCGGGAGGGTTGGCAAGTATGGTTCAGCCTCCTGACAGCCTGGTGGAAAAAACTGTTCTTTAGTCGCGTGATACTCGACCTCGGGCTGCGGAACCTCCTCCCTGAATGCAGGAGCCAACAATGATTCTGTCCTACAAAACGGTTCCCTCTGCTCCACAGTGCAGTCAGTGAGTTTCTATTTGTACTGTTTCACGTCAACCAAGCAAAGCAAAACAAGTATTGAATACACAATTAATGTTTGTTAATCCATGCCAAGACATTTCAGAGGCTACTGACACCTGACATCCATCAGAAAACTGTATGGCACTTGATGTTGAAGATTCAAAGAATCATGACACCTGACATCTGACATCCATCAGAAAACTGTATGGCAACTGTATGGCACTTGATGTTGAAGATTCAAAGAATCATTTTTGAGCAAATGTTTTAGCTCATCAGACTACCATTCACTTGGACGATTGACAGAATGGCAGATATTTTAATGGTCAACGCAAGACATTAATGGTGATCCCGCCGTACCTATCCGACTGGCTTGAAAATGAGACTATTCCGTGCAAACGATATGTTTACATGTGCTGTATAGAGAGCAGTAATGGTCTTGAGCAGAAGGATTGCTTAAAAGAAGACACCGGGGTCTTATTCCTAAACTTGATCCATGATGTCCCGACCAGCATCAGGGTATTGTTGAGAAGACATGAGACGACCAAACTGACCAATCACAGTTTATGCCGTCTCGACATTTTGTTGCATTTTAGAGGAGGTGCGTAGTTACACTCAAATCCTGTGATGTCTAACTGAAGTTTATTGATAGGTGCATGAACATAAATGTGCAAGCTGTTGGATTAAGAACAAGAGGATAGGATTTCTAGCAACTGATTAAATGTTAGTAACATTTTTCCAACAAACATATTGAAATGTTGTGTTGGGTTTATAATGGCATTTTTCAAATCCTCACCACAAAGGTAAAGAACAAATAGACAAACTGCATTGTGCCTGTGATGATCAGCTGACCTGCAGCAGGCCGCTCAGACAGGAGAGCCAGGGGACTGCAGTTTGACTAACGGCGTCTGATGTTGTTGTTAAAACTAGATTTTGTTTATTATTTATAAAGGTCGCTGTCATTGATGCGTTTTGCACCCTGGGCCGTTGTTTTGATATACCGCTGAAGTATATGCTGTGATGTAATAACTCTTCTTTTTTCGAGGGAAGGGGGGGGGGGCCTAAGTATAAAAGTCACGGCTCGCCACTACACTACCAGTGGTGGCGCCAGAGTATTTTTGTTGGGTAACTACGGTAGGGCTAACCCATACAGTGGTGGGGCTCAAGTCAGTATTTGTAATGTAATTACATACACGCTATATCGCACCCCTTGACAGTGAGACGCCACGCGTGAGGCTTTTATTAGCTTGTATTAGTCTCCTTTTATCAGCTAAATTACATCGAGAGCAACAGGTGTGAGTTAAACAATACAATAGCCTATTCTGCTGATTCCACATTGTTACAACATTCTACGCAGCGGCAGAAACAAGAAAAGTTGGCATAGAATTGACACGGAGAGAGAGAGGGAGAGTGAGGGAGAGAGACAGAGAGAGAGACACAGACACAGGTAAACAGAGAGAGACAGACACAGCACACAACAGGTGGCCTGTGTCTCTATTGTCATACAAAACACTTTTTCAAATGACCCATTATTACAAAAATATATTCAACAGTCACTATTCACTCTTCAGGCGGGTCGTGTGACTCTGGCACCTGTTCGACTTGTACCTCAATGCGAGGGCGTTTAAGAACAAATCTATCCATCCGAAATATACAATTAATCCTAGAAGTTCTGCTGTCTGTCGTCTGCAATTTACTCGGACTCTTCACTGTGAACGTGACGTATCGACATATCAGTAATGCACGACGCAGCAGACCCAACGTTTCGTTGCTCTGATTGGCTGTAGGTCTATTCAAATTGCATTCGGAGGCATTTTGATCTGACCGCGGCCTCGCTGATATTATAACGAGAGAATGTCCACACCTTTAGTGTATAAAACTCCCCCACTACTTAGACTATTCCTTGCATCCCTCTAGCATAAGCCCGAATGGTCTCAACCATATTGCGTCAGAAACGTGCACTTGTTGTTACAGCAGGATCAGTTTGTGTGTTGTGGACACGACCAGTAGATTTTCGCAATCCGTGTTCTCAACATGCTTACTTTAACATACTTTTTCATGGTCGGGCTAAGGTAGGGCTAAGCCATTTCTTGGTATGGCTGTAGCCTACCCCAGCCATACCCTGGCGCCGCCACTGTGCACTACCGTTACTAACATTGCACGAAAAAATGACTAGATTCTCCCTTTGACAGACTAGACTCTAGTAGTTACTACATTATTCAGAAGTTTACAGTAACTTTGGATAATAACACGGCAGGTTTAATAAACGGAGCCTCTCTTTTCTTCTCTCCCTCCGTCTGTGTCTCATGCAGCTCGCTGATCCAGTGAATGAGTGACCCGACACGACAGTAAATAATAAACATATAACTAGTTTAGCTAGTTCCAGGGGTAGATGAGATTGGTAAATGTGATAGGTCTAACTTTGAACAATTTTAAATATTTCTAGTCAATAGACTAGTGCGGAAATCCCTCTAGTGACTAGAGGGATTTCCGCCGCAGTTTTATATTTGCGTAACATTTGCGCAACATGCAACTGTCACCAGTGATGTACCTCATGCGTTCATTCTCAGCGCTGTATAACGGCGTTCAAAAGTGCGTTCATTCTCAGCACTGTATTATAACGGCGTTCAAAAGTGTGCCAGATTTCATATGCCTTTCAGCCGAAAACCCAGTTAAAACACACCGTAAACAGGCTTCAAAATAATGCGGAAAACCACCCAATCTGGCAACAGCAAGCTGCCTGTGACGCGTACGCGCCTGTCACCCCTGGCTGTCGCACTAAAATATAAATATACTAAATATATCAGACTCCTCACAACAAACAATGTGGAACCGCGGAACCGGCGAGCATTGAATGAATGAATGAATGAATTAGTATGGACGAAGCCGAGAGCAGCTGCAGCAGCACTCGCTCAGAGTGAGACTCTATGGCAGGGGTGGGGAACCTCCGGCCTCCGTCCGTATACGGCCCGCGAGACAATTTGGTACGGCCCTCGAGGTAATTTATAAACACACGCAAAAAATAAAAAAATGAAAGAAATCTAGACCGCAAAAAAATTAAACAAGCGAGTGGCTGTTTTTCCTGGCCAAGGTCAGGGTCCTTTAACACAACACGAGCCTAACGTGTCATCACGTGGTATATGTCTCGACTGACAGGGGTGCAGTTCTGACGGAGAGCACCAGAACGCCACTCCAGCACTTCAGAAATTGCAGTACCGATAAGTCCATACACATGCCGCAGTTTCTGCGTGTCTGTATCTTTAGTTGAAAGCCCAGTGGCGATCTGCTCATCTGTCATTCTGATCAGACAGTCAATAACTGTGTTGTTATCATTAGCATCTGGTAAGCTAGCTATGCTAACGAATATAAGAAGCTTTGTCTACAACCAGTGAGGTAAAGGCACATCTTTATATGATCATTTTTAAAGTTATAAAAAAAATAAGAGAATAAAGTAAACAGGTATAAAATACTATATGACAGTTATTAATAAAGAAGAATACAGTTTGAAAGGGTAGTGATTTGTCAAATATCCATACATTAAAAGAAAATCTGCTTACAGTTGTGTTTGGGTGTTGAGAGATGTGTCCATAGATCTCCTAATGTTGCTCTCAAAGTGCAACAAATCTTCCCAGGGGAGCATGCCCCCCGGACCCCTCTAGAGGAGGTTAGGTCCCCCCCACTTAAACCATGTTCACATGGATAGGAAACTAAATACATTTGCACAAATCTTGTGTCCATATCTTTCTGTGTTGGTGGTCACGCCACACCCTGCACGTGCATGCATACGCGAGTCATGGTGAGATATCTGGATTAGGAGGTTGCTTTTTCTTTGCACAGAATGAAATGAATGGGCTGTGATTTTAGTTTTTTTAAGCAGAGGTCAATAACTTGTACGGCCCTCTGAGGATATTGTAAACATTGCAATGGCCCATTAACATCGTACAGGAGACAAATAATAGCTCGCAGCAACGTATTGAAAAAAGAACTATAAACTATAAATTAGTTCATTTTTGAAACCATGAACTTTAGTTCAACATTTTGAATTATGAACTATGAACTGAACTAGTTCATTTTAAAATATGTGAACTGTGAACTGAACTAGTTCATGTAGAAAGTGAACTTTCCCAACACTGACTGTCACAGGGGTTGAGCTGCAGTGCAGAGACATGGCTGAGTCATCAACAGCTATAACTTTGGAGGGGTGGAGGTATCCCCATTATTTAGAAGAAAGGACAGGAATGTGACGGTAAGGTGCACACTGTCCAGGCCAGAAGCTGATATCCCCTGCTGCAAACACAACATCAAAGGCAACATGCTAACACAAAGCTAGTAGCTAAAGACCCCCGAACCGAACCCAGAGTCATGATGTTGAGTGTGTGCCGACTCCAAACAAGCAGCAACAACTAGAATTGTCACCGTTATTAACTTGTGTTATTTCTTCCTTATTGCAATAGTAAGTGTAGGCCTACGTTTTTAGTTTTGGCTATAGGCTGTTGCTGAATAACGCAAAAGTAATGTAAAGAGTAATGAAGTAAAGTAATATATTACTTTTTTTTTAAGTAATGAATAATATGTAATACATTACTTGTTTTGAGTAACGACCCCATCACTGTGCACTGGAAGCTTCAGATGAGTTGTACATGCTTTATACTGTAAGACTGTTTGAATGAACACTAATGACATAGAGACATAGTCCTACTTATTATCCTAATGGACAGCTCTGTGCAGGCTTGGTTCTGGCGTCTATTTGTCAGAAGCCTCTGGTGAGGTTTCATAATCCCCTCAATGCGTCCTCTCTGTCTCGGATGCTCTGATCTCATTTGCACTGCTAATGCCTGTTTCCCGAAGATGGTCTGCTGACAACGTGCATTGTTATAATGATTCATGTATGCAACCAAATGGGATCTCTCAAACATCGCTGACTTGGGGAGGGTGGGCTCCCCTGATAAGATTTGCTCGCAAGCTTTCCCGGGTGTAATGCAGGATGTGAGTACTTGTTTACAGCTAGCGGACATGAGTGTGGGTAGACTTCACAGTTCCCCTACAACACTGAGTTTAGCCTGTGATTCCACACTCAATTGAATTCTGTTTGATGTAGAATGTAATACAGAGGTTATATCAGACGGATCAATGTCAGCGTGCCTGTGCTGATTGTCTATCCACCCAGAACACCAGGCTGTTTGATGTGCACAGAAGAATTCAATTTGGATTTGCGCTTTTATGTGCACTGTGTGTGCATGTGTGATTCTGAGATTCATGTCAGGGGTACAGCATACGAGGACAGCAGATGTATAAAACATCAAAACATCCAAGTGTAATGTTTCTCTCATGTTGCAGCAGCTTTAGCTTTGTTTATCTTCAAGAAGATGAACCACAAGTCTTCCTTGAATGGAGAAAGACAGCTTTGTTCAATAAATTAAAGGAAAGAAAAGCAACTAAAAAGCCATTCACTTGCAAAATATTTTCTCTCAAAGCAAGGTTACATCTGTGAGTTGTATGTAGAAGTGTCAGAATAAATATAGATGTTTTTATTTTAAAGTAAATTCAGATGGAACACAGTAAAAACATGTAAACTTAATGGAGGAATAATTGCTGTGCCGTTAATAGTTGCGCAATGTGTTTTGCTACAACATTATGAAAAGCCACAGAAAGTAGGGGTGTGCTAGTGGAGCCTCAAAACTGTGGCGCGCTTACACTGTAGGTGCGCCGCATTTGCGCTTCAGATGAGGCTCCCTCCGCAAAATGAAGAACCCTCCGCAAGATGAGGCCCCCTCCGCAAGATGAGGCCCCCTCCGCGAGGTGAAGCCCCCTCCGTAAGATGAGGCCCCCTCCGCAAGATGAGGCCCCCTCCGCGAAATGAAGAACCCTCCGCAAGATGAGGCCCCCTCCGCAAGATGAGGCCCCCTCCGCGAGGTGAAGCCCCACGCAGTCTGCGTGATCGGCCTGTAGGGAGGGGCGGCCCTGACGGAGTGCAACACATAAATCTTCAACGAGAAACGAGACATGATCTGAAAGTGTGCATGGTCAAAGATGCTCAGGCTACCCTCTGTACAAGCTTGTTCCTTTGGGTATGTGTACCGTAGCTGAGCTCTCTGAGGGCCTAAGCTATTCTAAAAAATAATATTTGAAAACATTAAAACAAATTATTTATTTAAAAAAAAAAAAGTTGTTATATTTTTCATTAGTTTTAACAAAATATCTTGATTTAATTGTATTTAAAATAACATTTCGAAATAAATAAATCCTTCGAATCTGCCTGTTCAGTTTCTGTTGGAATGTGAAGGGTTAAATGAAAGAAGCTCCTTTGGCCATCTCTGTGAGTTACTGTGAAGACAGGAGCTGATTGGTGGTCCAGCTATGAATTCACAGAAGGCCAGCTAGGGCAACTCAACAAAAGAGTAATGTGAAATGACAGTACAATTGACCAATCATATCTTCCCTCTAAATGGGTGGGCTTTATTTTCGCAGACTTTCTGACAAGTTCTGCCTGCTGTGAAGTGCATACGTTATAGCAACGGGTCAAGCTAGGCGGAAGTAGCTAATTAGCATAAGTTCGTTCATGATGGCTCACTTCAGTGATAGTGATGACGTTGTTGCAAAATTATTAACCGAGTCATTTTCAAGATTGAGTTACAATGATAAACTGGAGTGGCAAAGGATCAGCTGCATGACCCGCCATCAAGTGCTTCATCCAAAAGGACAGGAGGATGGACTTTGTGTGGGGGTTTCAGAGGGCCTAGGTATAAAAGTCACGGCTCGCCACTGGTTACCATATTAAAAGTACAACTGTTCCTGGATTAAGAGGCCTATCAAGTTTAGTTTATACAGGGAAAGGTGCCTTGTGGATTTAAAATGCTCCATTATGCTTGCAATGCTTAGCATTATATAGCCTAAATTGTTATGCCACAGTTGTTCAACCAATCCAACAGAGGTATAGAATGTAAAGGATATACAGGTCCACACATTCAGAAGTGTAGCTGCCCAGAACTGACAAAGTCTCCTTCTGTCAGCTGAGCTGCCCTGGAGCAGCAGAGTGACTTCACTTTTTATACCAATAAAATCGAGTAAAACAGCCTTTTCATGTGCACTATTGACACTATGAAAAATCCAAGATTATAAATATGACAAAAAATGTATATGTTACTGTCCTCCTCTCTTCTTTTACATAACTGCTTTGTCTTTTGTTAGTCAGATTCCAATTTATTTTCAATTGTCCAGTACCACCAAAAGTGTCAGATGAACATTCTCAAGTTGCTCTGGCAGGAAACAAGAATTCTTCATCTCATCAAAAGTATATTCTTTGCTTTGTTACACCTACAGATTATATTTAATCATGTTTAATAGCTAGTTAGGATCCAACACATGATTACATATTTTACTCTTACCAGATTAAGCCCCTATGTTCAATTAATTCAATTCAAAACCTTTATTTATCCAGGTAAAATCCCATTGAGATCAATGATCTCTTTTTCAAGGGAGACCTGCAGCAGTAGGTTCCACAAGAAGACATACAAACATAAACAACAGAACAACAAAAGGACATCATACAGAAAAATGTACAGGGATTACAATTTACATATTTAACCACATGTACAGGAGGTACCAACAGCATCTGATTGTGTAGCATCCAACCGAGCTTTAAAAACATGCAGTGGTCATTTTCCATTCTTTTTTCAGACTGTTCCAAGTTAGTGGAGCTGCACATCTAAAAGCTTTCTTCCCTAAGACAGTCCTAGCACTTGGCACATTTAATAAAACCACAGCATGCGATCTCAGGCAATAAGTACTTTCAATTCGCAGAGAGATCAGGGAGCAGATATAAGATGGTAGTTTATCCAACATGGCTTTGTAAATGAAAAAGTACCAGTGACTGAGCCTCCGTGCAGTAAGTGATGGCAAAACCGCCTTGGTATACAGGGTACAGTGATGCGTAAGTGCTTTACAATTTGTCAAAAATCTCAGTGCACTGTGATACGCAGCATCTAACTTGCTCAGGCAATTGGCAGGTGCATTCATATATAACAAATCACCATAGTCCAGCACAGGTCAAAAGGTCACAGAGACTAGCCTTTTGTAACATCCCGTCATGTCTGCTAAATTGTTCATGTCATGTTAATCAGGTTCATGTTATTGTTTCACGTTTAGTTCATAGCCCAGGTTAGATTTATGTTTAGTCAAGTCTTTTTGTTCACCTGTCTAGTCCTGTCATTGCACTTCAGTTTTATTTTGTACTTACCTCTGCTCTCATTTCAGGTCCCTTGACTTCATCCCTTTGTGTGTTTTCCCGCCATCGTCAGTGTCTGCCCCGCCCCTGATTGTTTCCACCTGTTCCCCCTTACCTCATGTATAAATAGTCCTGTCTCCCTTTGTCCTGTGCCAGTTTGTCTTGTGCCTTGTGCCATTTAGAGAGCCAGCTTGTCTCGCCCAGAGATTATTGTATTTTGTGACCATAGTCAAGTTTATTTAGTTTGTAATTTGCTTTGCTATGTTTTGCCTCTTAGGAGTGATGTTTTGTTTGAACTTTATACTTTTACAAAGTAAAGACTATTTTTGAACAAACTTTCTTTTGAGTCGTGCGTTTGAGTCCAAGTGTCTGTAAGGTCCTTAACAGAACGAACTGGCCAAAAAATGGACTCCGCCGACTCCGGTTCCTTCAAGGCCGATGTGTTAGCGCAGGATGCTAAGCTAACCCTCCATGCTGAACAGCTGTCTTCCATCAACCAAGGAATGATTGGTCTCACGGATCGTCAGGATGAATTCCAATCAGCTGTAACCAACCAAGTAAATCACCTGGCACTTCAAATGCAGCAAGTTCTCTCACCCCTCAAAGCCGGTTCCTCTGCACCTACTCCAGCAATGCCAGGTCCACCGTCTGTTGCTTCGGATCACACCACCCCACCTGGATCGACGCTTCGCCTGGCTCCTCCGGAGAGGTTTTCCGGGGACTCTGGTAACTGTCGACCCTTTCTGGTACAGTGTGAACTACATTTTGCTCATAACCCTGCTGCCTTTGTTTCGGACCAAGCTAAGGTAGCTTTTATGTTGTCCCACATGTCTGGTAGAGCCGCTGCTTGGGCTACAGCCGAGTGGTCAAGAAACTCGCCCATATGTCAGTCACTGAACATGTTTACCCAGACCCTAAGCCGTGTGTTTGATCACTCATCACCTTCCAGAGAAGCCTCACGAGTCATTATGCAGATCAAACAGGGACAACAGAGAGTGACAGACTATGCAATAGATTTTCGTACTCTAGCAGCAGACAGTGGGTGGAACACCCCTGCTTTAATTGATGCCTTCATGAATGGTCTACAAGACTCTATAAAGGACCAGTTGGCACCCCATGAACTACCCACAGATCTTGATTCCATCATTGCCATGTCAATTTGCATTGATAACAGGCTTCATGAAAGGCAGAAGGAGAGAATCAGAACCAGTGCACGACCTCCGAGCCACATGGGGTACTCACCTGCCTTTCGACACCCATGGAGCTCCAGTCCACCTTCCTCAGCCTCGCCCAAGGAACCAGCGCCCTCGGCTGCACCGGAGGAACCCATGCAGCTGGTGAGCCAATTCTCTGCAACTGATTTCCCTCCACGTTCATTGACCATGGTACATATTCAAGTGCGTGACCAAGACATTACTGTGGGGACATTAGTCGATTCAGGTGCCGACGAAAGTCTGGATGGACTGGAGTTTGGCAAAGAGACTATGCATCAAGACTGTTCCGTTGACTTCCCCTGTTACTGCCAGTGCCTTAGATGGCAAGTTATTATTTAAAATAACCCATGTATCTGAACCTGTCCAAATAACCATTGACAATACACACATAGAGGAAATGAAATTCCAGTTATTTGACTCTGCACTACACCCCTTGATTTTGGGTTATCCATGGCTGATCAAACATAATCCGATCATTGACTGGCGATCAGGGAGGGTTAAGGAATGGGGCCCAGGCTGTAGGCTGACCTGTTCAGACCTTCCTAGGTTCTCCACAGAACCTGAAAAGGAACAAGACAAACACACTCATAAGCCTGACTCCATTTCGGATTATCCCGACCTGACTAAAGTGCCCTTGTGTTACCAGGACTTAAAGGAAGCATTTAACAAAACTAGGGCCATGTCCCTACCTCCCCACCGACCTTATGACTGTCCCATTAACCTGTTGGCTGGTTCTCAGATCCCTAAAAGGAGACTTTACTCTCTCTCTGCACCGGAAAGGGAGGCTATGAAGTCCTATATTGACTCCTCTCTAAAAACTGGACTCATCAGACCATCCTCCTCCCCAGCGGCCGCTGGGTTTTTCTTCATCGATAAGAAAGATGGTACCCTCCCTCCATGCATTGACTATAGTCCCCTTAATGAAATAACAGTTACAAATAGATACCCACTCCCTCATGTCTTCAGCCTTTGAACTTTTGCAGGATGCAAAACTATTCACCAAACTGGACTTGAGAAACGCTTACCATCTCATTAGGATACGAGAGGGGGATTGTGCCATTTAGAGAGCCAGCTTGTCTCGCCCAGAGATTATTGTATTTTGTGACCATAGTCAAGTTTATTTAGTTTGTAATTTGCTTTGCTATGTTTTGCCTCTTAGGAGTGATGTTTTGTTTGAACTTTATACTTTTACAAAGTAAAGACTATTTTTGAACAAATTTTCTTTTGAGTCCAAGTGTCTGTAAGGTCCTTAACACCTTTTCCTGGCCTCAAGCGAGAAACAGGACTTGTTCCTGTAGAAGAAACCTAGCCTAACACTCAGCTTTTTTAGCAGGTTATTTACATGAAATTTAAAAGTGAGACAATCATCAAGCCAGATACCAAGGTATTTGTAACAGGTAACCACTTCAAGTTGTATTCCTTGCGTAGTTACAATATCCAAAGCAGTCTCCGGTGTATTTTTAGCTTTAGCTTTAGAAAAGAGCATTGCCTTGGTTTTATCCACATTTAAAAGAAGCTTTAGTTCAGAGAGCTGAGTCTGAATAATGTTAAAAACAGCCTGTAATTTAACAACAGCCTTGTTAATCGAGGGACCTACACAGTACATCACAGTATCATCCGCATAAAAATGTAAGGTTGCTCCTTCGACATTTTCACCTAAACTATTAATATAGATAGAGAATAATAGCGGACCTAAAACTGAACCTTGTGGTACACCATTAGTGATGTTTAACCACTCAGAAGACCGCCCATCAAACTGAACACATTGGGACCTTTCAGAGAGGTAGTTCACAAACCACCCACTGCACTGGACATGCCAATACTGAGTAGCCTCTGCTTTAAGATGCGATGATCGACGGTATCAAACGCTTTAGATAGGTCAACAAATAGAGCTGCACAACTCTGCTTATTATCTAAAATACTCGCCACATCATTCACCACTTTCATTGTGGCAGTGATGGTGCTGTGTTGCTTTCTGAAGCCTGACTGATGTTTAGACAGGATGTCATTTGTACATAAACACTCCTTTACTTGAACCTTAGCCAGAACTGACAATTTAGAGATGAGTCTATAATTGTTTAATAAGGTGGCCTCCCCTCCTTTTAGCAAAGGCAGGACATAAGCTGACTTCCATACTTTTGGAATTGTGTTCGTGCTGAGAGAGAGGTTAAAAAGAGTAGTAAGAGGTGGAGCAATAAAATCTGCAGCTATCTTTAAAAAGAAAGGTTCTACGTTGTCCGGACCAGCCGGCTTTTTAGGATCTAGGTTGGTTAAAGCTTCACGAACAACATCAACAGTTAAAGGAGTAAAACTGAAAGGGTTTTCCAGACCACATTGTTCTGAGTCACATACTCTGGTGTTCGCAGAATTAGAAACAGAATGAAACAGAAAGCCACAGGACACAAAATGCTCATTAAAACAATTTAACATGGTAGCCCTATCCGATATAGTGCCAGATGCTGTGGTAAGGCACGGAGGTAGCTCATTACGGATATCACCGGTGGATATCGATTTTATGGCTTTCCAGAATTTTCTAGGGTTGTTCAGGTTCTTTGTGGTTACTGACAGATAGTACTTTGATTTAGCACTTTTGATATGTGAAGTGAAGCTATTTCTTAGCTGCCTAAAACGCAGCCATTCTACCTCTGAGCCTGATTTCCTAGCCTTTACCCAGGCCTTGTTTCTCTCATGTAGGAGACTAGATAATTCAGCAGAATACCAAGGATTGTCTCGTCCCTTCACTCTAAATGTACGCAGGTGTTGTTGTGTTAATGTTTCATTATTTCAACACAACCACTCTGACTGATGCTGAGTTGACCCATGCATTCAATATGTTTGAAAATATTTTTAATCTGCCTTTCCAAATTGGCTGCAAAATGGTAGATGTTGTACAACTTGTCTCATTTTTGGGGGCCTTGTTTTTGAGCTTGTAATGCAAATTATGATTATCAGCTAATTGAATGCTTTGATGTTATATATAACATATAAATTATAATATTTTGTAAGCCTTACATGTCAAGAGATAGAAGTTTCAATGTAGTTGAGATCTCATCACTCAGATGGATGACCAGTCGCAAGGTGCCGGGTGACCACAGACTGGGTGACCAGTGATCTGATCATGGGTCTATGGTACTCTGATAGGGTCATGGGTCAGTTATCTCATGACTAAGCGTATTCATTGTAACTATATAAAAACCCTCTCTTCAGTTTGAGTAGTTGCACTCGGCTGTAAAGACATTTGCTTTCCGTATGTTGTGTGCCTCTTTTGCAAAAGATGATTAAATACTCAGAAGGACAGCTCTTTGACTAGTTAATATCAATAGTTTCCACAACAAGCTACAGGGGTAATCATTAATCAGAGAATACATATAGATGTTGTCCTTTCATAACAGAGACAATCGGAGTCCAAATATTTATTTTTCCTCATGTCTCATTGAGCCAGTGGAGGTGTAAGGACAGCGGTGATGGGGTTGGGTGTGGTTGAAATGCAGGTGGGTTGCAGGCATGGATCTGGATGAAATGTAGAGCTGGACATCATCAGTGTAGCAGTGGAAGTGGTGGCCATGTGTGCAAATTATTTTACCGAGGAGGAACAGGAGAGGACCAAACAGGGAACCCTGGGGGACGCCATGTGAGGTGCAGTTACTGATTTTGAATAATTGTTTTCAGTTTGTGAGATATAACCTTAGCCAGAGGAGGGGTACTTATGTTGTTAAGGGGGGACTAAAGGTTGAGAAGAGAATGGTGTGGTTGATGACGTCAGTGAGATTGAGAATGATGTGACGACAGATGTGTCTGGATTCTGAGAGGAGGTCAGTGAGTTTGAGAAGAACTGTTTGTGTTTGTTCTTTTATGAATGTGTTTGTATGTATTTCAAGCTGCTGAATGTTGGTCCTGTGTCAGTTTACAAAAGTATTTAGTAGCCTAAGTTAATAGGTTCAGCATAGTAATAATTCAGTGATTTTTAGTGACATTTAACTGTTTGAATGAGGAAGAAAACTACTGCTGCTTCAGTTTCCTGCCGTCCTGACGACACGAGTTTCAGCACTCTGAGTTTCAACACTGTGCGTGTTTGGTTCACATCTTTTTATTAGTCCCCAGCTATCTGCCTTTGCCTTTCTCTGCTTGTAAAACTAATTCTGGTCAAATACTTGATAAGTGTGTCTGACAGATATACTGTTCAGCCACCTCCCATCAGAAAATTGAATCTAAATAAGATTTCCCTTTATCAAAAGAGTCCTATTTGTGTCGTGTATGGTACACACAGATGAGTAGCACAGCTAAGGTGCTGTCATAGTCATTTAATTAAAAGGCAGGGTAATGTTACCCTCTAGCTCTTTCTTTTACCCAGACTAACATGCTAAGGGAGTGCATCATTAGTTATTTGTAGCCTTTATTTAACCAGGTAAAATCCCATTGAGATCTCTTTTTCAAGGGAGACCTGCTACAGTAAGTTATCTCCTTACCAGAGAGAAGAAGACATTTCAGATAAGAGAACTATCCTCCTGCTTGGCTAAATCACATTTGTTATGAAGAAGTGCAGATGGGATTTAATCTTGTTTCAATGGCCAAGCTCTCATTACCTAAGCAGGCACTTGGCAATCCAACATGGGCGACAGGTGAAATGGTGTTGGGTTTATTTAGTCTTTGCTAATTGATTTTACATTGACTTCAGTTAATACGTGTGATGTGCTGTTGTTAACAGGCCAAGGCCGAGGTTTAACAAACACTTATTTTATTGCAATGGATTCATGTGTCTTGATGCCTTTATCAATAGAACAAGCAGCCGGACTGCTTCCCTATTGGCTTCCACCTTAAAACCTGCTGTGACTGCAGTTCTGCAGTCACTCATTGTTCCATGGAAGCTTCTATCCCTATGAGAGCCATGTCTTTCCCTACTTTTCTGAACACATTAATGCTTGATAAATGAAAAACAAACATTAAAAAGGAACAATTGGGACTCATCATTATAAATGAGCTCTGCAAACAAACAGGGAATTGGGAATTTAGATTTTGGGCTCATTAAAGTTGTATCCGAATGTTTTGTCAAAGATCTGCAAAAACACACAAGTCGGGTAAATTCAATATTATTCATAAAGCAATATACTGATTTATTAATCTCACATTTTGATTAATCAAATGTAATCAATATGTCTTTTCATCAGTATCTTCAATATCTAGCACACCAACATCAATTTGAATCCCCTGCAGACCAGGACTGAAGTCGAATAGTCCATTTAGCTTAGGAACCTTCCTAACGGAGTGAAATGACCCGGAAGTCCCTCAGTGGCAGCCATGATAAGTGCCGTTCCAATTCTCTAGATCAGCGGTTCTCAAACTGTGGTACTGCAGGTGGTCTGTGGAAAAAAGCTGAATAAAATCCACTTTTTATTATCAAGGATTTTCAGAGACCACCTCATATGTGACATTCTCCATCGAATATATTTGAATAGTAATACATATAAAATCATTGCCAGTGTTATCAGTTGCAAGTGTGTATTTGTTGTAAACATGACGAAAACAGCCTGTGTGAGGGGCAGCGCTGTGTGCGTGGGAGAGAAGCAACTTCTACTTATTTGCAATGACGTAGCTCAAGCATTTATGCAACTTGATTTGAAGTGTGTGTGTGTGTGTGTGTGTGTGTGTGTGTGTGTGTGTGTGTGTGTGTGTGTGTGTGTGTGTCATTATACCGCACTGTGAATGAATCAAAGTAAATATAGAAGTGGTCATGAACACATCTGTCCATCAGACTTAGGGCTGCTGTGCCTCCTGTCATCATTAACGGACGTCTCTTTAAAATGACCGCTCAGAGGAGAGGAGTTCTCCTTTCTCTAACCGCCTGCTGCTTCCTCTCCTCGGCTCCCCTCCTCGGCTCCTCCGCTCGCATCTCCTGTGGGCGGGACTAAGTCTCGAGGAGGGGAGTCGAGGAGGGGAGTTAGAGAAATGAGAAAGGGCCTGTGTGTGTGCGTTTGTGTATTTGTTTGCGTTTGTGTGTATTGTGTTTGTTTCCCGGGGAAAACCCTCACGAGAAACACCGGCTGTTGTTCTGCCTGCTGCCTGTGACGTTAAGTTGCTCCGTTCTCCGCTTGTAATTATTCCGTTACAAGCTTCAAAGTTGTATTTATCATCTGAATTTGCCGAAACAAGTTTAATATTCTGAAAGACATGACTTTGTTTATTTGAAATCAGATGAAAACAAACTCTCACGGACCCGTGTTACTTATGATTAATATAGGCCTTACATTCATAATTTCAGCCGGAGGGAGGGGGGGCTGCGCAGCTCTCATCTTCTCACGTGTGCGTGCAAAACCACAAACATGGATCGGTAGCGCGCATCAGGTGGTCTGAAGAGAAAAGATGTTAACGTTAATGAAGATCATGCGAGTGAGTCGGAGGCATCTACAAGCCAGATTCCGCGAAAAAAAACAAAGAAAGTGAAGATTAAGCGAAAATACAATGTGAAATACTTGGAACTGGGATTTACATACACAGGCACCAAAGATGAGCCTTTTCCATTATGCGTTCTGTGCTACGAGACACTGGCTAACGAGAGCCTAAAACCAGCTAATCTTCGCCGTCACCTTGAGACAAAGCATGGAGAGTTGAAGTCCAAGCCAGTTGAGTTTTTTAAAAACAAGCTCCAAGAATTTCACAGTAGCAAGAACATCATGGAATCCACATCTACAGGTAGCAACAACGCTAAAGCAGTGGAAGTCTCATACAGATTGTCAAGAATTATCGCAAAAAATGGGAAAGCGCATACACTCTGTGAGGAGGTGGTGCTGCCATCAATTAAGGTGGCGGTGGGTGTTATGCTGGGTGAAAAGGCATGCAAACAAATGGACTTGATTCCATTGTCAGACAGCACCGTACAGCGCAGAATTGAGGAAATGGCCAGCAATGTGATTGACCAGCTAATAGCGTGGATAAAAGCCAGTCGATTTTTTGCACTACAGTTGGATGAATCAACTGACATAGCTAACCTTGCCAACCTGCTCTCATACGTAAGGCAGGGTGCGAACTGGAGGGGAGCAGGGGGAGCTATAGCTCGCCTAGTGGTGACATGAGCTCCCCTGGGAACATGGTTTGTGAAATTTGGGGGGAGCTCTCTAAAATACTGATATGATGACCAAATAAATTCCATTTTGGGCATGTTTTTTTTTTTCAAAGGTGTAAAATAAAATTATATTTAGAGTTTATGATTCATGAAAAAAGTGTCGCCTGCTTGCACGCTGCCCGCAGCTCCACCCACTACCCACTCACTCACAAGCTCGTTTAGTTGGCACTGCATGTTTACCAGGCATTGTTGCTGCTGCTGACATGTCGAAAAGAAAAAAACAACTTAGGCAATTTCTTTAAAAAGACGGCCAAACAACCTGATCAAGAAGACCAACCGAATGTAGCTGGTGGTAGCACATCGTACGTTGTGACTGCTGCTACAACAGAACCGAGAGAGGAGGGAGCTAACGTCAGTGCTCGTGCTAACTTGACAGCTAGCGTTAACTTGGGGGCTGAAGAGACACAAGAAGACGAGCCAAGAGAAGCTAACTTGATGACTACAACTACCATACAGTAGTAGAGATCGAAGGAGATGTGGAAGAAGATGATGATGCTGCTGATGACCACCCCACCTGCTCTTCCTCCTTGCCTGCTGCTCGAGATGGGGGGCGAAGTTGCTGCGGGGGTCCCGCGGCCGCCGGCTGGCCGAACCAGCCAACAGTGGAGTGAGTGGATCACATTTGAGTCATTTTAAGTTGATTTAATTAAACAGTCAAACGTTACATTGGTGGTCCGTGGATTATTTATTATCAAGTTGATTGAAGTTTGCGTAGCCCATAGGTACATGCTTGGGAAATCTGTTGACATTTACATGATCCATCGGGACGTTTCATGTAAATGTAGACCTGTGTCACCACACCGTGTGCAACAGATTTTCTCTTTATAATAGGCCTATGTCTGTGCTGTTGCTATTAATGCACGGATCAGCATTTACCCCCCCCCCCCCCCGCAACAAAAAAAAAATCCCGGCTCCCCCGGAGACCGTGGTATAGTTCGCACACTGACGTAAGGTATGAACACAACGGAGAAATAGAGGAGGACTTTCTTTTTTGTAAATGTTTGCCAACACGCACAACTGCAGAGGCACTTTTTGACATGTTGAACAGTTGCATAACGGAACATGGGATTGATTGGTCAAAATGCGTGGGCATTAGCACAGACGGGGCAGCAGCCATGTTAGGCCGACACAGTGGGCTTGTTAAACGTGTACAAGCAGTGGCTCCGCAAGCTAAATCAATCCACTGCAGCATCCACAAGGAGGCTCTCGCATCCTGATCTCAAAACTGTTCTGGATGAAGCAGTACGAACGGTCAATTTGATCAAGGCCCGTCCACTGAATGCCCGGTTGTTTGCCGTTTTATGCGATGAGATGGGCAGTGATCACCGGCAATTACTTCTGCATACCGAGGTCCGGTGGCTATCGAGAGGAAAGGTGCTTGCACGGCTCTATGAGTTGCGCGATGAAGTGAGAATGTTTTTACTTGACTCAAAATGTGAACTTTCAGATCGCTTCAGTGATGCCCCGTGGCTTGCCAAGTTGGCATACCTGGCAGATATTTTTAATATCTATATAACAATTTTTGACTCAATCGGAGTCTTCAGGGGAAGTCAGTGACACTTTTTCACGTGCAAGACAAAGTTGAAGCTACAATCAAGAAGATGGAGATGTGGGCCAGGCGCCTGGAGCAGTCAAACTATGACTCGTTTGCAAACCTATCAGATTTTTTGGACACCGCGGAAATGCAGCTTCCAAATAATGTGAAAAATGATGTCAGGGAGCACTTGCACAGTTTGAAAACACAGCTACGGATGTACTTCCCTATCCCTGACACAACTGCGAACTGGATCAGAAATCCATTTGCGACCCTGGACGATGACATCCTCGCAAACCTTACGTCCAGAGAGCAAGACAGTCTTGTTGAACTGTCCTGTGATAGTGCTTTAAAAGTGGATTTTTCTCAGAGATGCCTGCCTGCCTTTTGGCTAAAAGCTGCTTCAGAATACCCAGAGCTGTCCGACAAGGCCTTGATGTTTCTTATGCCCTTTCCTACCACTTACCTCTGTGAGTCGGGATTTTCATCACTGGTCTCGTTGAAGACAAAATATCGGAACAGACTTAACATTGAACCAGATCTCAGATTGAAGCTGTCATCGCTGGAACCTGACATCCAGATGTTGACGTCTGAGAAGCAACATCATCCATCTCATTAGCTGAGTGATAAGGTTAGCTTGGACTTGCTGTGCGTGTGCGTTGTTTTTAGTTTAATTAGCATAGGCTAATTAAGGAAATAAATGTTACAGTATAAATAAAATAACAGATTTTGTGCAATTATAGAATTGCACAAAATCTGTTATTTTATTTATTATTTCCTTTTTGTACACGGATACAATCGGATGTTGAAAGAGCTGAAGCTGCAGTTCATGTTCACTGATGCAGCTGTTGTGTTCTATGAGTGTATGCAGATTTGAATATATGGTCAAGGACCAAAAGAAAAAAAGAAGTTGTCCGCCGTCCGCTTTGAGAAACATACACAACGCAGACAGACACCGGTCACACGTGCAACAAAAGTATCAGATAGGCTTCAATTTACTTTTGATTGTCTATAATTAACTATAAAAACATATCTGCGTTTTAACACTACGTTTATATGTACTTATTTTTACGGTTTGCATATGAGGTGGTCCGCGAAAATCCTTGATGATAAATAAACTAAAAGTTTGAGAACCCCTGCTCTAGATGATAGGAAAGGAGGCTTCCTTTATAACCTCCTTTAGCTTAGGAACCACTGGACCTCCCTCACCGAAAGGAGAGGAGAAAATGCTGCCCCACAATGCATTGCAGCCGCAGCATTTGCCGTCACACAACAGTCATAATTATGTCATGAAAGTTACGGTGCTTATTAAGCTTTTTAAAACGTATAGTAAGTTGCCAAAGTGCTTTTTTTCTGAACGTTCATCAGTATTATAATCAAAGAGAGAAATATGAACGTTAGTTTTTACTGAAATGATCAAATAAAGTCAACATTTCACAGTCGTCACTGAACTGTGTGGAGTTTGTTCAACTTTTAAAAGATGTTTGAATGGTGATGTACACAGTGATAGATGTTAAGGACTAACGTTTATAATAAATACATTTGTATTGATTTTAAGATGTTTTCATACAATCATACGTATTGGGATCATTTGTATTAATGTGGACCGGAGGGAGAGGGTGACGAGCATAAGTTTCACTTTCCTTTTTTATTTCAATTCCAACTTTGGTCCTGAAGAATATGTTTCTCTGTTGTCCACGTTCATAAAGCAAAGCAGCAGCATCAGAGCACGGTGCAGAGTCTCCAGATGAGTTTACAGTAGTCCCTCGTTCTTATTAAACATCCATGTTGTAGTCCGCTGTATAGAAAACTGTGGTTTCCATAGTTTCCCCACAGCAGCAGACGCACATTCATGACGTTCGCTGGCGCATCATAAACACGTCGGATAGGGAAAGTGCAGTCGATTCTCTAAAGTACTGCAGTCTCTTCTCCTAAGTCCTTTTGAATTCTCCTATCCACTATCCCTTAACCCCGTGACCTTTCACTCAGAGGTCAAGGAATAGGAGATAGGGTTAGACGTTAGGAGCTGATTTTTTGATTATCCACCTAGCTCAACTAAAAACAGCCAGGCCTGCCATCATGTGTCCGTGCTTTGTACGACCAGGTCCTGCTGCTTAGTGGCTTTCCCCACATGTCCTCTTTTCAACAGTCTTCCAGGGGTCCGTCAGTTTGTTGAGGATGATGATCTTCACATCCTCAGATCAATTTGTACAATATATATGATGTACGACCAGAGGAAAGAACACACTGGACCGGGTGTATTCTAACCTGAAGCATGCCTACAGAGCGGTCCCACTCCCCCATTTAGGACTATCCCCTGCGAGATGGAGTTCATGACTTTATGAGCTGTTCATGAGCACTCATGAAACATTCATGAACAACTCATTATATGTTCACTTGTCATGTTCATGAACCAAAATTCTTAAAATGCTCATGAACCATTTTAAAGAGCAGTTCATGACATTTTTATGAACATTGTTCATTCATATAAAGTTCCTGTTTTGCTCATGACAGACTTTTATGAGCAATTTATGAACTTTTCATGATCCAGCCAATCACAACATTATAATTAAAACCCCAAAAAGTTTGCATGAGCATTTCATGAACTTTTGATGACTATTAGCATTTCATGAATTTTGGATGATTGTGGCAAGTTCAGAATATTTTGGAATATTCATGAGCATTTTATGAACTTTTGATGATCAGTGTGATGATTTTAAAGACCTCTTGAATATTCATCTACTATTTGAACATTTCTTTCTTTTTTTAAACTTTTAATCTTAAAACAAAACGATAGTGAATTTGAAACTGAACATTATCTGTATTTATTTTCGTGACATTCATATCATTTTATGGTTTATCTGTACTGTTTGAGAAGCAGTACGAGTAAGTAGCGCCAAGGTGGAACCTTTGGCAGGTGAGCGGTGACATCTGGGTTATTTTAGGGGGGACACTTCCGCCCCCTCCTCCGAAGCAATCCAGACGATCAACCGGATCCTGTGTATAATTATTGCTGCTCCACTTTTCTGTTTTCTACAGGTCAGTACATGATGAAAATGATCGATGTTAACTTGTGTGAATTAGGTATGATGTTGGAGATGTTTAGGAGAGTGTCAGAACGTTTTGAGCATGTTTGACATAGTAACGGTATTTTAAAAATACTAAACTGTCGGCAACAATAGATGCCATTTTCGCGGGCTTCAGCCGCGCCTGGGTAAATGTGACCTGAGCGAAGGCTCGCAGGCAGGTTAGCTGCTGCGCACGGGTAATATGTTTTGTTTACCTGAGTGCAGTCTTGCAGGCACATTGCCTTGTTTTTTGTTTATTAACATTGACAGTGTATTTTTGTGATCTCCATAATATGTTATATTTGGTAAAGATAGATATATTGATAAAAAGTATTATTTGATAGCGTTATGTGTTTATAGATAACAACCTGTCCTTCA
Organism: Pseudochaenichthys georgianus; assembly: GCF_902827115.2. Taxonomy (NCBI): domain Eukaryota; kingdom Metazoa; phylum Chordata; class Actinopteri; order Perciformes; family Channichthyidae; genus Pseudochaenichthys; species Pseudochaenichthys georgianus. The sequence goes on along the minus strand of NC_047507.1, from coordinate 44,337,949 downwards.
CTGCAAACATAGCTGCTACAACCCGCTGCTGCAGATACACGCTTTACAACATCAGGAGGATACGTCCCCAGCTGACCCAGAAAGCCACGCAGGTTCTGGTCCAGGCTCTCATCATCTCATACCTAAACTACTGCAACTCCCTCCTGGCTGGTCTACCTGCATGTGCCATCCGACCTCTGCAGCTCATCCAGAATGCAGCGGCTCGTCTGGTCTTCAACCTTCCTAAATTCTCCCACACCACGCCGCTCCTCCGCTCCCTCCACTGGCTTCCGGTAACTGCTAGAATCCACTTAAAGACAATGGTACTTGCATACCATGCTGCGAATGGATCTGGCCCTTCCTACATCCAGGACATGGTTAAACCGTACACCCCAGCACGTGCACTCCGCTCTGCATCAACCAAACGGCTCGCTGCACCCTCGCTGCGAAGGGGACCCAAGTTCCCATCAGCAGAAACACGTGGGTTTGCTATCCTGGCTCCAAGATGGTGGAATGAGCTCCCCATTGACATCAGGACAGCAGAAAGCTTACACACCTTCCGGCGCAGACTGAAAACTCATTTCTTTCGACTCCACTTCGAGCGATAGAACTATTAACAAAGCACTTATATACTAATAAAGGGCTTGCTTACCTAAAGCCAGTTGAGTAGCACTTGAAATGTTTTTGCTCTATGAAGCCTGATGTACTTATATGATTCTGTTTTCTTCAAGTTTGTATTTTGTTGGTCGAACGCACTTATTGTAAGTCGCTTTGGATAAAAGCAGCTAAATGCAATGTGATGTAATAATTTATATTAACTATGTTGAATTTCTCCTTGAGATACAGTAATTGACTGACAGACAGATAACTTAAATGGAGAAATGTGATGTTTGTAAAGTACAGCTATTTGAATGTAACTGTGTACTTGAATAAGAAGCATTCCAGACGATCAACCGGATCCTGTGTATAATTATTGCTGCTGCACTTTTCTGTTTTCTACAGAAATCATTTATTGTTGCTGTGGTACCCAAGCTTTTGGGACCCGTAACAACATTTTTTGTGCAGCTGAGTGTCAAGAACTGCTTCAAATAGTGATAGGATTAATTGTAGTGCTCCACCTGTATACATGTTTGTTTGTTTGTTAATTTGAGTAAAGTTCCATTGTGATTGACATAATTGTTGTTTGCTATGGTTGCCAATTGACCCACAGTTCATGTACAGTTCATAGCCAGCCATTGAATTATATTCAGTGACTGGGAATGAACTGTTCATGAATGGTTCATGAAGTTGTTATGAACAGTTCTTGGTTGAAAACTGAATATCCCTACACACTCACTGAAAACTCCATTTCATGAACCTGCCTAAAACCATATTCCATGAATTGTTCATGAACCATTCCAGCACAGGAGTTTCATGAGTAGTTCATGAACTGCCCTAGTGCCATTTAATGTTCATGACACTTTCATGAACAGTTCATCAACTTTGTTATGAGCTGTTTATGAGCTGTTTATGAGCTGTTCATGAATATGGTTCACTGATATTCCATGAACTTTTCATGACAAGTTCATGAACAGTTCACTATCATCTCACTGGGGATCTGACCACCTCTCACTGCTTCTCATCCCAGCTTACACCCCCCTCAGAAGTAACACCAAGCCGGTGGTCAAATATATTAGAAACTGGCCCGAGGGGGCACTCTCACAACTGCAAGACTGCTTCGAACACACAGCATGGGACATATTTGAACAGACAGACTTGGAGGAACACACAGAGGCTGTCTACATCAAGTTCTGCACAGACACTGTAACTGTGTAAAAACGCATTCGGGTCTACCCAAACCAAAAACCATGGATGACAAGAGCGGTGCGGTCTCTCCTGAGTTCCCGTGACACAGCCTTCACGTCAGGGGACGCAGCCCAGTACAGCATAGCAAGGGTGAATCTGAGGAGAGGCATCAAGGCTGCAAAGGAGGACTACAAGGGAAAAGTGGAGGATAATCTCGCTCATAACAACACACGGTGTGTTTGGCAGGGCCTTCAACAACTATCCAACTATAAGGGCAAAACATCTGGCACTACTAGAGCTGACGCCCACCTTGCAGAGGAACTAAACCACTTCTTTGCCCGCTTTAAGGCTAGCAGACCCCCCCACTTTTCTACTCTGCCTCTGTCCCTGCAAACTACCAGCTCCATACCACCTCCCACTCTCAAAGAACATCAGGTGAAGCAGACGCTGAAGTCTGTGAATCCTGGAAAAGCCGCAGGACCCGATGGAGTACTCGTAAAAGTACTCAAAGCTTATGCTGACCAGCTTTCAGGGGCCCTGACCAGGATATTCAACCCTGTCACAAGCTTGCATTCCATCCTGCCTGAAAACGGCTATCGATATTATTTCTATTATGTTGTGTAACTGTTTAATGGTGTTATCTTTATTGCTACCCCCTTCCCCGTCAATTTATAGTGTTGATCCACAGCGCAAACTTATTAGTTTAACAAAATCCGCATCTAAAATTGTGGCATAGATACGTTATTTTCCTCTGTGCAATCCCCCGCCATGATGGACTGAAAGCATCAAGCTTTTCTCACATGGGTCCAACTCTTTTTCTGTCTCTCCTGCTCCAATATGTCAGCCAGTTCTATTTCGTATAAGGCTTCGCCCTCTAAGGCTATCGCTATTGGGTAATCCCACTTTACGTGTGCAGCACTGACAGGCTTAATCCACGCCCACCTATGGGCCCCACCTACGGACTCACTTCTGTATAGGAAGTAGTCCCTACAATCTGCTCCCACTTTTCTTCAGCACTCCGTTGCAGAAGCACTGTGCAGGTACAAGCTCTTTTCAGAGCTGTTTACTAGAAAGCAAACATTTCCCCCTGGCCCCATTCTCCCTCTCCTCCGGACGGGGAGACAGGGCGGGGCTCGGTGTTAGCCGACATATGAGTTACGACCGGCTGTGGCTGGCTCGCTCCAGGGAGGAAGCGGCTTTACACAGACGATACAGGTGAGTCCTGCCGGGGATTGGAGCACGCAAACGCGGCTCTCACTCCCCAGGTGTCGTGCACTCATTGTGTCCGTCTTCCTCTGGCCCACAGACAGCGGATAGCGAACACTCTCGCGGCTGCGGCCGGGGATGATTGGCTAGTCCAGGAGTCCTACTCTCTGGACCAAGCCCTTGATTATTGGATCCGAGTGGCGGGCAGCAGTCAGGCGACTCCTTCCCCTCCATTCACGGATCACCGTGTGGTTCCCTCGGGCCCATCTTCCCTCTCCTCCGGACGGGGGAGACAGGGCGGGGCCCTGTGTCAGCCCGGCAGCCGAGCCTATAGGTTCAGCTGCTGGGCTGACACCATCCGCCATCTCGGCTCTGCCGTATAGGCGGTATTCTCCAGGAACTCCCGGAGATCATCGGAAAGGCAGCCGCCTAATGAGATCTCCCCGTTCCCCCGGTTCAGGAGAGCTCTCCTCCAGATGCCTCATTAGCCTGTCGGTTATTAGGCAACAGGGCTCGCGGCACAAACCGGCTGTCTTTAAAACCTGGCGGTTGATTAGACAGCACGGGCTTGTTTCCTATGTCACAGATATGCCTCCACACACCGTTCATTCCTCAAGCGGGTTTGAGCGTGAACGCGCCTCAATGTCCGGTTTACGAGCCTTTTCCTCAACGGCGACATGATGAGAGCCGCTGTGCAATACAGCGTGTGGAGGTGCAAGAGCCGGCTGTAACCTGTCAGTCAGCAGGCAGCAGGGCTCGTGGCGCAAGCCAGCTGTATTTAACCAGGCGGTTTTTAGACAGCAGAGCTTGACGTTTAAACCTGATGCTCCTAACCTGTCGGTTAGCAGACAGCACGTTTTATTTTCTTTTTTTTTTCCTCTGTCCCAGATGTGCCTACTACACACGGTCGTAATGAGCCCAGGGCTGTTATTACACACTGTGTGAATAGCACTGCACACACCTCCGCTCATTCTTCAGCAGGTTTGAGCGTGAACGCGCCTCAATGTCCAGTTTACGAGCCTTCTCCTAAACAGAGACAGGAGGAGAGCTGGTGTGAGATGCAGCGTGTGGAGGCCCCCTCGCAGCTTTTCGGTCCGGGCCCCTCTGGGGTTGCTTCACGGGCAACGGTGGCGAGGGATCTAACGTGGCTCATCACCATGACAACCACAGCACATCCAGAGCATGTCGCGTGCTCTCAGAATATTACTCAGAATGGCGACGCGTGTGTTCGATGGACAGATGAATAATAATAAGCAGCAAGGCCCACCGGGTAAGCCGGCTGCCCCTAACCTGTCGGTTATAGGCAGCATGGCTCACTGCATAAATCGGCTGTCTTTAAAACCTATTGGTTTTTAGGCAGCTCGGTTTTTCTCCTCTGTCCCAAACCTACCTCCTACACACGGTCATAATGAGCCCATTATTACAGTGAGGACAGCACTGCACACAGCTCCGCTCATCCCTTAGGGATGTTGAGCGTGAACGCACCTCGGTGTCCGGTTTAACACTGTAAGCAAGTGCTGTTATTTTACAGCCAATTTTCAACACTAATCTACTGGCAGCCCCCTAACCAGAATGTTACTGTGAATTATTTAATTGTTTGCAGTAATACACTGAAATTGTCCAACAGTATGACTACTGTATAATTTCAGTGTATTTCTGGCGTCTCTGCTGCCGGTATTTTACTGTTAATTGAAAAAATACAGCAGTATACTGTATTTTGTTAAGTAAGAGTAAGAGGCTGTAAAATCATTTCACAGTATGAGTACTGTGGTATTGCAGTGAAGTGCAGGCGTCTGTGAAGAGACTGCCGGCGCTTTACTGTTGTTTGACAGGAAAATGTGTTACAGTGGACATAATGAGAGCCTGTGTGAAATGCAGCGTCTGGAGGGCTCTGGCGTGGCTCGTCACCATGACAACCACAGCACATCCAGAGCAGGTTGGCGCGCTGAGTGGCGGCGCGTGTGTTCAATGGACAGATGGAAGAAAATATGCAGCAAGGCTCCCCGGTTAAGCCGGCTGCCAATAGCCTATTGGTTACTTGGCAGCACGGCTCGCTGCCTAAGCCGGCTGGGTTTTTTAACTTATCGGTTAATAAAACAGCAGGGCGTACTATTCAATCCGTCTACCTTTAAACTGTTTGGGGTTAGGCAGCATGGATTTTTCCTCTGTCTCAAACGTACCTCCTACCCACGGTCGTAATAAGCCCACGGAGGGCCATTATTACGCATTGGGTGGTGTTGGAGTCTACCGGACCAGGTCCGTCCTCCGCGCAGATCGTTTGGATATGGCCAGAGCGGGGTCGCCGTCCGGATCCGCCGATGACCTTTCTTAGTTCTGAGGGAAAAGGAATTGTGTCCTAGACACTATTCTCTGTTAGCTGTACAAAACTAGACTTTGCACTCCAATGGATTGTTTCTTCAAATAAGCACTTTATTACACAGTTCAACAAAGATATATCAATCCATACTATACCACAAAACGCCAGCGCCTTGGACTCCTTCTTGAGTTCCCACCGTGACAAGCTCGTCAGTGTGAGATCCCAGTTGAAGTGAGCCCAGAGTACTGAATACATCCTGCTTATATACTGTTCCTAGCGGAGCCCCCACCTTTGCTGCTCTCTTGTGGTTTAATCTGCCTTTGCTGACCCTAGCAACTCTTAGGTTAGCCTTTGGCGCGCTTTTGTTTACTTCCTTATTTGCTTTCACTCACAAGACTGCCCTTGTGAACTGTTGCGCCTGCTTGGTGGGTGATTTAGTGATGAGTTCTGCAACCTTTTGGCTTATCAGTTTGGACATAACAGGATGCCTCTGTTCTTAATCTGGTTGACCCCGCGTTTTGTACCACACAGTATTGACACCGTATATTTCCACTGAGGCTGCTCAGCAGTTGGACTTTAACACAGTACTGTACTTTTCCACTCAGACAGCTCAATGTCTTTTCCAGGCCCACTATTTCTTATATTCACTGCCACATTTGCCTTATTTTTATCCTTCAGTGGACAGCACTGCACACACCTCCGGTTTAGGAGTCTTCTCCTAAACTGCGACATATTGAGAGCCTGTGTGAAATGCAGCGTGTGGAGGGCTCTGGCGTGGTTTGCCACCAACCACAGCACATCCAGAGAATGTACACCCGGCGCTATCAGAGTACTGTATGGTGGACAGATGGATGAGCAGGCGGATGGGCAGAGAGTAGTCTCTGCAGTTCGCCTCTCCCCCCCGCAGTTCTACGGGACACAGGGAACCCTGTTATCCCGGGAAACAGTGTCTCGCGCTCCGTGCAGAGCGGCAGGAACTCTTGTTAAGAGAAATCTTTTTTCCAGGGTTCCTCATGGGGAAGAAAATCAGGGGTTTTTACTCCCGCTATTTTCTGGTCCCGTAGGAGACGGGGCGGGGGGAATGAGACCCTTCCTCGATCTGTCAGTGTCCAACAAGGGAATGGCCTTTTCCCATGCTGACGATCAAACAGGTGCTGGAGTGTTCACCAGGGAGGTGCACATCCATAATCCTGAAGGATGCATTCCTCCACGTAACCATCATCCCGAAACACAGCAATTTCCTGCGTTTCTCATTCCTGGCTCCACGCACTTTTTCAAAGTGGGTGGAGACAGTGGGAGCAGCTACTCAGAATGGGGATGAGTGTTATTTTACCTGGACGACCGGCTGTGGCTAGCTCGCTCCAGGAAGGCAGGAAGCGGTTTACAGACGATACGGTTCGTATCTCATCTGTCAAACCTGGGTTTCATTATCAACTGGAAGAAGAGCTGTCCTCGTCCCTCCCAGGTTATCTTGGGAGTGGAATTGAACTCAGCCCGCATGAGAGCGCGACTCTCACAGCGGAGAGGGGAGAAAGTGACAGCTCTCCTCCGGCGCGTCACACCCCGCGGGGCGGTGACAGCCCTCTCCGTGATGCAGCTGTTAGGCATGATATCAGCTGGTCACGTGGTGATTCCCATGGGTCTCCTTCATAGTGAGGAGACTCCAGGTGGTTTATTCGCCTGTGCATCGACCCCGTGCGTCAGAGGAGACGCATGGTGTACATTCCTCCTTCCGTGGTTTTGGATTTGACCCACTGCAAAAATCTCCACGTCAGTGGGGGTGCCCCTGAGCAGAGTGACGTCACACACCACAATGTTTGCTTTTACAATAAATAAACATTGAATGTGTTTAATTGAATAGTAAAGGGGTTTAACGTTAGTGGCAGGTTGTGTGTGAGAGAGAATAAATAAATAAGACAGCCCAATATTTATTTTTTCCGCATATTTCGCAACTTTCCGCATATTTCGCAACTTCCCGCAATTTCACCGCATAAAATCACATAAAACCCCGCATGTTTGATCGCATAATCAAGGATTTTAGCCCGCATAATCAAGGATTTTAGCCCGCGTTTTTTTGGAGGGTCTATTTAGTGTTACGCGCACTGAGTAAAGCTCCATTTGAACCTTTAGATCAGGTCCCCCTGAAGTTCTTGTCAGCCAAAGTAGCTCTGCTCCTGGCTCTGACATCAGCTAACGGGTGAGTGATGTGTCTGCTCTCTCTGTGGCTCCGTCATGTCTCCGGATCCAAGGAGAAGGCAGCTCAGCTGTTTTGCGCCCTAACCCGGCTTTTATGCCAAAGGTGATCACAAGCTCTTTTAGATCGAGAGGGATCACTTTGGATGGTTTCTTCCCTCCTCCTCACACATCAGAGGAAGAAGCCACATCTCATCTCCTCCGTCCCGTGCGCGCGCTGTCATGCTATATTGCACGCACCTAGGGTTGGGTACCGACATTTCCATTCCAACGGCATCATTTAGAAATGTGAATTTCGGTTCCACTTTTCAATGCCTGAGGAAATGTTTCTCGCCGCTCTCCATAGCCTACTGTATGACTGCGGCGGGGCGGGAAATGTAGCGTTGTACCTACACTTCCTCCAGCGTAAACTGGGACCAGGGCCGGCCCGTCGCACTGGCATTATAAATGTTCGGCTAGGGCGCCAGATCTGTGGAGGCGCTGCGCTGACAGCTCTGGGAGGGAAAACAAATGTTTTGACCGTTGGTGCTCATCCTAATTTTCGGCCTTGATGTAACAACATTCATAATTAAGTAAATGTAACACCCTTTTCACCCCGGTTACACGTTTCATTTGCCCTGTACGATGGGCGCTGCAAGTGATGAAAATGGGGGATGTTGGCTTATCTGGCAACCGCAGCTCACAGCCAAAGTGCGAGTGAGCGAGGGAGGGCGCTGTTGTTATTAGCATCTGGTGCTAGCTGCTCTAACGGAAGAAGAAGATGTTTCTACAATGATGTGGAGGAGAGTCCTCTCCAGTCAGACTGAGGCTGATAACTTCAGCTCAGTGAGGTAAAGGACTCTGAGTGTTTAGATAGTTCACTTTAGTCTAAGTTATCTCAGTGGGTCTCAAACGGTTTGATCACAATTTATGTAAACACATATTTCCAAGGCACTCCTTTATAATTATTGGGATAAAACAGGTTTGAAATCATTCCAATGTATACTATAGGACAGTAAACCAGACATATCGTTTTAAACTGGAGAGATAAAAAAATATGCATAAATAAAATAGTAAAATAAGATATGAATGAACAACAAACATAAAATACGTTACATGTATTTGTTATTGGCTATGGTAAGTTATTGTAATGCTCACATACTTATTTAATTATTCAAATGTAAACCGATCTTTTTCATATGGGTGTTTAGAGTTGTACCCCCTAGATCTAGTCTCTAGTAATTCTGCTTAAAGTGCACCAGATTGAAGCATTTTGCTTTAAAATGTTCAAACATTTCTTCCTGGTATGCCTGAGAAGGCAGATATGCTTGTTTTTCTCAACAAGAACTTAATCATTTTTTTTACCCTGCCCCTCAAATAATCGGAATTGAGAACCGTTAAGAACCGGAATCGAAAAGTAGAATCGGAATCGTGGAAATTCAAACGATACCCAACCCTACACGCACCGCTGCTTTACGCAGCTCGTCTGTTTGTGCATTACAGAGAGCGCTCAATAGGGCAGCCTCTGTCGGCACAGCGCCTGTCACACGGGCTGTGTGAGGCTGTGTCACAGGCGTATGTTTCCTCGAGGTTGGATCCCCCGGAGAACATCAAAGCGCACGGCATCAGAGGAATTTCCTCCTCCACGGCGTTGCACGGAGGAATGACAGTGGAAGACATTTGCATTGCTGCATCTTGGTCTTCCCCCTGTTCTTTTATTCGTGTTTATTTTGAGGGATGTCTCCCATTCCTCTCTGACACACTCAGTACTGAGTGTCCTGTCAGAGTGAGTAATGGCGGGGACTCAACTGCGTGCCCTCTCTCCTGCCTGTCGGCATTTAGAGAGCTGCCCTTTTCCCCTCTTTGATCGTTTTAACAAGTGGGACTTTGGTCTCTACTTTTTATAGGTAGCCTATTTAGCCTACCTTCTTTCCCGTATGGAGAATATTCATTTTTGAAATGCTATATTCCCATCGATTGTGATGCTCCATTTACGCATGGCGAAATGGACATGGGTTATTAATTGAGTAGATGTGTTTCTGTGCTTCTGGTAACGGACGGAACCAGTGGGGCGTGGACTACATCATGCTTCGCCCTTAACCCAATAGCGATAGCCTTAGAGGGCGAAGCCTTATACGAAATAGAACTGAGGTTACGTACTGTAACCCAGCTTCTATGAGTATAGGCGCAGCCCTCTAAGGTTCGGCCCCACTGACTCCGCAAATAGCTGAAGAAAAGCTGTTTGTGTGGGAGCAGATTGTAGGGACTACTTCCTATTTATACGGAAGTGAGTCCGTAGGTGGGGCCCATAGGTGGGCGTGGATTAAGTCTGTCAGTGCTGCACACGTGCAGTGGGATTACCCAATAGCAATAGCCTTAGAGGGCTGCGCCTATACTCATAGAAGCTGGGTTACAGTAGGTAACCCCAGTTCTATGAAAACATATCAAATTATGTAACAACCCGATTCATTGGACGATACATCACACAGACCTCAGACTTACAGTGAGGGTCAAAGGACGGTCCGCACTATCTTTCATGAGATAAAGTCAAACTGAGGCTGTGGTTACCTAAAGTAGCTCTGCATACAGCAGACATATTGATACAGTCCATACTGCTAACCGTAGGAAGTGACTAAACGTCTTATTCTCCGTCTGATGAATAGCAGTCAAATAGTCCCTCTCTTTTGATAGTGGAAACTGTCCTTGTTGTCATGTGACGTCTAATGTTTCTGACCTTTTATAATCATCAACACTGTTCTCAATCCCAAAGCTGTGCCCAACTCTTGTACACATGGTGCTATAACAACTAACGGAAAGGGTCTCCCAGAGTTTCTCTTTCACAGGTGAACATACTAGACACTGTCTTTCACACCATGACACTGAGAGTAAATGGTTGGTTCTGAGCACATGGTTTCACTCTCACCAATCCCCAGTGTGATGATCAATGGCTATTTACTGATACAAAGTGTCAATTGTGTGGGCTGGTGATTGAGTAGATCTCAGGGCTTGGTGGGGGTCATGACAAACCTTAAGGCACCGTATTTACCAGCTACTGATGTTAGACGGAGAATTCATAATATCAGAATGTTCTATACTGTTATAAAGAGCCTGTGAGGGCAACGCTTCCAGAGTTTGCAAAGTGCATACGCAAAATAATCCACCTCCAGCAGACCATCATTGATAGCTGGGAATAAATAGCACATTGCAAATGTCATCTTTGGCGTGGAGATCCGTTGCCTGGTCTTGTTGGAAGGCAGTATAAATGTCAGAGGCTCAGGGGCAGGCGTGTGCACTGAATCGTCCGGGTAGGAAGGCTCCGCTGAGGGAGGAGGATTCTGTGTTCGTTGGTGGGAAGTTATTGAAAATACTGTAATGTTTTATGATGGCTGAATTTGTTCTTGATTAAGTACTTGATTAGTGCTTACTCTAATTCCATAACAGAAACTAACTTAACTGGGTGTAAAAAGCTAGAGTTACTAATGTAGCTGATTCATTATTAATTTGCGATGTATTTGAACGTTAAAAAGCTAATCTTAATATATAACAGCAGCTCTGGGTAAAACAGTTCCTCTGATGCAATTACCTCTAGCAACACAGCTGTTTTGAGTTGTTGTCAAGATGTGAAATTAGCCTGCTGTCCACATTAGTTTTCACTGAAAATCATCCAATACATAACTTATTTGACTAAAACACTAACACGTTGGGTGGTGCATTGGTGTTATTTACTAATACAATACAGACTTTCAGATCAGTCTGAATTCAAACTGCATTACCACACAATGACAATATCAATATGGCACACAGTGATAACTTGATTTTTGAGACATAACGTATTGGGAACCAATGCCTGCCTAGAGTAGTAGGACAAATTCATACAGAAAATATATTTTAAAACAAGTAAAAAATTGTTGAATTTGATTAATTGGTTAACAGGTATTCTTTTTTATAGTCTTTAAAATGAACTATTGCTGCACAGAAGAGACATTCTTCTGATCGGTCCACAAACATATGAGAAACAACTCCATATTTAAGCATACCCATCATCCCAGCATCATTCTTAACACTGAACCTTAGTTTATTTTATACATAAGCCGATGTATTTCCTCAGCTTTGAAGAGACTGAACAATATCATCATTAGAAGTGTTTATAAGCACAGTGTAAAAGGGAGGAATTGGGTATGTCCATGGATCATTTAGACAGAAACTCAAAGTACTTTGAGGCCTTATCATTTAAAATTACCACTTTTGAGACTTATATATATATTGTGTAAAAACACATTCCACATGTAATTGTATTACATCATTCAGTTGATTATGATGTAGGCTTTGTTTTATTTACGCCTTCTTTACTTTGTAATACCCAATATTATCTTTGCCTTTATTTATCTAATCAGACAATATTGACATATTGTTCAACAGTTATCCAACGGTGTGTTTGTGATATGTTCTCATATGATTTCAGTATGTAATACTGGACTGTCAGTCTGTCTAGTGATACTAAAAATATTTGAACAGAGTCTGCTGAATATTCAGAAGAGAAAGTGAAGGATACCACAGACGGACAACAGAGCGTGAGGCAGAAATCCACACAGAAATACCACCTCTGTACCAAGGAGAGCGTGAAACTAGATTTTACTCTGTAACATCAATACCATGTCAACAGTTTGACTGCAGTGTGAATAAAATCAGCCATGTAAAGGCCTACCTTACGCTAACATCTCTGTCACTACAACAAATACAGACATGCCGTAAAAACATTCACCACTGACTGAAAAAGCCTCTCTGCCGACAGATCTGGCAGGACTGTAGTATTTGGGATAAATAAAGTATCTATCTATTCTTATGATAGAATAGTAAGTTGCAAATCATTAAGAAAGAGTAAAGTTAATTATATGGGTAAAAACTAAACGCTTAAGGGCCCCTTGTTGATTATTGAAGATGTATTCTTTAGTTAGCAGCCAGGAGAAAGTTAAAAAGGAGACAAATGGAGTCTCGGAAAGTTCAAATGAGTAATTTAATAAAGTATTGTTGTATTGGATCGAACAGACAAGTAAACACAGCGCTGTGGACAGGGTGAAAGAGAGAGAGAGGATCTGTGTGCAGCATGTGTATATGCGATTCCTTTCTCCTCTTCAGTGTTTCCGCCAGACCAGGGCTGAGAGGGCGTCCACCCCGAGAGCCGGCGCTCGCAGCTCAGGCGCGTGCTCCACTAAAACCCTCCCGCTCATCGCGTCCAAATCGCGCACGTTCCGTGTTGTCCTGTAGCAGGCACCTTTCGATGTCGGGAAAACGATCTTCAATACTCCGAAAAGAATCCCACCAGACTCCTTTGCCCCTCCAACTGAGGGATGTCCTTGTCCTTTTTCCTTTTCGTCATTTCAAGCGATAAAAACTCTCGATCTTCTCTCGAATTATTAATATTTGTGGACGCCCTCGGCTCGAGTTCAGGGCGTCCCGAGCTGAATAAGGGCGTCAAATGACGGCAAGACGCCCCCCTTGGGGAAACGCTGCCTCTTCCCATTGGCTGCTTTGACGATGGGCGGATCGGATCGGTTTAAAGAGCCGCGGGTTGCCGACCCCTGGGTTAGTCAAAACCTTCATCACCTCCTCCCTCCCTGACTCTCTGGACCCCCTGCAGTTTGCCTACAGAGCAAACAGGTCCACAGACGACGCCATAGCCCTCACCATCCACACTGCCCTCTCACACCTGGACCAGAGGAACACATGTGTGACAATGCTGTTCATTGATTACAGTTCAGCCTTCAATACCATTGTGCCCTCCAAGCTGGTCATCAAGCTCAGCTCAACAGCGCCCTCTGTGACTGGATCCTGAACTTCCTGACGGGCAGACCCCAGGCAGTGTGGGTGGGAAACATCACATCCTCCACCCTGATCCTCAACACCGGAGCCCCTCAAGGCTGCGTGCTCAGCCCTCTCCTCTACTCCCTGTTCACACACGACTGCGTGGCCACACACAGCTCCAACGCCATCGTGAAGTTTGCTGACGACACGACCGCCATCGGCTAGATCACCGACGGCGACGAGACGCTGTACAGAGAGGAGGTCGAAAACCTGACATCTTGGTGCCAGGATAACAACCTCCATCTCAACGTCAGCAAAACCAAGGAGCTGATTGTGGATTACAGGAAGCAGCAGAGAGAGGGACACGCCCCCATCGCCATCAATGGGACTACGGTGGAGAGAGTCAGCAGCTTCAGGTTCCTCGGGGTCCACATCACTGAGGACCTGACATGGACTCTTCACACCACCACCATCACCAAAACAGCTCGACAGCGGATCTTCTTCCTCCACAGGCTGAGGAGGTTCAACATGGACTCCAAGATACTCTGACCTTCTACATGTGCACCATAGAGAGGATCCTGACCTTCTACAGGTGCACCATAGAGAGGATCCTGACCTTCTACAGGTGCTCCATAGAGAGCATCTTGACCTTCTACAGGTGCACCATAGAGAGGATCCTGACCTTCTACAGGTGCACCATAGAGAGGATCCTGACCTTCTACATGTGCTCCATAGAGAGGATCTTGACCTTCTACAGGTGCACCATAGAGAGGATCCTGACCTTCTACAGGTGCACCATAGAGAGCATCCTGACCTTCTACAGGTGCTCCATAGAGAGCATCTTGACCTTCTACAGGTGCACCATAGAGAGCATCCTGACCTTTTACAGGTGCTCCATAGAGAGGATCCTGACCTTCTACAGGTGCACCATAGAGAGGATCCTGACCTTCTACAGGTGCTCCATAGAGAGGATCCTGACCTTCTACAGGTGCTCCATAGAGAGAATCCTGACCTTCTACAGGTGCACCATAGAGAGGATCCTGACCTACAGGTGCACCATAGAGAGGATCCTGACCTACAGGTGCAACATAGAGAGGATCCTGACCTTCTACATGTGCTCCATAGAGAGGATCCTGACCTACATGTGCACCATAGAGAGGATCCTGACCTTCTACAGGTGCACCATAGAGAGGATCCTGACCTTCTACAGGTGCTCCATAGAGAGGATCCTGACCTACATGTGCACCATAGAGAGGATCCTGACCTTCTACAGGTGCACCATAGAGAGGATCCTGACCTTCTACAGGTGCACCATAGAGAGGATCCTGACCTTCTACAGGTGCACCATAGAGAGGATCCTGACCTTCTACAGGTGCTCCATAGAGAGGATCCTGACCTACAGGTGCTCCATAGAGAGCATCCTGACCTTCTACAGGTGCTCCATAGAGAGCATCCTGACCTTCTACAGGTGCACCATAGAGAGGATCCTGACCTTCTACTGGTGCTCCATAGAGAGGATCCTGACCTTCTACTGGTGCTCCATAGAGAGCATCCTGACCTTCTACAGGTGCTCCATAGAGAGCATCCTGACCTTCTACAGGTGCTCTATAGAGAGGATCCTGACCTTCTACTGGTGCTCCATAGAGAGCATCCTGACCTTCTACAGGTGCTCCATAGAGAGGATCCTGACCTTCTACAGGTGCTCCATAGAGAGGATCCTGACTGGCTGCATCACAGCCTGGTACAGCAGCTGCTCCGCCCTCAATCGTAAGGCTTTACAGAGGGTGGTGAAAACTGCACAGCACATCACCAGGACGGAGCTGCCATCCATGGAGGACCTTTACTCCCAGCGGCTCAGGAAGAAAGCCCTCAGGATTATAAAAGACCCCCATCACCCCAGCCACAAACTGTTCAGTCTGCTGCCGTCTGGCAGGCGGTACCGCAGCATCAGGTCTAAAACCAGACTCAGAGACAGCTTCATACCATAGGCTGCTAGAGGTGCTTCATAAGACTGTTAAACACCTGAACTGTTGAAACAACATCTATAACATTCATCTGCTACTTAGTAATTATGTATCCATTTACCTAATATATCATTCCAATAACTTGCATATAGACTCTTATTGCACTATTTCACTTTTTTAAACCATTTTTCCTTTTGTATTACTATTTACTTGCACTATATTTTTCTGTTTATCTGTTTTATTGTGTTGCACTGTTGGAGGAGCCTGTGACCTAAGATTTTCATTGGCATAACTACACTGTAGCTATGTTCGTATGACAAAATAAAGAACCTTGAGAGTCCTCTCCAGTCAGATTGAGGAGGGGGAGCACGTCCCCAGACCCCCCTAGAGGATGTTAGGTCCACCCACAGTCAGAATTCTGACTTTAATCTCCCAAAAAAAAATTGGTTTTTTCGTTCCGAGGAAAAAGTCAGAATTCTGAGATTAAACTCAGAATTATTATTTTTTTGTGGCGCTAATCCTCTTTCGTAGATTGTGTAATGTCTTTTGCTGAAAGAAAAAATTCCAACAGAAGAGTTTGTTGTTAAAAAAAATGTTAAACTCCACAAGTTACTGTTTTATGAGTAGGATGATATCAAGGAGACTGCAGGAGCTAGCTTACACCAATTATATATATCTTTATATATAAAAATGTGGCTTTTTCCCACCAGTGATCAGTGGAGGAATGAGTGTATACACTGAGTTCTCCTACTGAACCAACATGAAATGTGCCTAGCTTGGTGTAAACCAGCTCCTGCAGTCTGCTCATACTCATGAAACAGTAACTTAGTTGAATTGGCTTTTTCACCAGAAGAACAACAAACTCACCTGTTGGCCGCTCATTGTGAAATGAGGTCCGGTATCAGATCGCTGGATCGCTAGAAACACCTGTCATCAGACTGGCAAGGGCTGTTCCATGCTCTGCTCAACCTCCCACCGTCCAAATGGACTCAGTAGCGCCCCCTGCTGCCGTGGAGCATGTGTGAGTGAGCATGAGCACAACCACGGTGGAATATTACTGCCAAAAGTCACGTGGGTGAGTCACGTGACTTTTGGCAGTAATATTCCGCCGTGAGAAGAAAAAGTAGGGGTATCAAGTTAGCGCCAAAAAAAAATTAAAGTCACTAATTATTTTAACGCGATTAACGCAAGTTTAAAATACCATCTACAAGCTGATGCTGACAGCCCCGCTCCTGCCGCTTGCGGCAGACCACACTTCCACGCTCACCGGCAGGCCATCGGGAGGACCGGGAGGGTGTGTGTATGTGTGGCGCGAGTGAGAGAGAGAGAGAACGTGCACACCTTACGTGTATTGTTGTTGTTAGCATATGGTGCTAGCTAGCTGCACTAACGGACATAAGGAGCTGTTTCAATGCAAACAGAGGAGCGACATTTCGCCTACAACTGCGCCGAGCACTTCACTTTATGCAGGAAGCCAGACAGCGGGACATTGTACGAGAAGTCAGCACACTCGGCACGGATAGTGCGCGCAACATGATTGCAGCGTCCAGGCAGCTCCGGTTCGAGCATATGCCTTGAGTTGCACATAGCTCCAACGATCCATCACACACACACACACACACACACACACACACACACACACACACACACACACACACACACACACACACACACACACACACACACACACACACACACACACACACACACACACACACCATTTGTATTGTATGATTGTATTAATTAATTAATTAATTAATCGCGATTATATATTTTAATCGACTGAAAGCCCTAAAAAAAAGGTTTTGTAGTTGTCAAAAAAGTGTTGTACTTGTAAAAATAAGTTTTGTACTTGTAAAACCTATGCTGAATTTGTCTCTGAAACATGATTGATTAGAAAAATAGTATGTGTTTGTTTGATAGATACATTCTTTATTTGCAAAACTAAATGCATTGTAGATGGTGTTTTGTATTTGCAGACCACACTGTTTTTGTTCGTGGCACATTTGTAAAACTTGTTTGTGGAGTTATGGCAGGAAATTAGCTCCGTATACTGAAAGTGCAATAGTTGAATAAAAGGGACTTTAAAATCCAAAACCTCTCCTCTCTGTCTCTATCTGTGCTGGCTGTGCAGGTGAATGGAGAGGGAGAGAGATGGGAGTAAGGAGCGGTGTGAATAGTGCTGTGTCTGTGTGCTCGGTCAGAGCACACAGACCACCATGAGGGAGCGTGTAATCACTTAGGCGTCAATTAACCCCATTACAGTCAGTCACACCAGGGGGATCCCTTCCAGTCATTAGATGTGATTCAATTGGTTATGATAGTGTTGTGCAAAATGGGATCCATAACACATTACTCTAAGGATCGAGTTCAGACATATAGGTAGGCTGTCTTGAACACTAGCATCAGAGTAATGTGATCAAATCAACAAAGAAAGATTCAGCCGATAACACGAAAGCCATGTGCTTTCGTGTTATCGGCTGAATCTTTCTTTCTTTTTTCTGAGAGGCTGCAGGTTTTTTTTCACAAAACTGTGTCTCAGGGCTTCTTAACATTTAAAAACCTATTAAATGTGTCATACCCGATTAACGGGAAGAAACTCAGCTAACTGACGATATGAACCATTTTTACCGAAGCAAAACACAAGTCTCACAAGAAGCGTCTAAATGAGCCCTGAGCGAAAAAATGCTAACACACTTAGCACAGAACTCACGTTAAAATACCCTTATTACTGATCGTATCTGCACACACTAGATATCGATTAGCAAACTGAGATTCCACAGATTCTATCATCACTGAGCGATCAGAACTCGCGGCAAATGACAACAAACAACAACAACAACATTTGCTTTTTGCGACCAAATCGGAAAATAAGTCTTACCGTTGCTGTGTTCTGATCAAAAGTTGTGTTAAATGGCATTAAAATGATAAAAACGCTGCTGAAGGTTAATCCATTAATCCGTCTGTCACTTTGAAATGATTACTGATAATCCATCTTCATATTTATGTAAATAACGGAGTTTTCATATTAGCTGCTAATGATAGACCAGAGTGTATCGCAGCTTCTGGGCATTCTGGCTGCGCATCACTCATTCACCAATGGGTAATGTTTAGATGGATTTTAGGAACTTCCCCTCGATTCTATTGGCTCTAACGGTTAAAAAGAGATGTCATTCATCAACATCAACCAAGGGCGGCCAGAGATATGCAAAATGCACCCAAATGACCCCAGAAGTGTTTTTTTCTACTAAATCTCTCTAAAAAGGTCACATTTTACCTGTTTTGCATCAATCTTGATGCAGGGTACTTCCCAGATAGCAAAAAGTCATTGAATCAACATTGAGATATGGTCACGCTGAAGATTGAAATCAACATTGATGTCAGACATAGAAAAAACAGTGAAAGTGCTCGCTATGATCAGCATTGAAAGAACATTGCATTTTCAATCAATCCCAACAATGAATCAACCTTGATTCAATTACGATATGATCAACATTGAAATAATGTAGAATTGCAACAACATTGATTCAACTATATTATGCGTTGCATTATACATTGAAACAATGTTATTATCAGATAGCAAAAAGTCTTTGAATCAACATTAACACAGAAAAGACCTGTCTGTGCTGCCCCAGAACGCCTCGTTGGACATTTATCTTTTTCCATTTTGTTCTTCCTGAGTAAAGTGACGTAACGGATGTGTGTGTGTGTGTGTGTGTTCTTCACATGCTGAAGATATGGATTTGAAAAAATGCACGTTTTGCAACATAGCACAAGTTAAGGACTTTTCTTGAGATAATAAACATCTAGCAAAGCTGCTTTAAACAGAACATGATGATGGCCTTTGAACACAGATTCTGAGGATCGTTTCTGCTTTTATCCATCAGGTCAAAATGGGATTCACACACCTGACATCATTGTGATACATCAGGCCTCAGCCTCTTCGGCACATCACAATCACAGAATTTAAGAATAAACAAATATAACAATTACAATCCAGTGCCTCTTGTCAACTGGCAACTCACAATTCCACACATTTCAATTTCACAGGCAAATGGGACTTCATGCTTAAAATGACTGCATGTGCAAGCATGTGCATCCATTGAAGTTTTACCTGACCACTAACAATGAACTTGAACAGTAGAAATACTGGATATGCCCCTCTTTTGATCAGGCAACTTACACATCCACACATTCTTTGATTCTCTATTTCAGAAGAGAACTTATATGCTTAAAATGAAATGAATGCTGTGAGGTTTTACATGAGCACTAACCACAATGCACTAGAACAGGCTAGGTTAAAGTCATGTCTGGCTTCCCCATTAACATTCACAGCAAAAGCTTTGTTTTCAGAGACTTTATGCGCTGCGAGCATCGAGAGCCAAGGTAGTAAAAGATAGTCTGAATGGCTTCAAAGGTATACCTCGTCTCCTTTGGATAATCCGTGTTCAGTGCATAAAGTAGGCCAAAGAGGTATGCAAAGGCAGTAGAGAGGTCTGGCAGGTCATGCAGTACAATGGTCCCTTCCCACACAACAGCCACGTCTCGCACATTTGGCGATATGGCGGCATCATCATCTTCAATGACGGTGAGGATGGCCACAGACACACCTCTGAGCAATCGTTCTTCATGGTCTGTGTCCTGAGGAAAAGTCAAATATGCATGAATGGAAAACTAGATGACAAAATACACATCCACTGATTCTAACTTTCGCACCTAGCTACTGAGTCTTACCGTTCAGCTTGTGGAAGTTATAATTGCAACTCAACAGCACGGCGGCTATCACCACCAACCTTGTTGTGCCGAGTTCTATAAAGAAGTATTTTCTGACAAAGAACACCAGACAACAATGGCCAGCTGTATCGGGTTGGCTGTTGCTCAAACAGCGCTGATATTTATTTTTAATTTTGGGTGAACTCATCGCGCTCGGGTTCATGAGGTGAAAACATCTCTGGGCTCAAAATGCAATCTTACACAAAGTGTATTATGCATAAAATGATCAGCATAAGCTATGAGGTCATAAAATGTTTAAGCTACATTAAGCAATATTACTTGTATTATGTAAGTTTATTTCCCACAGTTAAGTATTACTTACCAAACACTCCAGAAGAAACTTGGTTGTGTCATCTCGGCAGGCCTCTCAGTGCTGCTGTCTTTCGGTGAGACACAATGTCGGATGTCTAAGGAGTACCCAGTGGAAACACACAAACATATCAATTACTTTACTGCCGTAGTGATCTGATGAAATTCTTCAGATATCTGAAAAACACAATAGCAAAACAATGTCATGTTTTTTCTGTGCAGCAAATTCCTGGGTAGCTGTCTTGTTCAAAGTCTGCACCATCTAAGGGGATGGTTTGGATGTTTTGAATTGAAAAGAAAACTGGTATTACAATTTTGGGGACTGATTGGAAAGTGGGGCGTAGTGTGTTGGAAGGGCCTGTAGTGTAGTGTAGTTTGCCAATTGACTGACATACACAGTCAGTGTGAATACAGGACCAGTTTTCACCTTTTCCGTGAGGAAGGCGACAATGTTTTAGAAGAGATTCTGTTCTTGATTGGAGCCTGCAAATCTGCAAAATCTGCACTGCATGTGAAACACAAGAGAAACATATAGGACATTCAGTTCAGTAAGCACTCACAGAGATATCATTTTTGAAACTTTTAATTCGTTAGTTTTCATCCTTTCCTTATATACTTAGTAGGACTTAACAAAAAAACGATTTAAAACTCAGTTAATGTAAGGTGACCAGATTTTCAAAATTAAAACCGGGGACATTGAGTTTTTCGGTCAATATAGCATTAACATATCCAATTTTCTTCACTGTTAAATAAAAAAGGGGGACAATTCTGGTTCAATGTAATTCGAAAATGTTAACTGTTGGATACAAACAGAAGGACGATAGCTCAGATATGAGACTTCAAAGTTCTTTTATTTTGAAACTGTGCATCAGATTGTCCAGATTCTCTCTGAGTGATTAGATGGGGTGTGCTGCTACAACCCAGTCTCATGGCATTTCGTGTTCACCAACACGATTTTTAATCTATTGATTCGTGTTCACCAACACGATTTCCCCCTTTTTTTCGTGTTGCACAGCACAATTTGAAAAGCAATGTATTTCTACTGGTAATGTGTTTCGTGCCTGCAGCACGTCTTTTTCTCCAGTCGGGTCGTGAAAGACCGGAAGCTGTGTGGTTCATAAAAACATGTTCTTACTCAATATCAAGCCACAATTATTGCTTTTATTTTAAATCGTATAATTTCGGACTTTTGTTGCCGTCTGTGAGGAAAATAAATGGGGCTCAGAGCCTCAGGATACTGAAATCTGTATTTTTTAAATCTTTTTTTCCTTCTAATTTGTTATTCTTTTCAAAATAACACTGTTATTTACTCACCAATAACACACAATTATCCTTGTATTTATTTATTGGTTTGATTCCATAATCTCTGGCTTTTTTGGCGTCCGTCAGGAACTGAATTTCAAAATAAAAATAACCGGAAACAGACGTAGGCCTCTAGGAGTTTAGGATGGCCGAAGACACTCCACTACCCATAATCCCCAGCTATCGTTTAGGACTACAGTCCCCGTGATTAATCTTCAAGCTCTGGGATTGGATGTTGGAGTGGCAGTGCGCCAAGGTTACGCCGAGCGTCAAACAGCTGTTTGAAATGGAACGAAACCACGCCAGACTATCCAAAACTGGAATCGAACGCCCCCCCAGAACTACACATGCTGGCTATTGTGTTTCGCAAAATGTTCTATGGGACGTCTCGACTGAGCGTTTTAGTTTTTCCCACAATTAGAAGTTGCCTGTATTAAACACATTGGTGTTATCAAATGTAAAACATATAATTAATAAATGGGTGAAAATCGCTTGTGTCCATAATGCGCAGCATTAATATATACCCACATGACAGCTCATTGTTACTTTGTAATTCCACTCCACTACAATTCAGAGGTTAACCTGGTATTTTTACTCCACTACATTTATTTGAGTTACTTTGCAGATTCTGATGAATGATGTGAAATATGAACAACCCTTAAATCAGATTTTAGTTACACCTGAGTAAAATTCAGGGAAGGTGATTGTCAAGTGCCAACAATCAGGAGAGATATTTGATAGTTGGTGCTTGAGAAGACTAAACATTTATCTGTATATTCATTACTCGTTATTCTCTACTAATAGTTAATTAAAGACTGTATATAATGGCTATTTTGCACATCCCTTTCAAGATTTCAAGATTTTCTAATGTTTATTGACATATCATATACACAACTACGGTGTAGTTATGCAATGAATGAAAAACTTGGGTCACAGGTTCCTCAACAGTGCATTACAAGACATCTACCAATATGGGTGTATACCTCCACCATTAAACTGTCATATTCTGCACATTTCTTATTCTATCTACATACATAAGAGTATAATTCATATGTATAATATCAGTTAAAATAAGTGCTTCAACATAGTTAACATTGCAGGAAAGCAATATATTAGACGTTAAGTACTTTGTCAGGCTTAATATTTATCTGTAGATAGATACCCCAAAGTGTTTTTCTTATTTAAAAGAAGACCGTAATCTAAAGTATTATTTATTATTATACATATATATTATTAATGTTTAAATAAAGGTTAATTCGTTTTTCTGTTTTGCACCTCCTCCTATTAATATCTTTGTACATCCTGCACTAAACTGTTTTATTGTAGAGATCACTTACAGTATCTTCTTGATTTTTTATATTCTATATTTCTATCACAGTCCTTCTACTTTCCCCCTATGAAAGTATATGTACTCTTAATATTTTTGTAATCAAATATAACACTTAAAAACAATAATTCAATAACGTGCTTTAACCACTAGGCGGTGCACACAAGGTACACACAGCCATAATAACTTTGTATTATTAGTGTAGGACACTTATGTATGTACAACATCTGAAGATGTGTAGTGTTATTCATGCTTTCACATAATTTTACAGCATATTGCTATACTATTTCAGACTCAGTATTTACATTCTTATATTCAAAGAAAATCAGTAATATCTTTAAAAACTACAAGTCCTTTTATATCAGCTGTGCACCGTTATGGTGTAACCTATCCTATCCCATAACCTATCTATGAATTAAATCAAATGTAAAAGTCACCCGAATTAGTAATGATACTGCAAGGAGACGTATTGTGTGAAGAGAAATTGAAGATGTTGTTTAATTGTTGATATATTTATGATCCACGTCAAGTATTCAGTTTCGGCGGCATTTCTTCCAGTTTTTCCAAAGGTCTTCTCATCAGGGCACTATAAATAGAGAACTACGGAAGATCTGTAATATGTAATGCAGCCGAACCGTGTATTACAATGCCGTTATGTGATGACTTTCAAAGAGAAAAGCAAGAACACTCGGAATTAAGTATTATTTTATTCTTTTAAAATGTTTTCCGGATTTCATATCATATAAACACCAAATACCAGCATGCATTGCGGCTAAAAAATCCAATCGGCGAGCTTAAACCATAGCTGAGGATCTTGGGTAATCGCTTCGAAATGCCTACATCTGTTTCCGGTTATTTTTATTTTGAAATTCAGTTCCTGACGGACGCCAAAAAAGCCTGAGATTATGGAATTAAACCAATAAATAAAAGCAAGGATAATTGTGTGTTATTGGTAAGTAAATAACAGTGTGTTATTCTGAAAAGAATAACAAATTAAAAGGAAAAAAAGGTTTAAAAAAATACAGATTTCAGTATTCTGAGGCTCTGAGCCATTTCTTTTCCTCACAGACGGAAACAAAAGTCCGAAATTATACGATTTAAAATAAAAGCAATAATTGTGGCTTGATATTGAGTAAGAACATGTTTGAACCCCACAGCTTCCGGTCTTCCAAGACCCGACCGGAGAAAAGACGTGCTGCAGGCACGAAACACATTACCAGTAGAAATACATTGCTTTTCAAATCGTGCTGTGCAACACGAAAAAAAAAGGGGACAATCGTGTTGGTGAATACGAATCAATAGATTTTTTGGTTGGTGAACACGAAATGCCATGAGACTGGGTTGGCTGCTATCACCCTGAAGTGAAATAAGATTTTGATACTGGATAGTTTTTGTTTTATTCTTATCTAAAAACCGAGGGATGATAGCTCATATGAGACTTCAAAGGTCTTTCATTTTGAAACTCTACATCAGATTGTCCAGATTCTCTCTGAGTGACTAGATGGGGTGTCCTGCTATCACCCTGGAGTGAAATAAATCGTTGATAATTTGACAGTTTTTTATTTATTCTTGTATAAAAACAGAAGGACGATAGCCCATATATGAGATTTCAAAAGTATTTTATTTTGAAACTCTACATCAGATTGTCCTGAGTGACTAAATGGGGTCTCCTGCTATCACCCTGAAGTGAAATAAGTATTTGATTGACTTCGAATGACTCTTTGATTATGGACGGTTTCCATTAAATAATAATCAAAATATACATTACATTGCATTTAGCTGACGCTTTTATCCAAAGCGACTTAGGGTGTGTTCACACCTAATAGTCCGCTCTCTGGTGCGCACCAGACCACAGTTTGTTACATTGTTTCATTTTTCAGAAGGTTCGGTTTGCGTTCACACGGGCAAAACTCAAACGGACTATAAACTTTAAACACAAGTCATGTGCTCGGAAATGCTGTTCAACCATTGGTCAGACATTAAGGGGGTACAAACGCAAATCCCGGCAATTTCTAGCGGAGCCTCCGTCATGGAGCATCGGCACTTTCGGCAGGTTATTCTCATGCTGCTGTTAGTCTGGAGATCAACAGACATATGATTATATAATCAGACAACGTCCGTTAAAAAACATTATTACATGGCTTTGTTGACTGTATACAGTTTGGCTGAAACTAACTGACAAGACAAGAGCGACAAGAAAACAGCGGTGCAGTAACGGGCAGAAACCCTCCTTTTTACGCAGCGGTACGCATAGACATCAGACGGCGAGATTCAGTTGCCAGTTACTTTGGCATTAGGGCAGGGATATCTAGATACTTCCCAAGGTTTGACATAATGAATTGTGCTACTTTTAAAGCAAGCAATGATTTTTTCAAATCTGTAATCATGAAGCTCCTCAAAAACGCTATCGAAGCAGTTCCTGCCGGACTATTTTTCTTAGCGGATGCATGTAAATGTAAATACATACAACTATTTTTTAAATCAATAAAATAATTTTCTAAATCCACAAAAGCATTTAAATTAATATTGGGAGTCATGTCGTTACTTTGTTGAGAATGTGGCCATGTAATAAGCGGGATAATGTGCAGCAGCGCGGTCATTATGGGGAAAAGAACACCTTCATGCCGATCTAGATCCCTCCGCTTCGCGTCGGGCTCCTGATCAGCCTGTCGGTGTTCTTTTCATGCTTATCCATGAGAGACGTTCTGCAGTCTGCAGAGGAGGGAGTTTCACCGACGACAGGTGTTCTTACTTTTATGTAGCTGACGGAGAATTTTTACTTTACACGTCACTGTTCAACACTTCATTCTGCTTTACTCTTTAACTCAGGGGTGGGGAACCTTTTTCCCCTCAAGGGCCATTTCAATTTTTCCAACATCCTCCGAGGGCCGTACAAATGATTCACCTCTGCTTAAAAATACTAAAATCACAGCCCATTCATTTCGCCTTTCTTTCATGCTGTGCAAAGAAAAAGCAACCTCTTAATCCAGATATTTTACCATGATGATGCATGCACGTGCACGGTTGTGGCATGACCACCAAAACAGAAAGATATGGACACAAGATGTGTTCAAATGTATTTAGTTTCCTATCCATGTGAACATGATTTAAGTGTGGGGGGGGGCTAACCTCCTCTAGGGGGGTCCGGGTCCCCCGGGAAGATTTTTTTTTAAATGTTGAAGTTAAAAGCATCAATCTGGTGCACTTTGAGAGCAACATTAAGAGATCTATGGATACATCAACACCCAGATGAAACAGAACTGATTTTCTTTTTCTTTATGGATATTTTACAAATCACTCCCCTTTCAAACTATTCTTAATAACAACTTTTTTTTACTGTCATATAGTATTTTATACCTGTTTACTTTAATCTCTTATTTTTTATAACTATAATGATCATATAAAGATGTGCCTTTACCTCACTGGTTGTAGAAAAAGCTTATTATATTCGTTAGCATAGCTAGCTAACTAGATGCCAATAACAACAAAGTTATTGACTGTATGACAGATGAACAGATCGCCACTGGGCTTACAACAAAAGACACAGCCACGCAAAAACTGCAGCATGTATACAGCTCCTTATGGGTACTGCAATTTGTGGAAGTGGCGGAGCGGCGTTCTGGTGCTCTCCCTGCATCCCTGTCAGACGAGACATATACCACGTGATGACACGTTAGGCTCGTGATGTGTTCAAGGACCCTGACCTTGGCCAGGAAAAACAGGTACTCGCTTGTTTATTTTTTTTGCGGTCTAGATTTCTTTAATTTTTTTCTTTTTTGCGTATGTTTATAAATTACCTCGAGGGCCATAGCAAATGGTCTCGCGGGCCGTATACGGCCCGGGGGCCGGAGGTTCCCCACCCCTGCTTTAACTAAACAACCGCGGATGTCTTGAAAGACTCTTTCGCTAAAGATTTTTGAAGATATCCGCGTTCTTGTGACACGTAAATACTGCGCTTCCTATGTTTTGGTGCGGACTGCGTTCACACCAGCAATGAACCGCTCCAGAGTTCGCAAGCAAGCGCTCCGAGACCACCTATTTTAGCGGACCAAAGTCCGGTTGTTTAGTTCACTTCAGAGGTCTCGGACTGCGTTCACACCGACCCAAATGAACCGCACCAAGCGGCTAAACGCTGAAGGATAAAGATAAGGCAAAAAGTAACTGTGAATATAAGATATAGTAAATCCTGCTATAGGAAACGCTAAAAACATTGAGCTGTCTGAGTGGAAAAATAACGTGTTAAAGTTTACTGCTGGCCGGCTACATCCTGTTATCTTCAAGGACAGAACACCATGGTACGGTATGTGGGGCCCTGAGCCACACCAGGCGCAACTGTCTTGTGAGAAAACCAGTTAAAACAGGTAATTAGGAAAAGGGAGTATGGCCCTGGCCTGACCTTAGCTAAAACTGGGTGTTGCTGGGCAGAACAGAGAGCACCAAAGGTGGGGGCTTCACAGCAAATACTATAAAGAACAAGATATATTCAGAATTCGGGACTCACTTCAACTGGGATCTCACACTGACGAGCTTGTCACGGTGGGAACTCAAGAAGGGGTCCAAGGCGCTGGCGTTTTGTGGTATAGTATGGATTGATATATCTTTGTTGAACTGTGTAATAAAGTGCTTATTTGAAGAAACAATCCATTGGAGTGCAAAGTCTAGTTTTGTACAGCTAACAGAGAATAGTGTCTAGGACACAATTCCTTTTCCCTCAGAACAAAGAAAGGTCATCGGCAGATCCGGACGGCGACCCCGCTCTGGCCATATCCAAACGATCTGCGCGGAGGACGGACCTGGTCCGTTAGACTCCAACAGCTTGGTGACCCCGTGACGTGATGGTCTAGAGCGGGAAGTCCGGACACCGATGACTTTCTGAGAGGACACCAAAAAACATTAAGTTTACGGCTTTTACAAGAAACCATCTCACACAATCAAAAACCCGGGCAATTCAGAATCAAGGTAAGCATCTGCCTGTTACAACAAATAGATGTGTTTGAAATACCACTAAATTTTAGGATTGTGTGAAAATGGCAGAAATAATTGTCTCAGCTAAAAAGTAAAGATAAAACGTAAATAAAATGGTGTGCACTGAATAGATCAACAAGGGTATAAACAAATCTGTGATGAGAAGCGGGTGGAACCCGTAATTTATGAGGATCCGCCGCGGTCCAATGAGAAGGTGTCTAGTAGCCAATAGTGCAGTGTAAAACTAGGGGAGACTAGTATCTAAAAGAAAGGTGTCAAACTTGTCAAACAAGTAGCCAATAGTACAGTGTAAAACTAGGGGAGACTCTAGTATCTAAAGAAAGGTGTAAAACTGGTCGCCGTATCAGTAGCTAATATATCTGTGTACAATGTTTGCTGTTTGTTGATTGTTGGTGGTTTAGAGGACTAGCGGCACCACCTCCTAATGGACATTCATTCATTTAGTTAGTAATTAACCGACATTTAGAGATGTTAAAAAGTAAAAACATACCTACCATGAGGGATGATTCCTAAGTTCAGCTACAAACCATTGATGAAATTACTTCTGTTTTTAGGTCCTTGATAAGGGAAGGAGTGATTGTTACATGTTCAGGACACCCAGGGTTCCACACACTGTTAAAGAGGGTAACATTGTTCTTTAAGTGCACCAGAATTGAAGATAAATTAATAGAATGAGTTATGGAATACATAGCAGAGCTTTACAGATCCTGATAATGTTTTGACACAAGATAATAGTGATGTACACAAGTTTCTGAATTACATCTATTAGACGTGTTGATATTGATTAGGTGTAAATGAACTGCAGTAGTAGTACAATAAGGAAGTGACATTTTTTGGCTAACACTTTTCAGGGAATTTGGGAAAACAGAGATATCTTGAACATTATAGTTGTAATTGTGAATTAATAAATGATGGCGCTCCATATATACAGATTTCTATAGACGGAGGATGCTGGCCTGTGCTGGAACATCTCTGCAGGGCACGACACATGGCCAAAAAGACTGAGACCAACTGACCTTTGACCCTGACAGACAGGGTAACTTGGGAAGGCACTGTCAATGACTGACTCTGAGGTGTACCTGACCAAAACCTGACTTTACAACCTGACAGTGTGAGTGAGTGTATGTTTGCATCTGATCAGTGCAACTGCATGATTTAAAACAATGACTAATCAAGCATGTTTTGGACTAACACATTATTTCTGTGTGATAATAATGTGTGAAATGAGAGGTTTCCTAACATTGCACAAAAGGGGAAACCGTTTCTAACCTACTTGATATTTCACTCCCACAGGAGGTGGCGGTTTGCAGAATGTGAAACTCAAACTATGACATTTGAAGATTCTGTTTCTTTTAGGACTGAAAGATGGAGAGAAACACTTCATTTCACTGAAGTGTTTACTGTGGAAATAATGGATGTACATTTGGGAAAAATGTTTGGTATTGTCTTATAATCCATTATGACCTGAAGGTTTTCTTCCCATACAGGTTTTTGTTTACACATGAGATAATGTGTAAAAAAGGGGGAGTGTAAACTTTACAATGTACATTTTTCATTTAGGGACTGAAAGGGACCTGCTGCCCAACTCCATTGTTCAATCTGATCATTGATTGACAGTTTTAGAATTGACCTGCTCCATATTTGGGGATAACACACTGTTTGATGAATGTTGACATGTCTCTAATATTGATTGAGTTATAGCAGGTAACACAGATAAAAAATCAGTGGCCAAGGGGCTACCAGAGAGAT
This sequence comes from Pseudochaenichthys georgianus, assembly GCF_902827115.2. Classification (NCBI taxonomy): domain Eukaryota; kingdom Metazoa; phylum Chordata; class Actinopteri; order Perciformes; family Channichthyidae; genus Pseudochaenichthys; species Pseudochaenichthys georgianus. The sequence goes on along the minus strand of NC_047507.1, from coordinate 44,308,278 downwards.
GTAAGTCCAGAATGAAATACTGAAGAAGCTGACCGGTGAGTAATGTGTCAACTAATGTTTCAACAGGTATTAAAGTAACTAAGGTTTGAAATGTAGAAAGAACATATTTACAGTTAAAGTTAAAACATAGTAATGTAATGAGATAGAATGTAATTTGGACAACATCATGTAACTAGCCTGGTAAAGAAGTAAAAGCCATAGACTTTATTGTTGAGGTCATTATGGGGATATACATTTAATCTAAATACATAATAGAAAGACATTTGAGGACAGTTTGTTGGAATTCTGTATTCATTTTTTCAGCGGGATAATATCTAAGCACTGACGGGTAGAAGCAGTATCACCAGGAAGCCATTCACTTTGTTAGTATTGTGATTTTGGTTGTTTTTGAATCCATAAGATTAGTGTGTTTCTTTACCAGAAACATTAGCAGTTCAAATCATATTTAGATTTTTAATGGGATCTCAGGGATTTCATTTAAAAATAAATACAGATGCTTGTCAGAAATTCAGAGCTATTGAAATATGTTATTTAGTTTACCTAAAGATGTTGGGGTTCTTATTTAGTGGGCACAGTCCAAGTATTAAGATTCTGAAGCGGCACAATTAATTTAGAAAACCTGTGCACAGACGTCTGTTGTTTTAAGACACCCCACCAACAGGCTCCAAGTTGCCACGCACTGGTGGGTCAAACAGCCGAGGGCCCCAGAGCCCGGAGCGTAGGCTTGAGGGATTTGTATCAGATTTCTCCACACAGGTTACTGACGCCGAAAGGGGGACCCGAGACGCAGGAGGCTGACTGTCAACCCCAGGCTCTCCGGCCCCGACCGAGTGACCCAGAGGACATCCCATGCCGTCCGCCTACAAGGAAAGGGGGACACGTGGTACCACTGGAGCAGGTGTGTGGAAGCACCAGCACCTACCAGGACCCTCGCTGACACCATCCAGGACCTAGGCCAACTGAACATCAGGCAAACAACCGAAGCCCCCCAACCCCCAAGTGTGGACATCGACTCAACTTCCGAGGAGGAGGAGACAACAGGAGAACCAACGGCAGCCCAGGAGATAACAGCCGGCGAGGAGGCACAACAAGGGACCGCTCCCCCAAAGTAGGCGGTACACCACGCGCATCACATACACACACACCACACAAGAGACACTCACCTACACTGATACACCAAAGAACTTTTACAAGAAAAACGAAGATGAAGAAGAACTCAGGACCTAACCAACACCTCTATTGCTTGGCCTTAACACTTTGTTTTTTCATCATTGTTGGAATAATCATTATCATAGTGGGTGAAAGGGGGAGGCAAATCATTGACCAAAGTAATAATCCAAATTCCCCACAAAATGAAACTACACAAGATATCAATGGCCGTGTTTGCAGCAATTTTGACCTTGTGCTGGTGCTGCTGCATCCCATGTATCCGCTCAATGGTGGACAAAATAATTAGTACCGCCATAGCACCTTCTACTCCCCTGGGCCAACAACTCGCCTTGCTATCCTTAGAAAACAACCCAGACATTGAGGAAGGTGAAGAAGAAGCAGCAGCAATGGACACTTTCCCGACAGCACCACCAGTACCACCGTATGGCAGAATGTGGGAAAGAGAGACAGAAGCCTAAAACAGCTGACATAAATGTACATAAACAATAGCGTTGTTTTGTTGCCCCAATCATTAGAATGGGGCAACAGGGGGATTGAAGGATAAAGATAAGGCAAAAAGTAACTGTGAATATAAGATATAGTAAATCCTGTTATAGGAAACGCTAAAAACATTGAGCTGTCTGAGTGGAAAAATAACGTGTTAAAGTTTACTGCTGGCCGGCTACATCCTGTTATCTTCAAAGACAGAACACCATGGTACGGTATGTGGGGCCCTGAGCCACACCAGGCGCAACTGTCTTGTGAGAAAACCAGTTAAAACAGGTAATTAGGAAAAGGGAGTATGGCCCTGGCCTGACCTTAGCTAAAACTGGGTGTTGCTGGGCAGAAAAGGCAGATTGCAGCACAGAGAGCACCAAAGGTGGGGGCTTCACAGCAAATACTATAAAGAACAAGATATATTCAGAATTCGGGACTCACTTCAACTGGGATCTCACACTGACGAGCTTGTCACGGTGGGAACTCAAGAAGGGGTCCAAGGCGCTGGCGTTTTGTGGTATAGTATGAATTGATATATCTTTGTTGAACTGTGTAATAAAGTGCTTATTTGAAGAAACAATCCATTGGAGTGCAAAGTCTAGTTTTGTACAGCTAACAGAGAATAGTGTCTAGGACACAATTCCTTTTCCCTCAGAACAAAGAAAGGTCATCGGCAGATCCGGACGGCGACCCCGCTCTGGCCATATCCAAACGATCTGCGCGGAGGACGGACCTGGTCCGGTAGACTCCAACAACGCACCAGGGTTCGATTCAACCGGACTATACAAGGCAGGTGTGAACGCACCCTTACAATAAGTGCGTTCGACCAACAAAATACAAACTTGAAGAAAACAGAATCATAAAGTACATCAGGCTTCATAGAGCAAAAACATTTCAAGTGCTACTCAACTGGCTTTAGATAAGCCAGCCCTTTATTAGTATATAAGTGCTTTGTTAATAGGTCTATCGCTCGAAGTGGAGTCGAAAGAGATGAGTTTTCAGTCTGCGCCGGAAGGTGTGTAAGCTATCTGCTGTCCTGATGTCAATGGGGAGCTCATTCCACCATCTTGGAGCCAGGATAGCAAACCCACGTGTTTCTGCTGATGGGAACTTGGGTCCCCCTCGCAGCGATGGTGCAGCGAGCCGTTTGGTTGATGCAGAGCGGAGTGCACGCGCTGGGGTGTACGGTTAACCATGTCCTGGATGTAGGAAGGGCCAGATCCATTCACAGCATGGTACGCAAGTACCATTGTCTTGAAGTGGATTCTAGCAGTTACCGGAAGCCAGTGAAGGGAGCGGAGGAGCGGAGTGGTGTGGGAGAATTTAGGAAGGTTGAAGACCAGACGAGCCGCTGCATTCTGGATGAGCTGCAGAGGTCGGATGGCACATGCAGGTAGACCAGCCAGGAGGGAGTTGCAGTAGTTTAGGCGTGAGCTGACGAGAGCCTGGACCAGAACCTGCGTAGCTTTCTGGGTCAGCTGGGGACGCATCCTCCTGATGTTGTAAAGCGTGTATCTGCAGCAGCGGGTTGTAGCAGCTATGTTTGCAGTGAAGGACAGGTTGTTATCTATAAACACATAACACTATCAAATAATACTTTCTATCAATATATCTATCTTTACCAAATATAACATATTATGGAGATCACAAAAATACATTGTCAATGTTAATAAACAAAAAACAAGGCAATGTGCCTGCAAGACTTCACTCAGGTAAACAAAACATATTACCCGTGCGCAGCAGCTAACCTGCCTGCGAGCCTTCGCTCAGGTCACATTTTCCCAGGCGCGGCTGAAGCCCGCGAAAATGGCATCTCTTGTTGCCGACAGTTTAGTATTTTTAAAATACCGTTACTATGTCAAACATGCTCAAAACTTTCTGACACACTCTCCTAAACATCTCCAACATCATCTAATTCACACAAGTTAACATCGATCATTTTCATTATGTACTGACCTGTAGATAACAGAAAAGTAAGCAGCAATAATTATACACAGGATCCGGTTGATCGTCTGGATTGCTTCTGAGGAGGGGGCGGAAGTGTCCCCCCTAAGTTAACCCAGATGTCACCGCTCACCTGCCAAAGGTTCCACCTTGGTGCTACTTACTCATACTGCTTCTCAAACAGTACAGATAAACCATAAAATTATATGAATGTCACCAAAATAAATACAGATAGTGTTCAGTTTCAAATTCACTATTGCTTTGTTTTAAGATTAAAAGTTTTTAAAAATAAAGAAATGTTCAAATAGTAGATGAATATTCAAGAGGTCTTTAAAATCATCACACTGATCATCAAAAGTTCATAAAATGCTCATGAATATTCAAACATATTCTGAACTTGCCACAACATCCAAAATTCATGAAATGCTCATAGTCATGAAAAGTTCATGAAATACTCATGCAAACTTTTTGGGGTTTTAATTATAATTTTGTGATTGGCTGGATCATGAAAAGTTCATAAATTGCTCATAAAAGTCTGTCATGAGCAAAACAGGAACTTTATATGAATGAACAATGTTCATAACAATTTCATGAACTGCTCTTTAAAATGGTTCATGAGCATTTTAAGAATGTTGGTTCATGAACATGACAAGTGAACATATAATGAGTTGTTCATGAATGTTTCATGAGTGCTCATGAACAGCTCATAAAGTCATAAAGTCATCTCGCAGGGGAAGTTTCAACACAGCGGCAACGTTGTCATATCCCAATCAATGCTGTGTGTACAGTTATAGCATTATATGTCTGGCTTACTATAACACCGGTCGTCTCACCATCAAAATGCATTATAAACGCCTTCAGGTGCTTGAACATAAATTCAACGCCATCTGTAGCTAAGCTAGCAAAGCTAACTGTGGTGGGTAGTTGAACTCATTGTATCTATCTTCTGGTTTAAATAGTACAGTGCACTTTACTGTTAACATTCCTTGTTAGGTAAAACACACACTTACCTAGGCAAACGAGGTAGACAAATGTCCCAAGAATCCCCAACTTCACATCCAAATTCGACCACATGTCGATGTTTCTGTCCGCAAAATTTGCTCAGCCACTGCTCAGGGCAACATGCAGAATGGCATAATTTTGCATGCTAAGTAGCCATGTGCTTTCTGGGGCTTAATCTTTATTGATATCATTTAAACATTCACTTGTTGACTGTTGGACATTGTAATAGAATATTTATTATAATCGCTTTGTGTTTGACGTTCATAAGTTATGTGATGTTTTGCCGACTGTGTTGAAATAAATTAACAAAATATTTGTTCATGCCAAACAAAGCAAGCCACCTATTAACACACTAGTTATGGTAAGGGATATGATTCTAAAATCCGATCCTCATCAAAGGTCAGTTAGGTGCGATGAGCAGAATGCTCCCTCAGACTCTGTTATTGACCCGCTGCTGCCTCTGCCTGCCCCCCCCCACCCAGGCCAGAGTCAGCTGGACATGTTGACCCTCCGCTTTGGACAGCATCTCATCAAGGCCTCGGCCGTGTTCCTGCAGACGGAGCTGTCCTTCGCTATGGTCAACAGGAAGCCTGTGGTGCCCGGACGTATCCTTTCATTACTTCCAGCTGAGAGGTTAGTGCGGACTGTGTGTGGAAGTGTGTGTTGGCTTCTTAACCCCTCACACACCCTGAGTCTGGGGATGAGTGGTCATTTTGTTGCACTTAGTTGGTTAGATGCTTTAAGCAAGAGAGATACAGAGGTTATTTCATTTCCAACCTTTATTTATGCAGTTGAATCCCATTGAGATCATTGATCTCTTTTTCAAGGGTGGAGGAATGTTTACGTTTCTTCAGAAGGTTTTCTTTTTTTCTGGAAGCTTCCCATGATGCCATATTACAGTTCACACCATGATAGTGACAGTGACAACAATGATTTTATCAATAATAAAAAGAATAATGAATCGACATAACTGCAACTCTCCATGGTCCCCAACACATGTCATCCTGTTTCAACTCGGAGTCTATCACGATCTATAGCAGTGGTTCTCAAACTTTTTCTGCCATTCCCCACTTTGAACAGGTGGGCCTTTTCACTCGTTCACTTGTTTTTTGCAGTGTATATATTTAGCATATTTAACATTATTATATGCTTACCTTTAACCTTTGTGTGCTGTTTGGGTCTGTGGGACCCGTTTTCAGTGTTTACTAAAATAAAATGTATGCAATTTAATGATTTCAACCTGCTTTATTTGGTGGACCTCACATACTCTTGGGGGGTCCGGGGGCGTGCACCCCCGGGAAGATTGTTTTTTAAATGTTGAAGTGAAAAGCATCAATCTGGTGCACTTTGAGCACAACATGAATGTATGGACACAGCTCTCAACACTCAGATGAAAGGGAGCTGTATACTTTTCAATAATCCAAACATCTTTAGAATATGATCACAATCAATAACAAATCATTTAAACTAGTTTATTCTTATCTTATGTTACCTAGTTAGCATTCTTTCTTTTTATTTATGCATATTTTACTCATCACTCCCCTTTTCTTTTCTTTTTTTTACTGTCCTATAGTAGACATTGGAATGATTTCTTACTTTATTTTGTACAACTAGGCTATATTAAATAGATAAAGGTGTGCCCTCTCTCGCTCGCTCGCTCGCTCTCTGTCTCGCTCGCTCACAGAGGCTGTGTGCTCCTCCGTGGTGATGACGACTTGCGTTACAAAAAAAAAAAATAAACATATTTGTAAAGTGGGGGGACAAAAACGGGATTTCAAAAAGTGTCACGGTTAAACTCCTTATGAAGTTTCCTCCGCCGGGTGGCTGGTGTCTCCCTTAGGGATAAATTAAGAAGTTCGGTCATCAGGGAGGGACTCAGAGTTGAGCCGCTCCTCCTTCGCGTCGAAAGGAGCCAGTTGAGGTGGTTCGGGCACCTAGTTAGGATGCCACCTGGGCGCCTCCCTAGGGAGGTGTTCCAGGCACATCCAGCTGGGAAGAGACCAAGGGGTAGACCTAGGACCAGGTGGAGGGATTATATCTCTTGGCTGGCCTGGGAGCGCCTTGGGATCCCCCAGTCAGAGCTGGTTGATGTGGCCAGGGAAAAGAAAGTTTGGGGCTCTCTGCTGGAACTGCTACCCCCGCGACCCGACCACGGATAAGCGGGACAAGATGGATGGATGGAAGGATGGATATTTTTCTGACATTGACTAGATAGTCAACGTCAGAAAAATATGCTTGTTGTATATTGTTGTCGTTTTTAATTTCCTCTCCAGTACCAGTCCAGAACCAGTATTTGTTGGTCCAATCAGGACGACTAACCACAAGGATTATTAATATCTAATCTATTATTTTCCACTGGCACTACTTTCTTTGTTGCAGGAGCATGCACATGCATATTTGAAATGCATTTCTAGTTTCACATAGCAGTGATGTAGCATTGTGTTGTCGTGCCACATTGCACCACACATCAGAGTGAGGATAAGCATGCTATCTCCTGCTAATGGTTAATATTCTGAGACTGGGTGCAGTCACTCTTTAAGAAAGAAAAGACAGGTTTTATTTGTTAGTATTTTTTTCCTTTAGTGGATAAAGCTGGCTGATGTTTAATGGAAAAACATCCTTTGTCTGTCTTAGTTTCTTATCCAAGTTACTTTCTTGAACAGACATACGGCTTTTATACAATAATTACTCCAATCACTTATTTTCTTGACAATCATGAAACAAAATTGATGAAACTGAATAATTAGCTTATGAAAACAGTATGTGTTTTAGAAATCATAGTTTCAAAGCAGCCGAGTTGTGACTATGACATAATTGAGTTGTGCTGATGGATAAAATATACTTTAGTTATTCAACAAGGAAAGCATGAAATAAAGCTTTGTCTCCGAGCTCATTTGAAATGAATGCCTGGTTCCCTCTGCAGAAATAAGTAAAGGCACTGATCAGTATTTGAGAGTCCACAGTAACAACTTAAGGCACACCTTCCCAACCCCAGAGAGGGAGGAGCAGTGAGCGGATGAGGGTCCGAGGGACCACCCTCACAGCCGCCGCATTACTGCCCACTCTGTCCTCTATGTGAAACAAACAGTGTGTTCTACTGACGTCCTCTGCCATCCAGCCCGTCTCCACACTCAGTTTGTGTCTCATTTTTTCTCTTTGACTTGAACATACGCTGCTCAATGGAGCACTTCCTAAAGCCTCCTGTTGTTGCCTGGCAACAGCTGCTGAAGTGAAGCTGACCTTGTTATAAAGGGTGTATAAGCGGCTGTTTACCATACATAAGCACAAACACACATAATGTGATTGACAGTAACAGTGTGTGCCTCAGCCTGTCTCCGTACACAAGTGTTTATTTTCAGTGTGATTGATTCTCATGTTTCATATGATCAACATAAAACAGGAGACGTTTAGTTTATCTATAAATGTGTATAGGTGTCGCACAAAGTGAAGAGGAGGTCATGCATCCTCACGGACTCAAATTAAAAAGCAAAAAAATATCTTTGCTTTTGTCTAATAATCATTGTTTTTAACAAGCTTGAGCAGAGAAGAAATTGTAGGGTTACGTGTGGTAACCTATGATATATAAGCACAGTGGAGCCCTCTACTGGACTCTATGGGTACTCCCCTCGATCCTATCTATGCACGCATTCTTTCACTGAGACCGTAGCCGCCCCCCTGGGCGGGCCTACCTGAATGCGCGCGCATCCACCGCATAAGAGGTGGCCTCGCCCGCTAACTGCTATCCCTTTACTTTCTATTTTAGCTGAGCAGCATAGGGCAGCAGTGCTTCCATGAGTAGAGGGCTCCGCTGTGCTTATATAACATGGGTTACCATGGGTTATATCTCTCACAGGCTACGACGTATACCCGCTCTGCTGTCCCGCGAGAATACCGCTCCATCCCCCTGTTTCAGACCGGCTTTCTGTTTAGCAGCCGCTGCGCCTCTCTCACCTCTCCCTCGGCCGTAGCCAAGGAGAGAAGAAAAAGAGGCTGTGGCGGGCCGGGCACACCCTGACGCGCTTACCCCGTGGAGGTGTGCCATAACGTAGAGAATTACCCCACCGCCGAAAATGCACAAACAGCTGTTCTGTGTGTCTAAGGGTAGCCGTGCGCTCTACCTAACATGCCAGCGCATGCACCGGTCAGAGGAGGTGCAATTTAGCCTCCCTCGCCCCACTATGGGGGGGAGATTAAAACCCCCCCAACTGAATAGCCCTCGACCTGAACGTACTCCTTAGGCTCTTAGGCACAAAGGAGGGGTTCGGTCTGAATGTCGCACCGCTTTGGTCACCCCGGATGTTTAACAACTTGGGTGCACTGATAAAGCGGTTAACTCAGACCCTCCTTTGGCTGACGTTAAGGCAAGTAGCAATGCTGTCTTCCATGACAGTGCTTTCAGGGAGGAGAGCTCCAGAGGCTCAAATGGTCCTGTGACCAGAGCCTCGAGCACCATCGGCAGGTCCCACTGCGGGGCAGAGGCGTGCACCACTGGGCGCAGCCTGCTGACCCCTCGCAAAAAACGCGACATCAGCGGCTAAACTGACCTATCACCAAATCCCTCATGGCAGGACGAGATGGCTGCATACACCTTCACTGTGGAATGAGCAAGCCCTCTGTCCTCCAACAACTGTAAGTACAACAAAATAGATCCCAATTTTACAAGATAGGGGCTCTATTTTTCTCTCCTCACACCATCGCCGGAATCCCAGCTACTTCGGCCTGTAACAGGCTGTGGTGGATCCAGCTCTCGCTGCTTGGATAGACCGAATAACGCTGTCAGACAATCCACCCTGTCTCAGCCTGTCCCTCTCAGGAGCCTGGAGAGGTTGGTCCAGAGTGGGTAACGCCCCGATTGCACCTGCCTCCTGAGAGATCGCCCCCCAACTTGGGGGAGCGCCCAGGGCTGGCCCACCTTCATCTGTGTCATCTCTGAGTACCACGGCGCCCCCACGCGATCCGGTGCTACCAGGATGACTGACAGACGTTCCCGCCTCACTCTCCCCAGGAGAGGGAGAATGAGACGCAATGGTGGAAAGGCGTAAAGCAGCTTCTCTGGCCACGGCTCGTGTGCAACGCGTCTACCCCCAAAGGCGGGTCATCGCTCAGAGCCACGGAACACCATAGTGCGGTAGTGGGTGTTGCGCCGGCTGGCGAAGAGATCCGCTTTACCACCTCCGGATAAAGCGCCCACTTGCCTGGCAGGGCAAGAGGCCCCTCAGCATGAGGTCGGCCCCCCTGTTCTCCAGACCCGGAATGTGGAGGGCTCTCAGAGATAACACCACCTCTGCAGCCCATAACCACAATTTCCCCGCTGCCACTGTGGTGCCATTGTCGTTCCACATCATTACATGTTTTCCCTGGATTAAGGGTTTGAAATGTTGGAGGACTAATACTACTGCCCGCAGCTCTAGGAGGTCGCTGTGCCGTGTCTCTGTTAGACCAGCGCCCCCCTATAGCTTTCCCCAGGCAAAACGTAAAAAAGTTTCGGAGCAATCTCAACATGAAAGTAAGCGTCCCTCAGGTCGATGGTTGTAACCCAATCGCCTGGCTGCACCAGTCCCAGTAACTGTTTTATAGTTAACCTCTGGAATTATCTGCGTGCAATGTGGCGATTCAGACTGTGAATCCAGAATGGGCCTGAATCCGCCTGTCTTTTTGGGAACCAGAAAACACAGGGAATAATGCCCCTCTGTCTTGTGTGCACACAGCAGACACTGCCTGTTTCTGCACCAAGGCCTGAACCTCTCCCCTCGGGATGATAGCTTTGCCTCTCTTATGCCTGCGAACGGAGGAGGGATGCTGCAAAACTGGAGTAAATAACTCAGTCCCAGCGTTCTGTTTATCCAGTCCGTTAACACGTAGCTGCGCCTCCATTCCCATAACACTATGATAGGGGATGTGCGACCAGCTGTGAGGCCCCAGCGATAAAGATGTGGTACTCTCTGGTGACCCGTCCTGCCGCAAAAACCCCCCGCGAAGGGAAGCTCTGCCCATGGGGGGTCAACACAGAGAGGACCGACTCTCTACTGAGGTCCTTGAACGCACCGCGGCGCGCTCCACCATGATGCTCTCACCCAAACCGGGGTGGTTTACGCCGTACACTCGGCGTAACATGTTTCCTAACCCTGCTACACTGGCCATAATGTCCCTGTACCCGCATAGCGCGGTTTATCACTCTCACCCGTGCATGCGTACTAGCTGCCTCCTTAACTGGAGTTACAACTTGGGCAGCGAGTGGGGAAACGGTACGATCAACATTACGTGGCTGTGTGGGTGTGTGGACAGAAAAGACACTTAAAACTGGAATATATTTTATCTTTTTTTTTTTTTTTTTTTTTTAAAGAAGGCTTTGAAACCAGTGGGTCAAACAGGGAGGAGGCGGGATTCGCCCTCGCGTCCTGGCCGGAGAAATCACCTCTCTCTGCCGGGACGCTTCCTCACCGTCAGTCCACTCCTGGAGAACGGAGCTCCCTATCCGGTACCTCTTTCGCTGCGGCGGAGCCAGAGCGGAAGCGCAGCAAAATACTTGAATATCTTATCCAGATATACAAGCCCTTTGCGGTCACGCGACAGCGGGGGAAGGGGCCTTCTCCCCTCTGCACACCCGGCTGTCTGCGGACTCTTTCCTTTTGTGTGGAAAGAAGAGACACTCAAAACTGGAATACATTTTATCTTTTTTATATTGAAAAGAAGATTTAGTAACCAATGGGTCAAACAGGGAGGAGGCGGAATTCACCTCTCTCCGCCGGGACGCTTCCTCCCACCGTCAAAAAAACTTTTCCTTGTTCTTTTATATCCTGTTATCTCTCGCTCAGTTACTCAAATAGCAGCTTAGCTGAAAGAGAAAGGGATAGCAGTAAGCGGGCGAGGCCGCCTCTTATGCGGTGGATGCACGCGCATTCAGGTAGGCCCGCCCAGGGGGCCGGCTACGGGTATGAGTCTCAGTGAAAGAACGTGTGCATAGATAGGATCGAGGGGAGTACCCATAGAGTCCAGTAGAGGGAGGAGCCTGTGAGAGATATAACATAAAGTCTTGAATTAATTTCCATCACTGATTCGTGTGAATAATGTGCTTATTCTCTTTCCGGAATGGTAATCAGTTCTTTGCTTTGTGTTTCAACTTCTCAAGTGCTGCTCTTGCCTCGCACAATTGCTTCAAACTCAGATTAACTTTGGACCGGGGAGACTCCATACTGCAGAGGCCTGACATATTCTAAGAAACCCCTTGAATTAACTAAGTGTATTGTGTTTCCTTATCAAAGCTTCCATCAGCCTGCTATGTGCATACTCTGAGTGCTGAGTTCATTTATATTCCTACAAATGATGGGTGCTGGAATAATTAGTGTGCGTCTTTGAGATATAAGACTAACCCAACAAATACAGTGCGTGTGTTGATGTGATGAGGCAGCCGGTGGTTATAACATTAGCTTAAGCTTTCCTGCTGGAAGCCTTTACATCTCACTTTGGTTCAAATGCAATGATATGTCTGAACCTTATTAGGCAGAAAGCTACACATTTCAAGGATGTGAAATACGACAGCATCATACATGGTTTCTGGGGAAACAAAAAAACTAAAATGATGTGGATACAGTATGCAGGAAATACTTGTGATACCCGGAGGATGAATGGTGACTTCCCTGACCTTTAGCGCAACAATCAGAAACAAACAGAAAGTCAACTTTATAGGACAAATATTTTTAAATGTAATATACCAAGCTCAATAAAGCTCCACAGAGGATACACACGTTCCTTTGACACACGGCATCTGCTTTCCTGCCACCCACAGGACAATAATCACATAGAGATAACTCAAACTCTAATCACATGGCAGATTGCCTTGAGATGTTAATGTGTATTCGTCCAAAACGTCTGATTATAACAGTATTATCACTTTAAAATGTAGTGAACTAGTGACCTTATTAATGGGCTCTCATGTGCGGCTTGAATACATCTGTATATTGTTATTTGTTGAGCTGCATTTTGAACAGGCAGAAATGGACATTCCTTCCATCCGTCTCACCGGAGTGATGATGTACATGCCGTCTCCAGTGGCTTTAGTTGGGCGAGGCAACAAGAGGGCTCAGGAGACAGCACCCTAATACATGACTGGAATCAGAACGCTGTCACTGCGGCTTACAGGATGTCGACACATATCTCCTGTCGATACGGAATACACAGATGGAGGGAGATAACTGCATGGAGTCCTCTTATTGAAGTGTCATTACATGAAAGGGAAGCTGCTCAACACCGCGTGTGCTTCCTTTGTACTCCTGAAGGTCACACTGAGACCACTGACCTAACCTGTGGTGACAGAACAGTCTGATACTGCCATGCATCCACAACATCCACACGTTCTTTGATGAGGTCTCCTCTTTCTTGGAGAATTCATTAGACTTAGAGCTGATTACATACATGTAGTAATCCTATTAAAATGTATAATTAGTAGCATTTTCTTTCTCTCTGCTGGGGTTATGAGTGGCGGGGGGAAAAGGGTTGCAATTAGCACAGAAACAATGCTGTCCCTCGTTATCCAGCCGTCTCCGACACACATTAGTGGCGCTCAGGCAGGATGACTGGAGGAGCAGCACTTTCTTCTCAAAATAGCCCCTTAAGTGTCTGTGATGGCAACGCCGTGAATGCCATCTGCTGTGGAGAAGTTCCTGTTTATTTCCAGGCTGAAATGTTTAACATTTCAAATGATGGGAAGCTGAGCATCGGGAACGCAGACCAATAGAGCATAATTCCTGCCACTGTTATCGTCGGCTCTCTAAGACCCGGCCTGCGTTTCTATTTAAAGACAGACTTAGTAAATAGAGGCAAGTCCAACCTTAAGTAATGTTCCTGTATGGACATAGAACACTTAATACAACTTTGACATTCCTGCTTGTTGTGTGTATTAATGTGAGAAGGTCAGATGTGTGAGCAGACCTCGTAACTCTGTAGCATCTTGCTCTGTGACCTCGGCCAGCTGTGTTTGCACTGAGCTCTTATACGTGTCGATCGCGTGTTGATCTAATAGTGTGTTAATAATTAGCTTTGCATCTGTATGAGAAAGCGTCTAACGTCACCCCTTGCTGGTTGTTTCAGGGACACGGAAGGATGCTGTATCATGGTGTCACATCAGGTGGAGGGGACACCATCCCATCCTGTCCCCCCTCTGGGACACATTGTTCTGATGTGACACCAAACCCCCACGCCTACCGTCAACCCTACCGATTCAGTCTCTCGTGCACATGCAGCTGAGCATGGATCACTGGTGCTTGCATGCCAGCGAACATATAAACAAAATCAGGTCATCGGCTTCTCTCAGATGCAGGAAGTGCTGAACCTTGACCTTTTGTTCTTCTTCTCTGGTGTGTGTGTAGCTGGCCTGGGGGGCCCTGTTTGTCGGTCGGTCTGAAGGGAGGCGTGGATATCATCCGAGCCCTCCACAGAGCTGTCACAGCCCATATACAGCAGGGAAAGCAGGCCCCACAAAAGGCCAGCGCAGGAACAGGCCACAAGGCATGGGGGGGGGGGGGTCAGATCAATCATGCATGCACACACGCCCCAAGAAAACAATAATGCTCCAGCATTAAAGTCTATTTGGGGGAGGGGGCAGTCTGTTTGAAGCCCCCCGAAACCAATGTTTGAGAGCAGAAATCCAGCAAAGTAGTCCACGTGTGTTTTAGCAGAAACATCAGCTGCAATTAAAAGTTCATGGAGACTTTTTTGTATTTTTGCCAAATGTAGTTGCTTTTAAGAATTGATTCCCATCTGAGAGATCACTTGCCTTGGTGGATTGTTTCTGCACCATGTCTGCTTTTGATGTTTTACTTTTGCACTGGTTCATTTTCCTATGCAATGCATTATAGACACTAGTTTGTTCTTTCTTCTTTGTAATCAATAACTCACAGATCTCATCAGAGCTTCTCTTCATCTTCAAACAACAATTCATCAGTGCTGGAACATTTGGGCTTTTTGAGGAGCTCTGCTGTTGCTTAAAATAAGCAGCATTAGTTTTTATCTTCAACATACTTTTAAGCTCTCAAGAAGAGCTCCCGACCAGGCATCGGATGAAAATATCAATGTCTTCACTATCATCTGTGACGGCACCCTCAGTATAAACGATAAAAGATTTGCTATAGACTCAAGTTTTGTGAATTATTATCTGAACATAAGGATCAGTGTGACAGTAACATGTACCTTATGGTATTCTTCTTCATTTTCTTTTTTTCTTTCTGGTTTCAAACTCAGGCAGTCTCCCCTTGCCCCTTGCCAAGCTCTGGAGTGGTTCTTAAAATAAATAACAATTCCCATGATAAAAGTCCTGGCCCCAACACATTTTAGATATAAAGCCAGAAATAACTGTATATCAACATAACGTTAAAGTTCTAACCTCCTAATAAAACTGCAGTCAAATATAAAGCAGGGTGACTTTACTGTGTCTAAGTCTTTGGAGATGCAATCTATAAATCCTGCTTCAGGGCTCCTCTGAGACCCCATTTACACGAGAACGTTTACGCCACACATTTGTTTTAAAAAAAGTCTTCCGTTCACACGCATTCGGCTCATTTAACGTGTCCCTTCACACGAGACCACTGGAAATGCTGTAGTAAAATATGCCGGGCCTATAAGTGGCGCTGTATTCTGCCACAAAATACACCAAAAGCAGCGAAGAAGACCCCCGAGCATGGTTGCCCTTCTGTGTATGCCCGTGGTAGATTTAGCAACATGTAGTTTATGTCCACTTGTTGCTGATGGTTGTGGTAGAGGAGCTGTAGATGTTGCACTAACAGCTGTAGCATGGTAGTAGCAGTAGCTACTGACCATGCTACAGCACTGAGCAGCAGAGGTGGGGAGAGGCGGGGCTGGCTATGGCTTCATCGTTATCAGGACATGATCGTATTGGGCGTACACACTGAGCCCTTTGCCCACCAGAGCGTTTCAGTTGCAGATCTACCCACCTTGGCGGAGCCAGGACATTTTCAGTGGGGTGGCATTGAAATCACTATTATATGAACATAAAAATACATCTCACTATAAAATAAGGGGTTATTTAAGGCACCTACAACCAGTGTTGTGCTAGTTACTGAAAACCAGTAACTAGTTACCATTACTAGTTACTTCATTTCAAAAGTAACTCAGTTACTTTACTGATTACTTACACCAAAAAGTAATGCGTTACTGTGAAAAGTAACGTTTTAGTTACTTAAAAAAGGGCTCCCATTATATTAATGCCCTTCCCCTACGAGATGGAGTTCATGACTTTATGAGCTGTTCATGAGCACTCATGAAACATTCATGAACAACTCATTATATGTTCACTTGTCATGTTCATGAACCAACGTTCTTAAAATGCTCATGAACCATTTTAAAGAGCAGTTCATGACATTTTTATGAACATTGTTCATTCATATAAAGTTCCTGTTTTGCTCATGACAGACTTTTATGAGCAATTTATGACATTATCATGATCCAGCCAATCACAACATTATAATTAAAACCCCAAAAAGTGTGCATGAGTATTTCATGAACTTTTCATGACTATGAGCATTTCATGAATTTTGGATGATTGTGGCAAGTTCAGAATATGTTTGAATATTCATGAGCATTTTATGAACTTTTGATGATCAGTGTGATGATTTTAAAGACCTCTTGAATATTCATCTACTATTTGAACATTTCTTTCTTTTTTAAAACGTTTAATCTTAAAACAAAACAATAGTGAATTTGAAACTGAACATTATCTGTATTTATTTTGGTGACATTCATATCATTTTATGGTTTATCTGTACTGTTTGAGAAGCAGTACGAATAAGTAGCGCCAAGGTGGAACCTTTGGCAGGTGAGTGGTGACATCTGGGTTACCTTAGGGGGGACACTTCCGCCCCCTCCTCAGAAGCAATCCAGACGATCAACCGGATCCTGTGTATAATTATTGCTGCTCCACTTTTCTGTTTTCTACAGGTCAGTACATGATGAAAATGATCGATGTTAACTTGTGTGAATTAGATATGATGTTGGAGATGTTTAGGAGAGTGTGTCAGAACGTTTTGAGCATGTTTGACATAGTAACGGTATTTTAAAAATACTAAACTGTCGGCAACAATAGATGCCATTTTCGCGGGCTTCAGCCACGCCTGGGTAAATGTGACCTGAGCGAAGGCTCGCAGGCAGGTTAGCTGCTGCGCACGGGTAATATGTTTTGGTTACCTGAGTGAAGTCTTGCAGGCACATTGCCTTGTTTGTTGTTTATTAACATTGACAGTGTATTTTTGTGATCTCCATAATATGTTATATTTGGTAAAGATAGATATATTGATAGAAAGTATTATTTGATAGCGTTATGTGTTTATAGATAACAACCTGTCCTTCACTGCAAACATAGCTGCTACAACCCGCTGCTGCAGATACACG
Organism: Pseudochaenichthys georgianus; assembly: GCF_902827115.2. NCBI lineage: Eukaryota > Metazoa > Chordata > Actinopteri > Perciformes > Channichthyidae > Pseudochaenichthys > Pseudochaenichthys georgianus. The sequence goes on along the minus strand of NC_047507.1, from coordinate 44,291,286 downwards.
CTTTACAACATCAGGAGGATGCGTCCCCAGCTGACCCAGAAAGCGACGCAGGTTCTGGTCCAGGCTCTCATCATCTCACGCCTAAACTACTGCAACTCCCTCCTGGCTGGTCTACCTGCATGTGCCATCCGACCTGCAGCTCATCCAGAATGCAGCGGCTCGTCTGGTCTTCAACCTTTCTAAATGGTCCCACACCACGCCGCTCCTCCGCTCCCTCCACTGGCTTCCGGTAACTGCTAGAATCCACTTCAAGACAATGGTACTTGCGTACCATGCTGCGAATGGATCTGGCCCTTCCTACATCCAGGACATGGTTAAACCGTACACCCCAGCACGTGCACTCCGCTCTGCATCAACCAAACGGCTCGCTGCACCCGCACTGCGAGGGGGACCCAAGTTCCCATCAGCAGAAACACGTGGGTTTGCTATCCTGGCTCCAAAATGGTGGAATGAGCTCCCCATTGAAATCAGGACAACAGATAGCTTACACACCTTCCGGCGCAGACTGAAAACTCATCTCTTTCGACTCCACTGTGTGATCGATCGAGTGATAGAACTATTAACAAAGCACGTATATACTAATAAAGGACTGGCTTACCTAAAGCCAGTTGAGTAGCACTTGAAATGTTTTTGCTCTATGAAACCTGATGTACTTATATGATTCTGTTTTCTTCAAGTTTGTATTTTGTTGGTCGAACGCACTTATTGTAAGTCGCTTTGGATAAAAGCAGCTAAATGCAATGCAATGTAATAATTTATATTGACTATGTTGAATTTCTCCTTGAGATACAGTAATTGACTGACAGACAGATAACTTAAATGGAGAAATGTGATGTTTGTAAAGTTCAGCTATTTGAATGTAACTGTGTACTTTGAATTTTGAATAAGAAGCATTCCAGACGATCAACCGGATCCTGTGTATAATTATTGCTGCTGCACTTTTCTGTTTTCTACAGAAATCATTTATTGTTGCTGTGGTACCCAAGCTTTTGGGACCCGTAACAACATTTTTTGTGCAGCTGAGTGTCAAGAACTGCTTCAAATAGTGATGGGATTAATTGTAGTGCTCCACCTGTATACATGTATGTTTGTTTGTTTGTTAATTTGAGTAAAGTTCCATTGTGATTGACATAATTGTTGTTTTCTATGGTTGCCAATTGACCCACAGTCAATGGTTCATGAATGGTTCATGAACAGTTCATGAACAGTTCATAGCCAGCCATTGAATTCTATTCAGTGACTGGGTATGAACTGTTCATGAATGGTTCATGAAGTTGTTATGAACAGTTCTTGATATGTTCATGAACAATTCTTGATATGTTCTTGGTTGAAAACTGAATATCCCTACACACTCACTGAAAACTCCATTCCATGAATTGTTCATGAACCTGCCTAAAACCATATTCCATGAATTGTTCATGAACCATTCCAGCACAGGAGTTTCATGAGTAGTTCATGAACTGCCCTAGTGCCATTTAATGTTCATGACACTTTCATGAACAGTTCATCAACTTTGTTATGAGCTGTTTATGAGCTGTTTATGAGCTGTTCATGAATATGGTTCACTGATATTCCATGAACTTTTCATGACAAGTTCATGAATCTTTGCTGTACTGTTTTTTTTTTCACGCTTACCCTGTTGCTGCTTTGTACAACTGAATTTCCCCTCGGGGATTAATAAAGGTTCATCTTATTTTATCTTATCTTAGTTCACGATCATCTCACTGGGGTAGAAACTGTCACATCCCTGTCATCGTCCGTTGAGCGGCAGAGGACAGGCTCACAGCACGTTACTAATAAAGTTACTCACAGCTAGAGTTGGGTACTGGTTCCAACGTTTCGATTCCATCTGTATCGTTTAGAAATGTTAGTTTCGGTTCTGCTTATCGATTCCTAAGTAAATGCATCTCGCCGCTTTATATGTTGGCGAGAAGCAAAACTCAGTTCCGAGTAAGAACAAATAACAATTGTCCGGTACCGGGATTAATAAGAGTTGTGAGGACAGGAGGACCGCAGCTCTCTCTCTCCGGTGCAGCTCAGCGTCTCTCTCTCTCTCTTTCTACACACAGTGGCTCCGCTGCCCGTTTAACAGCCTCATCTTGGTCAACCTTTCTTATGTTCTCTCTCTAACACGTAATGAAGGTTATTCAGCGTTTCAGCTCCTATGTTGTTAATATTCACCGCCATTTCCTCTATGAAGTAAATCAGCCTCCCCGTCTGTGTCCTCGCGCTGTCCTCACACAGGAGCACAGGTATTGTTTATGGAGCAGGGTATATAAAGTACATTATTGAAATGAAAATACTATTTATTTACTTTTACAAACAGTGAGCAGCTGGGCAGCTGCAGCATGTGTATTGCAGGACACGTGTTGGACACAGACTGTGTGGTTGGACTCTGTCTCACAGACAAGTTGCAGTGTAACATCAGAGGAGACTGGGCCATTCTCAAACAACACCACTTAGAACTAACTAAACAATGCAGAGATTATTTTTATATAATGTTAATCAATAACCGCAACAAAATTAAACAGTATGAAGTGAATTGTAAATAGGAATACAGATTTGACTTAATGTTTTCATAAATATATTTTTCTCCCAGTGAAAACGATAACCAACCCTAGTAATGGATACCAAAACAGATGAGACAAAATACATGCGAGTGTCAAGTATATACATATCTGAAAGTGAGTGACAATGTATGTATGTGAGAATATGATATATGTTTATACATTTGAGAATACAAATATATATATGTAAAAGTTAGAACTTATTTATGTGAGAGTCAAGAATACCTATATGTGTGGAGGTGTACATATATGTAAGTCAGAGTGAAAATACATGTAGCCTATGTGTTAAAAAATAAATTGTATATATATATGTGAGTACAAATATATGCATGTGAAAGGAGAATGTATGTGTGTGTAGGAGTGAAAATACATGTGTGTGTGAGAGGGCCAGAATGAATTACGGCCCCTCATATTATGTGGAAGTCACTTTTGTAATGATGGTAAGAAACTCAAAGAAAAGAAAAAAACCTCACAACCACCTGTGCAGTCTGCGTTGAGATTGATGCATAGCTCATTATGAGTTCCCTGATGGTGGTGTTGAAGAAGAGGTTAACACTTGAATTTGTAGAGTTCTCAGTAACCGGGAGCAGAATGGGAAGTTGGATTTAGAAGTTTTAATTAAAATGTAAGAATTGACAAGTGCAGTTGGCAATAAAGTTGAGTGCTCATGATCCGATGAGTCATGGCATTTTTTTATGTCCACCGTCTTACTTTGCAGAACCTGGAAGAGTGGTTCTGTGAGGCCGAACATGGACTGAAAGACCCCGAGCAGGAAGGTGAAGTCAAAATCCTCAAGTTTTTGCTTCAAAGCAGCACTCTGTGCAATGGTCTCTTTGTCCCGTCCCGGCTCTGTCATTATCTTATCGAAAGCGATACAGAGCGACTCGCGTCCTTCATAGATGGCGTGTACCGCGCGGCTTTTAAAGTTCCACCTCACAGCAGAGTCCTGCACGGGTCTGATTTTCAAGACCCGCTCCCGCCCCGCACCCGCGACGTGCAATACCGAACCCGCCCCGCTACCCGCACATATTGCCAATTAGTTCCGCAACCTGACCCGACCCGTCGGCACAAGATCCGCAACCCGACCCGAACCCGCATATATATATAGGCCTATATATATATATATATATATATATATATATTAGGGCTGTCAAACGATTAAAATGTTTAATCAGATTAATCACAGCTTAAAAATTAATTAATCATGATTAATCACCATTTGAACTATGTCCAAAATATGCCATTTATTTATGTATATTGTTGTGGTAATGGAAAGATAAATGAAAGAAGGCGGATATATCCATTTAACATACAGTATGTATGTTTATTATAAAAAAATTCTGCACGTCAAAATGAAAGACACACACCTATCACTCATCAAACCGTGGGGTCTTAATTCATTACGTGTTGATTTCTATCAACGGGGGAGTACTTCAGGAAAGTCGACAGAGGGGGGGGGGGGGTGAACGTTGTGATCAGCTGTTTTAGCGCAGTTCTCCAGTGAAGGGGGGAGTCTCCCTCCGCAGCCGGTTGGCGTAGTTTTGGCACAGTTCCGTTGTCCAGACCGACGTTAACAGCAGCCCTGTCTGTGCACATGGAGACCGACTCTGTCGTCCGGTGATCGGTTAGAAACCGCCTTCTGGAAAAGCTTCACAAGTACGTCGGTACGCAAATGCGCTTTGTGACACAAGTGACGGTATGCATTTCAGATTACGCACATAACCGGCTGCGTACCAGTTATGTGCACCCCTGTACCAGAGCCATATTATTACTATTATATGGCTCTGCCCTGTACTACAGCAAAAGTATTCTCCGTCGGGACTTCCTGCAACAACACCATGCCGTTATCAAAGATGTTCTATTGAGAAGACGATCACTACGTGACAAAAGTTTTCAAAACCGTGGCTACTGAAATCAATCTTACTAACTGCTGTCTGTGCAATTTACTCCGCGCGAGTTGGCAGACTTTATTTTGCTTACTTTAACATCATTTTTCATGGTGGGGCTAAGCCATTTCTTGGTATGGGTGTAGCCTACCCCAGCCATACCCTGGCGCTGCTACTGGTGGCACGTATGGGGCGGGCCATTCTGCACATGCGTTAAATGCGTTAAATATTTTAACGCAATTAATTAAACAAATTAATTACCGCCGTTAACGCGATAATTTTGACAGCACTAATATATATATATATATATATAGGCCAGGGTTTCCGTTAGCCGGTAATTACCGGTTTTTAGCTGGTAAAATGTATTAAAAACCGGTAAATTCAAAACCTGCCGGTCAAAATGTCTGGTAATAATTAGGGAGGCTCTGATCGATCGGCCGCCGGTCATTATCGGCCGATATTCACTCTTAATAGTTTGATCGGTGCTCTCTATGAAGGCCGATCAGGAGAGCTGGATCTGATCGATCACTCGCGTTCACATAAACGCGAGTGAAGTGTAACCGGACGGGGGAGAGAGATCAGATCAGCTGCTGAGTCTGACCGAGACACGCAGCTCTGCATAATCACCTGAAGCCCCGCCCTCTGCAGGAGCTGCTTGAGAAACTGACGGGCTGTCAGGAGAGAGAGGGAGGGAGAGGGGAAAAGAGAGGCTCCGTTTCTCCCGTGTTATTATTCAAAGTTAATGTAAACTTTTGAATAATGTACGTTATCTACTACAAGTAGTTTGTTTGAATGTAATAATTATGTTGTTTGTTGTTTGTGGAATAATTTATTGAAAAATGAATCTGAATTTTTCGATCTGTTACGATTATAAACTGAAGCAATATAAAAATGAGCCCCGTGAACTGAGTTTTAAACTGAAGCATATCTGCTCATAGTCCGGTGATTACCTGCTAACAGAAACTCTGCTACACAACTCTTATTATTATTATTGAAATATGACCGGTAAGTTTCAAATTTGTCCGGTAAAATAAATTCTGTCCGGACATTTGACCGGCGAGAAAAAATCCTAGCGGAAACCCTGATATAGGCCTATATATATATATATATATATGAGCAGTGAAAGAATTTACAGAATTTACAGAATTCACATGAGCACGATTAAAGGGAAATGGAGCTCCCGAGAGGCTGCGCTGCCTTAAATACAAGCTGTAGGACTTTGAGGAGCTGTCCAGAAACACTTAGACTACTGAAAAGAAACTATTCATTTGTTGCGTTTCCCATAAATGTTCAGCTGGACGATGTATTCGAGCTGCTAACTTATGATGCAGAGAATCATGTAATTATGAATACACGCAGTTGCGTATTTCGCTCAAAAAGCGTGGGATGTTAATAATTACATAATAATAATAATAATAATCAAGTAGCCTAACCTACAACGTTTAAAGTGATAATTGTTGGCCATTTCATGTGAAATTTGGATAGTATATTTTAAAACGAAGGTAGCCTAATCCAGGAAATACAATGCCTAAATTATGCCGTTCATTCCATTTAATTATTCATGTAGACACATGAATTAGATGGTCCTCCGCCCCTCCCAAAAAACGTGACTTATTAAAAACGGAACGTTATCATATTGTTATGCAACAATCACGTGCATTTATTTTGTTTCATAATGTTACAGTCATTATGGCTGACGATATAAAACAAATTGAAGCCAACTGAAACAGTGCAATTGCAACAAGGCGGCCGCGGCAGTCTGACACTTTTAAACTGTTTAGAACAGTCAAGCTGGCTAATGCCAAAACAACAGACTTTTTTTAACAGACGTATAACCTTTTACAGACAGGCTGGCTAACGCCATGTTCATCTCACAATTCAGTGTTTCTTTAGATTACTATGCAGAAAAAGAATGTCATCAACTGTCCCGGGTTTCAATTGACTTCTCCTTTCTGAGACCACAAATCCAGCCGTGGAAAATCTCGCTCACTCGCGGCGCTTGAAGCTGGAATGGAAAGAATCGAACGAGCAATGTCCCTGCGAAACGTAACCATGGTTGACCATGGTCACCATGGTATTCCATTGCCAACCATGGTAATACCATATGTAAAAGTTAGCATATGCAATTTTATAAACTTTACATATAGATTTCCTAATATTTTACATTTCATATTTTAAATGATGAAAACAGACAAGCAGGCCAATAAGCATATACAATACAGTAACAGTGGGCTATACTGTAACGTTAGGATAGTAACTTTTTTCCCAATTCTACTTCAATTTAATTTTAATACCGTATGAAATAAACTATGAGATCACTTGTATTTTCCTTCGGCCTTACCGTTCACAAGACGCCGCACTTCGTTGTGCACTGTTTCCATTGAATGTTCCTCCACAAGCAGCTTCAGACTTTTCAGCTTTGGGTGCAAAAACATGGCCAGTTTGTGCACGAGGTGTATCTCGTACTTTTCAACCAGAAGTCATGTTGCCTTTAGAGAGGAGAATGGCAGGTTGTCAGTGGAGGATGGTTGCAGGTGGCGTTTGAGGCGATTGAGCCACACAGCGGTGAGGTGAAGGGTTGGAGATTTGGATGCCTCCAGTGCCTTAGTAGCCTCCTTGAATCTCTGAAGAAACATCACCATTGCCTTCAAAGTGTCGTCGCTCAAGTCGTTCAGATGACCCTCTTCCCCACTTCAACAGCAGTGCACGAACGTCCTCATATTGACAGCTGATCGACTCGAGCATTGTGTGGACTGAGTTCCAGCGCATTTCCACTGATGCTTTTAACATCTTTTTAAGGCGATTCTGGAGACTCGTTTGCTTAAAGTAAGTTACGAGTGACTTTGCCTCTGTGACAAGCGTAGTCACTTCCTCTCCGAACGCATCTTCTTGGCTTGGTTTCCCGATCGTAGTGTACAGCACGGTGTTAAGGATGTGTGCAGCACAGCTCAGTCTTGTGACGGAGCGAAGGGCTGCCACTATGTGTGAACCCCTGTCTGTCACATACACCAGTTTGGTGAAGAAATCCTCAATGCTGTAGCTCCGCAGGGCTTGGATTATTGCTGGTTTGATATTATCAGACGTTTTACGCAAGGTACTATCCCATTCCGACGTAGAAAGCACCCTTTCGACTAGCTCCCACTTGCTAGTGATGTAATGTATTGTGTGACAAAGGTAGCTTATTTTCCGATAATCATCGGTCCACATGTCTAAAGTGACTGCTCCATTGTACTCACTCATCTGTTCTCTCAGCTCAGGAATTATGCTTTGGCGTATGTCTTCTGCATATTTTGTCACTCTGCGAGATATTGTTGTCGGCTCTGGTAACAGCTGCATTGCATCGACACGGCCAGCCCGCGCACCAATGTCAATCAATCCCTGTGCTAATCCAGTAAAACCATCGCCACACACCGTTTCGAATGATCTAACATCACTGCAGACAAATTGTACTGCTAATTTGGACACAGTCTCCTTGTCTTCCCTTTTGGGTGCTTTAAGATCACGGTTATTGGTGAAGTATTGAGTGATTGGTCTTGTACCTGTGGCATTGGCAGCGCAGCTCGACTCCATATGTTTTTTCAATGATGAAGTACCTAGCTTGCGGCTATCATAGGCCAACACTTTTTTGCACTTCTTGCAAGCAGCGAACCCAGCGACCTGGTTATGTTCTCCATCTAGGATGAGTCCAAAAGCCTCCCAGACAATGGATTTGGCTCTTGATGAAGAGTTTTCGGCAATACTGTATTCTCCGCTGGAGATCTTCGCCTTTACCGGCTCAGTCATTTTGAATGTGGCGTGCTCAGTAGCAGATTGGCACCGGTGCAGATGTTATGATTGTGCGCTGGCCCGCGGGGGAGAGTGGTCAGAGGTAATGCGCCGTCCCGCGGGGGAGAGGTCATAGGATTTAAACATTACATTAAATTATCATTTTTATATATTTATTATGCAACACCCGCGATCCGACCCGCATCTTCTTTGTTTTACCCGGACCCGAATTTTTTTTGTTGCAAAAATACCACCCGCGAATCACTGTTTTCGCGGGTCACCCATCGGGTACCCAACCCGATGCAGGACTCTGCCTCACAGCGGTTCTTTTTGACTTGTTCATTGTGCTTCTTTGTGCTAATGGTTCTTGCTAAATCCAGAGCCTCGTCAATCCTGACGCGTCCAAAAAGCTTCAATTTCACAGCACAATCTGTGATTTTTTGATTTACCGGGACTCTCAATTGCTCGTGACAGGTTGGCAAGGTCGATGAATCCTGAAGTTGCCCAAGGATTGTTCAGGGAGCACGAATCCTTGTCAAAAAGAAGACATGGCCAGCAAAATAGACGCTGAAGTTTAGCGCTTCCAGTTAGCCACTCCGTGCGGACATCATTGTCCTCATTGAACGTCCGATTCTCTCGCCTTTTTCCTCTGTGTACACTAGGGATGTTAAGATTCACCGATTCGCATCGGTGCACCGGCATAAACATTCAAGATGCGAGTGCACCGGTTGAAAGAGTGCACATCGGCTACAGTTTGGGTTGAACTTGCGATGCATCGATTGTAGCGTCTTTGCATCGGTAAAAAAACGATTCATTCATATAATATCCCCTCATCCTGTCAGCACTCAGCAGAGACGATCTTTGCTTCGCACTACGGAGGCCGAGAGTCTCAGTTATTAACACACATGGAAGTCGAGGAGAAAGAGAAACACAGCGCACCGAAAAATACCTACAAATCAAACGTTTAGCAACACTTCGGATTTTTCAAGAAAAAAAATCGCTCGCAAATTGTAAACGATGCCGTGCCGCTTTAAAGTACACAAGTAATACGAGGAACTTAGCGACGCACATAAAGAGGCGACATGGGGTCTGCGGTGTTAGAAATTAAAATCAATGTTTTATGGCATAATGTACCTTAAACATACCGTCAGTTTAAATGCTATTTTATTCTGGAAAAACCCGGAAATTCTCAATACCAAGCTTTTATTCTGAAAATCCGTCATGACTACATCCGGGACTACCGCCCATTAGTATCATTAAAGTGGCTATTGACGCCGTTAACATGTATTACATATAAAGTTATGAAAGAGATAAGGAGGAGAAAAGGCATGTGGAAGTAAGCAATGAATGTAAAATGTCGAAATCCTCTGTTTAACGCGATATCGGACACAGTCGAACGAGGGGGGAAGTCCCCTACATCACTACAGCTCCCAGAGAGGAGGAGCAAACAGCCAGAAGCGGGAAAGACGAATGCTTGTAAGGGCTCTTCTGCACAGCCAGCACGAGGGGAGAGGAAGCTGCAGACTTTCTCTCCTGACTGAACAATATCCTGCTTGTAACATTACCGCGCTTTTTATTAATTAAAGTACCAATTTTGAACCTTCTCAGAGACTCCATTTAGTCTCCTTTTTAAGCTTCTTACCTGGACTCGAGAATAACGAACACAGCATAACAGCGGCTAAAAAGAGAAACCTGAAAGTTAGACATATGAGTTCAATCACTCAGTGAGGTGTTCTGTCAGAGAGAGGTGTTTAGTTTACAGCAGCCTGTGACTGCCAATAATAGTTTAAATGTCTTCCTTATTGTAAGCAGTTATGAAATACCTGTTTGTGAAAGGTTATTTGTTATTGTTCATATTAGTGTTGCACGGAGTACCGATACTTTAAAGGTACCGCGATACCCTGCCGTTAAAAATGTTACGATTCCTCCGTTTCATTAGTATCGGTACTTTAAGAATGACGGGGAAAAGTACTCCGGTGAGAAAGCGCTGTTTTAATAAGAGCCGTGTGTGTTCAGCGCTCTGCTTCCACTCCCTGCACTGCAGCCGTGCCTGCAGTCCCTCCCCTCTCGTGCACGCTCTAAGTCCCTCCCCTCTCTCGTGCACGCGCTAGCTGCCAGAGCATGTGAGAAAGCGAGAAGCATGGCTGCAAGTGGGAGTGCAACTGCCGCTGCGCCTCGGCTTGTTGACAAAAAAGACGCCAGAAGCGAAATTTGGAAGTATTTGAGCTATATCTCTGTCAGTGAGGGCAAGCCTACGGACACCTCGAGGCCTGTCTGTGAGACATGTTTTAGATCCCTGCAAACCAAGGGAGCCAACACATCAGACTGGCTAAGCACCCGCCGACCGGAATCCAGAGCTGTTTAAAGAATTTAAAGACAGACAGGTTAGCGAATGTGATAGATAACATGATTGTTAATCATCGGCAATGCCTTCTTAAATTGTTTAACTGTGAGGTGTTATACAATTGTACTGTACTCTGGAGAGTTTTTTAAGGTAAAAAAGGTAAAAAATAAACAGCATGATGGGATGTGCAGTACTATTAGAGAGAACCAAATATGTAAAGCACTTTTTTGTTAATTTATGATTTGCTGCATATAAGGAATAAAACAAAAATCCTCTGTCGTACCATATTGAAGTATCATTATTTTGCATCGTGTTAAATCGTATCGCCCCGAATCGCATCGTGTTGAATCAAATCGTATCGAACTGTATCGCAACAGGGGTGAATATGAACGATACATTTGAAACACCAGGCGATGTGATACACATCGCCTGGTGTTTCAAATGTATCGTTAATGTATCGTATCGTTGGCAATGTATCGAGATGCGCATTGCATCGGCTCAGTGATGGAGATGCACATCACTACTGTACACAGCTGTAGTGTGGCCTTGGCCTGTCAATCTGATTTAATTGTTAGATGCTGCTGTAGCGGGAGTTTCGTAAAATTATGTTTGAATAAGTACGCCAAATACCTCCATAATGCTTCATTTGCTTGATACTTTCTAACGGTGGTGATGACAGTTACGGCCCCTACACACGGCGGCGTGCGTTGCCGCTTCAACGCTTCTGCCCATTGTGGAAATTGATGTGAGATATTGTACCAAAGAAGTGTGATACATGTAAAAGGGAAAAAAGTCTTGTTGCAATTTCCAGACACTAAAAGAGGTCTGTTGAGTTTCCCTGGTAATTATCAAATAGTAGCAGTTAAGTGAATACTGTTCAAGCAATACCTGTGTTTGTGTTTTATAGTGATTTCTCTGTTTTGATCCTTTCATAAATGTGAGGACTAAAATGGCGAGAGACAAAGGGCTGTAAAAAATAAGTTTTATTGCAGTGGGGGAGGTCGAGGTATGCAGCACAGGGTGTGGGGAGAGGAAATTCTGTTTGAGATCTCTGGCAGGCCAGGTTTTAAGGAAATCTATGTACCTTGAATGAGTATATGTGTGAGTTTATACATTCCTGTGTGTTAATAGTTGAAGGAACAAAAGGTACATTTTTCCTCTCCAATATAGAGAGGTTTTTTATAGATTTCTGAAACAATGTTCCCTTTTTTGTTAGAAATAGATGAGCACAATAGTTTTTTCTTTGACTGTTTACCTGTTTATCAAAAGAGTGTTTTAAGCTATTTGTGAAGAAGGAAGATGCAGAATTAAGGGTGATTTCTGTTTGGAGTGTAAAGATTATCCCTGATAATGTTTTCTGGGTTAAACCATCGATAGGCTTTACAAATGGGGAGGGGCATTTTCCCTGAGTTTTAATGGGGTGCCTTCCCAACACCTATGGCTTTCAAAGCTACCAGGCACTGATTTCCCTGTGAGATAGCGTTTTGGTATCTCCCCAATGAAACGCCACCCCTTCTTTTGTATTAGGGAAATGTTTTTCTGGTGGTTGGCCCTCTCTTCATGCTCTGACAAGACGAATAGGATGTCCGCAGTGCGTGAATAAGGGCGGGAGTACTCCACACTTTGCTTATATGATTATTTGAATTGTATAAGTAATGTATTATATTATATCGTATTGCATTATTACTACTTTGTTTAATTAAAACGGATTATTGTTTAACTGGTATCCTGGTGTCTTCTAATTCCTTCCCTGTTATGATTTCAAGCAGGACTCGTCAAAACAACACGCGGTGAGGAGTTGGGTTGTAAAAACCCCTACCTCGCAACAAGTGGTGACCCGACGTTAGCGAGTGGGAGTTCACAGGGAGTCACATCAGGAGCCAGCGGACGAAGCAGTCCAGGGGGGCACCTCGAAATACTTCTGACAACTAAAAACAGAGCTCTATACAAAAACACAGGTAAGCACGGATACCCGTTACACTCGAAATCTGTGATTTGGATATATTCAAATTTTTTAGAGTTGTCAGGAATATTTCTCAGTGTCATAGACTAGATGATTAAATAATGCAATGCATATATTAGTATAGGTAGGTAACGACGGACTACTGATCTCATAAGATAGTGTACTGCATACATTAACATAGATAGGTAACGACGGACTATAATTGTGGTATAATTATGCAGTACATATAGAATAAAGTAGGTAACTTTGGACTACTCTATGATGATAAAGCAAAGGTGGAGAACCTCGGATAAATGCTACACGTGAAGCGACGAGAAATGTAAGGTTATGGTGCAAGGCCCCGTTGATTTTAGGGAAATCAAGTCGGCAATTTCAGTCGGTGCGAGTCCAGTGGATTTCCTGAAAAGATATCCATCCAGGGCGAAACTGAATAATACTTCTTCAGCCTCATAGGACGCTGGAGTGTATTATATGTAATTAAATACCAAGAGGAGATACGCAAATTTCAAAAAGCCATTTTGAAACGAACGGAATCTCGTTCTCTTGTTCTGTGGGGTTATTAATCTAAGAAGCTAAACGTGACGATAAAGGATTCTGTTGACCTGGGTTTCGGCTCCATGAGGATGTCACATAGCTGAAAAGCCGTGTCGAAGCGCATTCTAAGGTCGCATTATCTGTTGACATAAACATCGCACCAAAAAAGCTCGATAGACTGTACGGGGAATACTTTTATGTGAATAACTACTAATAAATAAGGGAGAAAAGACCAGATAAATACGCATAGTTTAAGCTGGTTGCTCTCAGAAGCATCTTTCCCCTCAAGTGAGGTGGAACTGGTGAGGTGCCGCCATCTGGTGGAGGTATTTTGTAGTACTTCTTGCATTATTACATTCCAGTTGACTGGCGCCTTTAATCCGAAGCGACTCACAATAAGTGCGTTAGACTAGGAAAATAAAAAATAAGAACACAGGATAATTGAAATATATATCTGGGTTAATAGAGCCAAAACATTTCAAGTACTACTCAACTGCCTTTCGGTAAGCCAGTCCGTTAATAGCATTATAAGTGCTTCTGGTAGTACTTCTTGATTAATATAATATAATATATATATATAAATATACATCATTCAAAGTGGGGGTGTAATACTTCAGTTTTTTACACTAAAAATAGTTACACATTTGAATTAAGGGCAGGACAGTTAAATAAATACATTAACTACGTTAGGAGTAACGACGAGTATTGTCCATTATATTAATAAATAACACTGAACACATAGCAACCTAGTCAGATAAATAAGATATAATCACCATGGAGGGACAGTTTAAAAATAAAGATTTACACGTCCCAATTCCCGGAAGTTTCCGAGAGCAAATAGGGACAGACTGAGAGATTGATTCTCAGTGGACTCAAACAGGGAGACAAGAAAAAGGCTTGTGCCGACCTTGGGTTCCTCCATAAAAAAAAAAAAAAATGATAGAAGAAGACAGAGTGGGAGGAGATGAAGCTCTAGGAAATTTAAGCTCAGCTCTAAATGTTTATGAACGACAACTTGTAAAAAAACTGGGTGACCTAAACCAAAAAAAGCACGGATTAGTAAGCCGGAGGAAACTAAACAAAGATAAGGGAGAAAAGTCAGATAAAGGATTGCGAAGTCAAGCTGGCTGGAGGCGTGGGTTTGAGAAAGCCCCCACTTCACAGCTTTCCTCTGAAAAAGGAGGGAATAACATTGAAGATTAATAGATCAATGTGTCGTAGATATTTAAATAAATAAGAAACATTGCATTGTGAATTTCGTGGTATTTGTCATTTACTGAGAAGTTTACTTATATTTCAAAGGCATTGATTGCATACAGTAACGTTGAGGGAAAGTAATAATGCTGTTTGCTGAGTATATGAAGCAGGTTAAAGTTTGATTCAAATTGAACATAATAGTGGATTATTCCACCTAGTGTTTTTATAATATCATTAGTAGACATTACTTGTGTTTGTAAGTTTATGAAGAAAGAGTAGAAAGTAAACGGGAGGTTGTTATGAGTTTGTCAGTCAGAATGAATCTGTTAAATGGTTACGCATGACAGAGGTGTTGCACAAACACACCGGTGATTGATGAGAGGAAACTTGAGCCGGCAGCTGCAGGGCACAGGGAGTAAAAGAGGAAGAGAAGTAGATGTTTTGAAGAGTTCAGAGAGAGTAAAACTTGTTTCTAAATAATGTCATATTGTTTTGTGATTAAACATGAAATAAAAATATATTTACTAGATATAACAACAACATGCTTAACTAGGTTGACAGAAAACTGCTATGAACCAGTTTCAGCAGCTACTGTCATATCTGTGTTCGACAGAGAACATATGTTGCATTTACAATTCAGATTAAGGAAGTCCACAATTGATACCATTAAAGACCTTTTTTGGTTTCAAATTAAAGAAGATTTTAAAGATGAAGTAAGCAGGACTTCAACTAGACAAAAGAGATTTTACAATGTGGTTTTACTACTTTTAATGGAGTAAAGAATCTGGGTAGACTACTGCCATTGATTTGTTTTATCATTCACATGTTTCAGCATTCCTGACCATATAGACACTCAGCCGTTTTATTTTGTAACCCTTTGGGGGAGAGATTTAAATTGAGTTTATCTCCAGTTGCTGGTTTTATTGTGATTTACAGCGGCACTGGAAAGTTGTGCGCCACCTTTGGGTTGTACTCTGAATCAGTGTGTTGGTGAAGAGTTGCTCACTACAGAAACAGAAGAACTGTGCAAAGAACGCATCTGAGGAGGGTTTGACATTTTGCGTGTACCTCGTTGCCAAGGCACCAGTGGTGGGAAGAGGAACAGCAGTTTTTGGGGATTCCTGCTGTGCAGAGGACAAGTGTGTCTGCTGACTGTAGCACATTGATCCAGAGGTGCCTTCCCCCTCAGGACATCCCAGTGCAAGAGTTTCATTGATCCTATTGACTACAGCTGCAGAGGACAACGCATTACTGACTGTTCACAATGTGACAAGATCTTGGGACAGGCTGGTCTCAGACGGTTCAGACTCTGAGGAAATTATGCGATGATTTGACAGCATAACTGTGCAAGAGTTTTCCAGAGGGTGGTGTACAACAACAACATTAGTGTTTGAGAGGGGAGGCTGATTGTTTAAACGATGGTCTGGAATACTGAAAAGATTAAAGTTTAATATTCTTGGTTGACAAACAAGACATCTGATTATTAGGTCACACATAATAATTTAGACATATAAACTAACTATGAGTAAAGGGATTAATGGATTTCATATCCTAGGGAGGGTTAGTTAGGTTGCGAATACTTCGCAGGGTATTTGCTAATGTATTTTGAAGAACAAATAACAAGGACACAAGTCCAATTTTGTTTTGTTTTTAGATTAAATTGTCCGTTACCAAAACTGTTCACCTTGTGTCTAGATTTGGACTTTGATGGTAAGGGAGTATTTAGGCTTATTTTTATACATCTGACATTTTAAAATATGTTGGCTGTTCACCAGATAGACATTGGTTAAGAACTTTTCTGAAGATTGAATATTTGTTCCATTTCTACATATTCCTATTTAAAAGGTAATTTTAGAGTAAAGAGG
Organism: Pseudochaenichthys georgianus; assembly: GCF_902827115.2. Lineage (NCBI taxonomy): Eukaryota > Metazoa > Chordata > Actinopteri > Perciformes > Channichthyidae > Pseudochaenichthys > Pseudochaenichthys georgianus. The sequence continues at coordinate 44,275,165 of NC_047507.1, read as the reverse complement.
GCTGATGCTGAAATGGGAAATAATGTGGGGCCTTCAATCACCCATTAGAAGGGTGCATATTATTGACGACCAATAGGGAGGAGGGGTCGCTCGACCCACCCTGCAGTGGTTTTAAATTCTTACTTGCAGCTTCACAGGAAGCGCACGGCACCAGATTATGAGTTTAGAGGACTAGCGGCACCACCTCCTAATGGACATTCATTTAGTTGGTAATTAACTGACATTTAGAGATGTTGAAAAGTAAAAACATACCTACCATGAGGGATGATTCCTAAGTTCAGATACAAACCATTGATGAAATTACTTCTGTTTTTAGGTCCTTGATAAAGGAAGGAGTGATTGTTACATGTTCAGGACACCCAGGGTTCCACGCACTGTTAAAGAGGGTAACATTGTTCTTTAAGTGCACCAGAATTGAAGATAAATTAATAGAATGAGTTATGGAATACATAGCAGAGCTTTACAGATCCTAGTAATGTTTTGACACAAGATAATAGTGATGTACACAAGTTTCTGAATTACATCTATTAGACGTGTTGATATTGATTAGGTGTTAATGAACTGCAGTAGTAGTACAGTAAGGAAGTGACATTTTTTGGCTAACACTTTTCAGGGAATTTGGGAAAACAGAGATATCTTGAACATTATAGTTGTAATTGTGAATTAATAAATGATGGCGCTCCATATATACAGATTTTTATAGACGGAGGATGCTGGCCTGTGCTGGAACATCTCTGCAGGGCACGACACATGGCCAAAAAAGACCAACTGACCTTTGACCCTGACCGACAGGGTAACTTGGGAAGGCACTCTCAATGACTGACTCTGAGGTGTACCTGACCAAAACCTGACTTTACAACCTGACAGTGTGAGTGTGTGTATGTCTGCACCTGATCAGTGCAACTGCATGATTTAAAACAATGACTAATCAAGCATGTTTTGGACTAACACATTATTTTTGGGTGATAATAATGTGTGAAATGAGAGGTTTCCTAACATTGCACAAAAGGGGAAACCGTTTCTAACCTACTTGATATTTCACTCCCACAGGAAGTGGCTGTTTGCAGAATGTGAAACTCAAACTAAAACATGAAGATTCTGTTTCTTTTAGGACTGAATGATGGAGAGAAACACTCTCAAGTGTTTACTGTGGAAATAATGGATGTACATTTGGAAAAATGTTTGGTATTGTCTTATAATCCATTATGACCTGAAGGTTTTCTTCCCATGCAGGATTTTGTTTACACATGAAAAAAAAATGTACATTGTGAAGTTTACACTCCCTCTTTTTTACACATTATCATGTGTAAAAAAGAGGGAGTGTAAACTTCACAATGTACATTTTTTTTTTATTTAGGGACTGAAAGGAACCGGCTGCCCCAACTCGATTGTTCAATCTGACCATTGATTGACAGTTTTAGAATTGACCTGCTCCATATTTGGGGATAACACACTGTTTGATGAATGTTGACATGTCTCTAATATTGATTGAGTTATAGCAGGTAACACAGATAAAGAATCAGTGGCCAAGGGGCTACCAGACAGATGTAAGTCCAGAATGGAATGCTGGGAGCTGACCTGTGAGTAATGTTTCAACAGACAACATCATGTAACTAGTCTGGTAAAGAAGTAAAAGCCATAGACTTTATTGTTTAGGTCATTATGGGGATATACATTTCATCTACATTTATAATAGAAAGACATTTGATGACAGTTTGTTGGAATTCTGTATTCATTTTTTCAGCGGGATAATATCTAAGCACTGACGGGTAGAAGCAGTATCACCAGGAAGCCGTTCACTTTGTTAGTATTGTGATTTTGGTTGTTTTTGAATCCATAACATTAGTGTGTTTCTTTACCAGAAACATTAGCAGTTCAAATCATATTTAGATTTTTAATGGGATCTCAAAGATTTCATTTAAAAATAAACACAGATGCTTGTCAGAAATTCAGAGCTATTGAAATATGTTATTTAGTTTACCTAAAGATGTTGGGGTTCTTATTTAGTGGGCACAGTCCAAGATTCTGAAGCAGCACAATTAATTTAGAAAACCTGTGCACACACGTCTGTTGTTTTAAGACACCCCACCAACAGGCTCCAAGTTGCCCACGCACTGGTGGGTCAAACAGCCGAGGGCCCCAGAGCCCGGAGCGTAGGCTTGAGGGATTTGTATCAGATTTCTCCACACAGGTTGCTGACGCCGAAAGGGGGACCCGAGACGCAGGAGGCTGACTGTCAACCCCAGGCTCTCCGGCCCCGACCGAGTGACCCAGAGGACATCCCATGCAGTCCGCCTACAAGGAAAGGGGGACAACTGGTACCACACTGGAGCCAGTGTGCGGCGGGGAAAACACCTGCGAGGACCCTAGACGACATCAGGACAGATCTGGCTCTCGTCATGGAGGTCGACTCGGATGCTGTCATCAGCGGATTGGAGGAGAAGGACCTCGAGGACATCCATCCAGCAGTCGTCCCAGGAGGCATCATCATCGGACCGGAGAAGGAAGATCGGGAGGACATCTATTCAGCATCAACTCGGAAGCCGCCATCAGCAAGCCGGAGGAGAAGGAAGACATCTCTCTAGCAGGCAGCCCAGAAGCCGCCGTCAGCGGATCAGAGGGGACAAAGACACGGCAAGCCAGGACGGCACAGGGGACTCCACTCTCCGCTGAAACAGGAGTGTGTGTTAAGTGCAACAAGACGGTGTATGGAGCCAGCCAGGCCTGCCAAGCTATGGGCAGCCTCTACCATGACAGCTGCTTCACCTGCAGCGCCTGTAGTCAAAGGCTGAGAGGGAAGGCGTTCTACTATGACGCAGGAAGGGTTTTCTGTGAAGAGGACTTTCTGTACTCTGGGTTCCAGCAGTCTGCAGACAAGTGCAACGCAGGTGGACATCTGATCATGGACATGCAGGCCTGCAGGCCCTGGGGAAGTTGTACCGCCCCGGTTGCTTCCGCTGCGTCATCTGCAACGAGAGCCTGGACGGAGTGCCCTTCACTGTGGACAATGAGAATAAAATCTACTGTCTGAAAGACTACCACAGGGTCCTGGCGCCTAAATGTGCTGCGTGTAACCAGCCCATCCTGCCCTCAGAGGGGTCTGATGAAACCATTCGAGTTATATCCATGGACAAAGACTAACCTGTGGGTGTTGTTGTGTGCCGTGCATCCGCTCATTATGTGTCAGACTAATCACTTCCACCATTGAGGGAAAAGCTGCTTCTCCCCCTCCTGACACTGTTGGCCTGTGTCTCGGAGGACGAGTATGGAGACTCAGCAGACAAGGACGCAGTTTTTTGACATTTTTTGGTCTCCCTCTCATTCTGCCATAAGAAATTGCTATGAAGGGCTGTTTCTAAATGTTTAAAGGGCTCTAAATATAATGTTGAGAGATGAACACAGTGGAGAGGAGCGACAATAGTTATGGTTGTGCAAAAGAGGGAATTGTGGAAATTGATGTGAGATATTGTACCAAAGAAGTGTGATACATGTAAAAGGGAAAAAAGTCTTGTTGCAATTTCCAGACACTAAAAGAGGTCTGTTGAGTTCCCTGGTAATTATCAAATAGTAGCAGTTAAGTGAATACTGTTCAAGCAATACCTGTGTTTGTGTTTTATAGTGATTTCTCTGTTTTGATCCTTTCATAATTGTGAGGACTAAAATGGCGAGAGACAAAGGGCTGTAAAAAATAAGTTTTATTGCAGTGGGGGAGGTCGAGGTATGCAGCACAGGGTGTGGGGAGAGGAAATTCTGTTTGAGATCTCTGGCAGGCCAGGTTTTAAGGAAATCTATGTACCTTGAATGAGTATATGTGTGAGTTTATACATTCCTGTGTGTTAATAGTTGAAGGAACAAAAGGTACATTTGTCCTCTCCAATATAGAGAGGTTTTTTATAGATTTCTGAAACAATGTTCCCTTTTTTGTTAGAAATAGATGAGCACAATAGTTTTTTCTTTGACTGTTTACCTGTTTATCAAAAGAGTGTTTTAAGCTATTTGTGAAGAAGGAAGATGCAGAATTAAGGGTGATTTCTGTTTGGAGTGTAAAGATTATCCCTGATAATGTTTTCTGGGTTAAACCATCGATAGGCTTTACAAATGGGGAGGGGCATTTTCCCTGAGTTTTAATGGGGTGCCTTCCCAACACCTGTGGCTTTCAAAGCTACCAGGCACTGATTTCCCTGTGAGATAGCGTTTTGGTATCTCCCCAATGAAACGCCACCCCTTCTTTTGTATTAGGGAAATGTTTTTCTGGTGGTTGGCCCTCTCTTCATGCTCTGACAAGACGAATAGGATGTCCGCAGTGCGTGAATAAGGGCGGGAGTACTCCACACATTGCTTATATGATTATTTGAATTGTATAAGTAATGTATTATATTATATCGTATTGCATTATTACTACTTTGTTTAATTAAAATGGATTATTGTTTAACTGGTATCCTGGTGTCTTCTAATTCCTTCCCTGTTATGATTTCAAGCAGGACTCGTCAAAACAACATGCGGTGAGGAGTTGGGTTGTAAAAACCCCTACCTCGCAACACCATTCACTTTGAATGGGGTGACGTCACGATTCGCATTGTGGGAGCAAAGCGTAGCTTCTCTCACGGTGCTCGCTGCAAAAGTAGAGCAATGTTCTACTTTTGCCGCCTCGACGGAGGCGTCAGCCAATCAAATCCTCGTATGTAAATCTGACAGTACAAGCACTAGCCAATCAAACCGGGTGTATGTTGGGAGAGCCAGACCGCAGTTATTTCCCATATGTCAACAAATGGAGGAGAAAATTATCGTGGCGGTAGGGAATCACCCGGTACTCTATGACCAGTCCCTCTTTACATACAGGGATACAAACCGGAGGAGCCAGGCATGGGGGGAGGTGGCAGAGACAGTGGGGGAAACTGGTAGGTTTTCGCCTGTTTGGGGAGTTTATATCCAGTGTACTTCGTTTGAATGGACAGCTAGCAAGCATAGACAGTATATTTAGCCAGCATGGATGTAGCATGAATGCTTTGCTTTGTATGTCCGCGGCGGGACATTCATGTGATTGGTTGTTGGTCGTGTTGCTCGTGTTGACTCCCCAAGCTCAAGACACGCCCACCGCCAAGCGGCCTCGCACGCCGCCGTGTGTAGGGGCCATTACAGTACGAACTGATGTTGATGTGATTTGATTGGATTGTGAGGCAATGGATTCCCTTGCCTCACAATCCAATCAAATTGCATCAACTGGCTTCCCTTGCAGGGGCGGTTCTAGGGGGGGGGGGGGAGGCAGTGCCCCCTAACACTGACCTCTGACCCCCCTGTGGCCCCCCTAACAATGAAAATTTTTTTATTTTTTTTTTATATATATTTTCTGCTACTCGTTTTGCCAAAAACCGCAGGATTTTGTTGCTGTAAAGTGAGATTGTGCAGACACCCTTATGTAAAGTAGAGATGTAACTGTTCATTGCCTTTATTTTTATATAAATATGGTGTGAGTGCAAACATTGCACTATAACTTAAGCTGAAGCTAACAGTAATAACTATAAGATCTATCTGAAATAAATAAGTGTACTGAAACAAATACCAATAACTGTATTGCATTGTTTTCTTATGCGCAATTACTTCATACTGTCTAGTTCTCTTTTTCGTCCTGCATTTATTGTGCCCCCCTCAGAAAATAACTGGCCCCCCAGTGGCCCCCCCCAATCAAATTGGTCTAGAACCGCCACTGTTCCCTTGGCATTGCACTGACTAATCACAGGTTGGCAGGGGCGTGACGTGGGCCTCATCTGATTGGTCAATCCCTCCAATTTTTTTTTCACCAAGGGAAGCCCGATTCGGCTGGCCTCCTCTCGCAACAGAGTGCAATCTACTGTTTCACCATAACATCTAGAGGGGCGCTGTTTGTTTCACTCTTTGTAAAATACTCAATGAGAATGGGGGAGAGACGGGCCGGCAGCAACACACAGCAAAGGAGAATTACCGAAACTAAACAAAGTGTTTTTATTATTTATTAAAATTATAACTACAATCCGAAAAAACAGGGGAAGCCTGGCTTCCCTTGGCCTCCGGGAGAAAACGCCACTGTGAAGTACCTGCATCTAACCCTCTAAGTCCTTTCAAACCCAAACACTGAAAACAGTTGCATTAACAGATTGTTGGTTACAAAAAAAGACATCAATACTTATAATGTATTAACATTATATCAAGTCTGTCTGAACTGACTATTCAAGCCAAATAAATGTTCTTGCCATGAAAGAGTAGTTAAGCATGTTCTGTTACTCAAGAGGGTGCTTGTTTGCAGGTTATGTGTATTGTGTGTGTATTGTGTGTGTATTGTGTGTGTATTGTGTGTGTATGTGTGCGCACGCACGCACTTGCACTTTGGTCCCCCATGATTTATCCGCACTGTTCCGCCCCCATCACTCTCAGACAGATGATTCACATGCTTATGTGTGGATGCAACACATCAATAATGAATCTACGTGCAATAACTGTGTCTCTGCTGCTTGTGTATTCTAATTCTCCAAAAATATATACACTCTCACCCCAACCCCCACCCCCACCTGCTTTGATTAATATCAGAGCCTGAATACCACATGAGACGGCGCTGATTATTTTATTATTTTACGCTTGGGTGGAGCCGGAGGCAGTTACGGCTGAATTAGACTAATGTTTTGACACGACTGCTGGAGAATCGGAAATGGAAGCAGGGGGGCAATGGGCCCTTTATGGATCCAATGAAAGATTGTGTTAAGTCAGCAGGACTCCCATTACCAGTGGCATGTGTAGGAAAGAAACTGGGACGATATGTCAAGTTAATGTAGCAGCATAGCATGTAAAGATAATGCATCTCATCTAGCACAATGCTCCAAGTGACCCGTGTGAATTCCCGTCACTTCCACCATGATGCTAAATTGACCCCTTGTTGTCTTTCTGTTGGTTTATATGTTTGAGTTTATTATGTATTTTGTTCCAGACTGTTTCCAGAGATAAACAGGAATCAGTGGAGAACCGGTAGGTCCCTCTAGGCCAGGGATGGGCGAATGGAGGCCCGGGGGCCGCCCTCAGATGAATGTATAAACAACGTAATTAATAAAAAATAATTATTTGTTTACTTGTAATACTGATACCGTCCACTAGACTCCTAGTTATGTCGCGAGCTGCGTACATGATTTAAAATCCCGCAAAATAATCTGTGACGTGTTTGTGTGTATTGTGTTTGTTCCCGGGGAAACACTCACAAAAAACACCGGCTGTTGCTATGCCTGCTGTGACGTTAAGTTACCGCTTGTAATTATGCCTTTACAAGCTTAAAAGTTGTATTCATCATCTGAAGTTTAATATTCTAAAAACCAAGACTTTGTTTATTTTAAATCAGATGAAAACAAACTGTCACGGACCCTGCCGTGTTACCTATGATTACTATACGCTTTTCATTCATAATTTCAGCGGGAGGGAGGGGGAGCGGCGCTGAGGAACAGCAGAGTGCGGGTTGACAGGTGTCTGTGTTGACACTCCCCTTATTGTATGTCAGCAGAGGCTACAAGTGTCTTAGGTTCAAGTTAGACAACTAATGTCTGGGTTAGTGTTCATGACTTCATGTTTATGTCATCTTAATGGTTAATCTCAATACACACACATTTTCCGCGCTTTCCAATAGTTTAAAATAGTTTTATTCCACTGTTGAATAACCTGTTTGTGAGCCTCTCCGCTCACACAGGGTTCAAATAGGGACGGAAAGAGCAGGTTGGTTTATCACAGGCGTTTATTAGCTCCAAACAAAGTATACACGGGTCTCCAACGTTGCCCGTGTGGGAACCTTCACAGGTCCTTTGGCGACCTTCCAGGATCCCGCCTACTGCAAAACAGGCCAGAACCAGGTTACGACATGCTTTTATTCCAGCACTGATTACCTGATTCCGATCAGCTGTCTGGCCTCCGGCCGAGCCACTCCAGCAGCCGGCGCCCTAACCACACCCCGCTGCCACATCGAACTTGAAGCTCGGTGATTGGATGTTTTAGCCACAATGCACATATGGTGTTTATGCGATATGAAATCCGAAAACATTTAAAAAAAAAAAAATACTTAATTCCGAGTGTTGAAGGATAAAGATAAGGCAAAAGTAACAGTGAATAACGATAAAAACATTGAGCTGTCTGAGTGGAAAAGTACTGTGTTAAAGTTTACTGCTGAGATGCCTCAGCAGTTGGCCGGCTACATCCTGTTATCTTCAAGGACTAGAACATCATGTTACGAGTATGTGTGGCCCTGACCTTCAAAAGGCGCAACTGTCTTGTGAGCGAAAACTAGATAAAGCAGGTAATAAAGACACATCGAAATTAGGAAGAGGGAGTAGGGCCCTGGCCCTGACCTTGGCTAAATCTGGGTGTTGCTGGGCAGAAAAGGCAGATTACAGTAAGAGAGAGCACCAAAGGTGGGGGCTTCACAGCAAATACTATAAAGAAAAAGATGTATTCAGGATTCGGGGCTCACTTCAACTGGGATCTTACACTGACGAGCTTGTCACGGTGAGAACTCAAGAAGGAGTCCAAGGCGCTTTGTGGTATAGTATCAGATTGATGTATCTTTGTTGAACTGTGTAATAAAGTGCTTATTTGAAGAAACAATCCATTGGAGTGCAAAGTCTAGTTTTTGTACAGCTAACAGAGAATAGTGTCGAAGGACACAATTCCTTTTCCCTCAGAACTAAGAACGGTCATCGGCGGATCCGGACAGCGACCCCGCTCTGGCCATATCCAAACGATCTGCGCGGAGGACGGACCTGGTCCGGTAGACTCCAACAGTGTGCTTGTTTTTCTGTTTGAAAGTCATCACATAACGGCATTGTAATACACGGTTCGGCTGCATTACATATTACAGATCTGCCGTAGTTCTCTATTTATAGAGCCCTGATTAGAAGACCTTTGGACAAACTAGAAGAAATGCCGCCGAAACTGAATATATGACGTGGATCATAAATATAATTAAACATCTTGCATTTCTTTTCACAAAATACGTCTCCTTGCAGTATCAACACTAATTCGGCGGACTTGTATATTTGATCCAATTGGTAAATAAATATTTACACCATAACGGTGCACAGCTGATAGAAAGGGACTTATAGTTTTTAAAGATATCACTGATTTTCTTTGAATATAAGAATGTAAATACTGAATTGAGAGAATAGTCAGGGCTTTTGGGTGAATATAAGAATTTGGGTGAATATAAGAATGTAAATACTGAATTGAGAGAATAGTGAGGGCTTTTGGGTGATGGTATTCACTATGAAGTGATATCATAAACCTGTTAATGTACGCATTCAAACACTTGTTCTGTTACCAGCTGTATTCACCTTGCAGGTGCAGCTCTGTGGCTTTGATCCTGGATAAAGTGTTTAAGTCATGGATGTTTAAAGTTTAACTTCTTCATATTTGACTAATATTAAAGTTCACTTTTCATTCAGGAAGTATGACGCTGCGCTGTCAGTACGCTTGTCTATGTTTGTGATTGGCAGAGATGGGGTCGTTACTAAAAAAAAGTAATATATTACATATTACTTTAAAAAAAAGAAAAAAGTAATATATTACACTACTTCGTTACTCTCTACATAAAGTAACTCGTTGCTTTACTCGTTACTTTACTCGCAGGGCCGGCTCGCCCCTCCCTACAGGCAGATCACACAGACTGCTAAAGTTTCAAATGTTCTCTTTAGTTCAGTTTCCATTGTCGCATAAGACTGATCCAGATAGCTCCTGAATGTTTTCCTATCTGACCGTGGCTGTCCTCTGTCTCCTGCTATCTGTATGTTGCGCAGTATATCTCTGAATGGTGATTCCACTGTGCAAATGAGCAACATTTCCTCTACAATGAAGGATGCTACAAGCCTGTCCATCTCTGCTTTGGTTACCGGTTGCTGCTTCTGAGTCGGCGTCGGCGCACTCACAACATTCTCACTCTGGGTTCGGGGGTCCTTAGCTATTAGCTTCACCTTAGCATGTGTTCTTTGCAGGTGCTTGTTGAGGTTTGACGTGGTGTTTCCAGCAGTGGATAGCAGCTTCTGGCCTGGACACAGTTTGCACCTCACCGTCACATTCCTGTCTATTCTTCGGACGAACTCAAAATAATGGGCATACCTCCACCCCTCGAAAGTTATCGCTGACTCAGCCATGTTTATGCAGCACTGCACGTGGAGATGTGGACGCGCAAGTCACGCAGATTACGTACATATAAACCTGCAGCGGAAACTCCTCTTGTCTGTCAGTGTGATTATGACTGATTTTAGTAAGTAACGAAGTAACGCGTGTCGGGGCAATTTTAGTAACTGTAGTGTGATTACTGAATTATAAAAGTAGCGCGTTACACTACTCCGTTACCGACAAAAGTAATATTATTACAGTAAAGCGTTACACCCAACTCTGGTGATTGGTCGAATGCTCCAAATACCACCCCTCTCATGTGAACGCGCACCTAACTAGATAGGACACGGCTGGCTTGAGCGATCCACTTGATAACCCGGGTCGTAGTACCGTTTAGCGAGAGCGCATATATTTTGGATTAGGCCAACCGGCTAACTCAAACATATCCAGGTTATGTTGAACCAGGTTTGTAGTACAGGCCTCAGCTCAACTCTGTCCCTCATCATGAACGCAGGAAGCTGGCTGTATCTGAACTCGCTCCCTCATCATTCTCTTCATCATCTTGCACTTGTTCTAAGCGCTGCTGCCAAAAAGGTCAGTCAATTTGCGACATTTATATGCTTCACCTGCGAGTGACTTCACCTTTTTTTCTCTTGCCTTCTCGGCCCCAACTTTTTCTTTGATTTGTATCCATGTTTTTTCATTCTCCCTGTCTGCCGCGGCGTCTAATCCCTTCTCTTCGTGTGGCCGGTCTTTTTCTTCTTCGTGTGTGATTATTTGACAGATAAGAACCACACAACTGTGCGTCAGCGCAACTTAAATGATGACGTTTAAAGGGCTGGCCGGCCGTCAACGGCCCTTGACGACCGGCCGTTCTGTGGTTCTCCAAATTCTACAGATGGCCAGTCCGCCCCTGATGCTGTGTGTTATGTGTAACATCTTCAGAAACTACCTTTCCAACTCCTCATGCAGTTGACTGTTACAGGTCTATACAGGTTCATGGTACAATGCTTAAGCTTCAAATTGAGAAACTGAAACTGTATTTTTCTTTATCGTTCTATTTTAATTTCACAATAAAGTTAATAGTAATATTATCTTTGATATTATTATGTTTTATTATCTAGACCAGTGGTTCTCAAATGGGGGTACGCGGACCCCTAGAGGTACGTTGGAGTACTGCAGGGGGTACGTGAGATTTATTTTATGTTAATAAAACAAAAAAACTAGTGCTGTCAAAATTATCGCGTTAACGGCGGTAATTAATTTTTTGAATTAATTGCGTTAAAATATTTAACGCATTTAACGCATGTGCAGAATGGCCCGCCCCATACGTGCCACCAGTGGCAGCACCAGGGTATGGCTGGGGTAGGCTACACCCATACCAAGAAATGGCTTAGCCCCACCATGAAAAAAAATGATGTTAAAGTAAGCAAAATAAAGTCTGCCAACTCGCGCGGAGTAAATTGCACAGACAGCTACAGAAAGATTGATTTCAGTAGCCACGGTTTTGAAAACTTTTGTCACGTAGTGATCGTCTTCTCAATAGAACATCTTTGATAACGGCGTGGTGTTGTTGCAGGAAGTCCCGACGGAGAATACTCTTGCTGTAGTACAGGGCAGAGCCATATAATAGTAATAATATGGCTCTGGTACAGGGGTGCACATAACTGGTACGCAGGTTATGTGCGTAATCTGAAATGCGTACCGTCACTTGTGTCACAAAGCGCATTTGCGTACCGACGTACTTGTGAAGCTTTTCCAGAAGGCGGTTAGATCACCGGACGACAGAGTCGGTCTCCGTGTGCACAGACAGGGCTGCTGTTAACGTCGGTCTGTACAACGGAACTGTGCCAAAACTACGCCAACCGGCTACGGAGGGAGACTCCCCCCTTCACTGGAGACCTGCGCTGAAACAGCTGATCACAACGTTCACACTCTGTGGTCACGAAGTACTCCACTAGCCGACCAATAGTAGATTAACTACTTTATTCAAAGATACAGTAATTCTGGATAATAAAATGGGGAAAATAGTGCTCTCTTTTCCTCTCCATCTCCTGACAGCCCGTCAGTCTTGTGCAGCTCGCTGAACTTGTAATAAGCCGACAGTAAAGAATAAATATATTTATAACTAGTTTAGCTTGTTCCAGAGTAGATAAACTAGCTACAGTGTGTCTAACTCTTTAGTGTAAAGGACACCTAAACAATAAGTGTTGCTTGGCAACGGCATGTGGCCGCAAAGTATAGCCCAGCATTATGCATATGTTTATATGAGAGGTCAACATCCCATGCTCATAAAATGCTCATATATATTTTTCTCTTCATTCCCCACGCCCCAATAAATAAATATACCAATTTTTGTAAAAGTAATATTATATATATAAATATATATATATATAACGTTTTATATCAACACATATTTCAAAACGCGAAGTGTAATAACTGCAGTTTGCCTCCCTGTCACCGAGAATGACAAATATCCTCAGTGAAGCACAAGCCCACACTGTAAAATGTTTGGCTGTAAAATTACAGTAAATTACTGGCTACTAGTTGCATGGATTTCACAGTAATTGACTGTAAATATTTCACAGTAATTTACTGTAGATATTTTACAGTAAATTAGAATAAAAGTACAACTAAATACTGTGACTTTACAGTTGCCATGCCCATGGAATTACTGTGATATAGTACAGAGCTGTGGTACAGTAATTACCTGTATTTTCACAATATTACTGTAGAAGTAATGCAACACAGTAGCCAGTAATTTACTGTAAATATAAAAATGTAAATAATACGATAATATATTGTAAATTTGACTAGTTTCCCCAGTGAGATGATAGTGAACTGTTCATGAACTTGTTATGAAAAGTTCATGAAATATCAGTGAACCATATTCATGAACAGCTCATAAACAGCTCATAAACAGCTCATAACAAAGTTGATGAACTGTTCATGAAAGTGTCATGAACATTAAATGGCACTAGGGCAGTTCATGAACTACTCATGAAACTCCTGTGCTGGAATGGTTCATGAACAATTCATGGAATATGGTTTTAGGCAGGTTCATGAACAATTCATGAAATTGAGTTTTCAGTGAGTGTGTAGGGATATTCAGTTTTCAACCAAAAACATATCAAGAACTGTTCATGAACATATCAAGAACTGTTCATAACAACTTCATGCACCGTTCATGAACAGTTCATACCCAGTCACTGAATATAATTCAATGGCTGGCTATGAACTGTTCATGTACATGAACTGTACATGAACCATTGACTGTGGGTCAATTGGCAACCATAGAAAACAACAATTATGTCAATCACAATGGAACTTTACTCAAATTAACAAACAAACAAACATACATGTATACAGGTGGAGCACTACAATTAATCCTATCACTATTTGAAGCAGTTCTTGACACTCAGCTGCACAAAAAATGTTGTTACGGGTCCCAAAAGCTTGGGTACCACAGCAACAATAAATGATTTATGTAGAAAACAGAAAAGTGCAGCAGCAATAATTATACACAGGATCCGGTTGATCGTCTGGAATGCTTCTTATTCAAAATTCAAAGTACACAGTTACATTCAAATAGCTGAACTTTACAAACATCACATTTCTCCATTTAAGTTATCTGTCTGTCAGTCAATTACTGTATCTCAAAGAGAAATTCAACATAGTCAATATAAATTATTACATCACATTACATTTAGCTGACGCTTTTATCCAAAGCGACTTACAATAAGTGCGTTCGACCAACAACATACAAACTTGAAGAAAACAGAATCATATAAGTACATCAGGTTTCATAGAGCAAAAACATTTCAAGTGCTACTCAACTGGCTTTAGGTAAGCCAGTCCATAAGTGCTTTGTTAATAGTTCTATTGCTCGAAGTGGAGTCAAAAGAGATGAGTTTTCAGTCTGCGCCGGAAGGTGTGTAAGCTTTCTGCTGTCCTGATGTCAATGGGGAGCTCATTCCACCATTTTGGAGCCAGGATAGCAAACCCACGTGTTTTTGCTGATGGGAACTTGGGTCCCCTTCGCATCGAGGGTGCAGCGAGCCGTTTGGTTGATGCAGAGCGGAGTGCACGTGCTGGAGTGTACGGTTTAACCATGTCCTGGATGTAGGAAGGGCCAGATCCATTCGCAGCATGGTACTCAAGTACCGTTGTCTTGAAGTGGATTCTAGCAGTTACCGGAAGCCAGTGGAGGGAGCGGAGGAGCGGCGTGGTGTGGGAGAATTTAGGAAGGTTGAAGACCAGATGAGCCGCTGCATTCTGGATGAGCTGCAGAGGTCGGATGGCACATGCAGGTCGACCAGCCAGGAGGGAGTTGCAGTAGTTTAGGCGTGAGATGATGAGAGTCTGGACCAGAACCTGCGTGGCTTTCTGGGTCAGCTGGGGACGCATCCTCCTGATGTTGTAAAGCGTGTATCTGCAGCAGCGGGTTGTAGCAGCTATGTTTGCAGTGAAGGACAGGTTGTTATCTATAAACACATAACGCTATCAAATAATACTTTCTATCAATATATCTATCTTTACCAAATATAACATATTATGGAGATCACAAAAATACACTGTCAATGTTAATAAACAAAAAACAAGGCAATGTGCCTGCAAGACTGCACTCAGGTAAACAAAACATATTACTATTAGTCATGAAAAGTTCATGAAATACTCATGCAAACTTTTTGGGGTTTTAATTATAATGTTGTGATTGGCTGGATCATGAAAAGTTCATAAATTGCTCATAAAAGTCTGTCATGAGCAAAACAGGAACTTTATATGAATGAACAATGTTCATAAAAATGTCATGAACTGCTCTTTAAAATGGTTCATGAGCATTTTAAGAATTTTGGTTCATGAACATGACAAGTGAACATATAATGAGTTGTTCATGAATGTTTCATGAGTGCTCATGAACAGCTCATAAAGTCATGAACTCCATCTCGCAGGGGAAACTGGGATTTTACCATGAATCAGCTCAATCAACAAAGGAAAACAAAGAAAATGCCCATTTTAACTTTGTATTACTCCATTGAAGTGCAAAGTACATTTCACAGTGTCTTGGACATGTTGTTATGGCCCCAACCTCTACTCCGCGGTAGTGGCTCGTGCTGAGACCTGCAACATGAAAGGATACATGCAATAACCGGTACTTGGTAATGAGCATTTATTGATAATCAGCCGTTTGCTCACACAAGCGAAACAGGAAACAAAAAGAGGTCTGGAGGACTGGCCAAAAGGAACAAACAGAAGGAGGGTGTAGCAGGACAGGGAGAAAGTAAACACACCGACAGATTCCCGGAGAAAAAGGGGACTGGCTAATCAAGCACCCCTGAGAGAAGCTGGAGGAAACCAATCAAGAAAATGATTGGCACCTGTGTGCTGTTAAAAGGAGGACAGCATGTCATTCGAAGGAAGAAGAAAGAGGAAGTCGGAATCTAGCAAGGAGGATGGTGGATTCTTGAGGACTTCATCAGATAAATCAAGCTATTTTTGGGAGTTTTTGCCACTGAACCCAGGAGCTGTTGGGGAAACATTTAACTCTCCCCTTCCCAGTTAAAACCTGCAATCCAGTGATCTATTCTGGACTGTCACCCTCAGATAAGTTATTCTCACTACACCAATATCATTTCTCCTCCTCTTGCACTCTACATCCACACCCTGGAAAAACAGAACTTTACAACTTTACTTTCACACATCCTTATCCCCTGAACTACACTCTTAAACTGAGTGGCAAAGGACAAAAAACACTTCTTCCCCCCCCCCCACACTCACTCAGTCAATCCCCATGATTTAAACGATCGTAGGCTCTCTGAGTCACATAAGTGATTGATGTTTTGTGAGTGAATTTGACTTATTTGTTTACGTATGTATTGGATTTAAGTTTTTCTGGTAAATGGTCTGTGACATGAGTTGTTTGTTTAATGTACTCATTATTATTTGGAGTTAAAAAATACAGACATTTTATGTTGAAAGTGAATTGGTTGATTATTATTTGTCCTTTGTAAACTGCAGTAGCTAAGTCACCGGGCTATCCCTCTGTTTCTGCGTGTTAAGCATATCAGTTTTTTGACAGCTGGCTACATTAAATATTCCTCTGTCTGGCGCCCCAGTTTAATTTATTCGTTCAGGGATAAGACCTACGCTGCGAGGGAACCCGAGCCAGCCACACCACGGACCGTAGGACCCAGAGCTTCCTCCCCCTAACCAGAAATCAATTATAAACCCTATGGGAAACAAAATAAAGCAGCGAAAACTGGACTACCAGGTCCTCCAGGCTAAACATAAACACAAAAATATGGGTATTCTAAGGAGAGTGTCTCCCGGCGTTAGTATAGGCACCTCTTTTATATAGGCATTTTTTCCTTAACAAATTGTTTTTGCGCTGATCAGGGGGTACTTGGCTGAATTTTTTTTTTCAAAGGGGGTACATTATTGAAAAAAGTTTGAGAACCACTGAACTAGACCACTGTTTTTTTTTACGTTATTGAATTTTGTTGTTGAATATGTTATATTTGATGAAAACATTTAAATATTAAGAGTAGCCTACATACATAATAGGGGAAAAGTAGAAGGTCAATGATAGAAATATAGAATAGAAAATATTAAGAAGATACTGTAGTTATCTCTACAATAAAACCAACCTGATCTCACCAGAATGCGTGACTCCACCACGACTTCTTAACACCACAATGCGTGGTGGAGTCACGAACTTTGTTACATTTACGTGTCGGCACCACGCAAACAACCCCAATGTAAAGTGAATGAGGCTCCTTTGTCGTGGTGCACACACGCATTTCTACAACGTCCTGCAGTGAGCTTTTATTCTATAAAACGTTTTTTTAAATCTACTTTATAGCTTGTAGTAACTCACGGGAGGCTTCTTTTATTTTCTTTGTATTCATAATCATTTAAATTTTTCGTCAGAATGTAAAAATTACATTCGTTACGAATTTGTGTTCTCAAAAAACAGTGCATTGTGTGTAATGCAACTGTGATTTTTATTAAATTAGTTAGTTTTTAAGGAAGGCCAGAGCTTCAGCTGTGTCAAATAGATTGTTCCCTTTAGTTAACGTTATTTAAAAGATAATGATCATGTCCCCTGTATTGTATTACGAGCGTCCATTCCCATTGGATAACGGAGAATTTTACACCCGGAAGTGAAGTAAGTATTCTCCTCACTGTCGATTGATTTTACAGTGATATCTGCACTACTCATCGACTAAAAAACACCAGATTATCCTTGTTAATTACACAACATTGATTGGTTTGAATTGGTGTCAATTCGGAGAAACAAAGATTTTTTTCGGAGTTTTTGGATGGCAGAAGACACTACACTACCCAGAATCCTCAGCTATCGTTTTGAACTACACCATGTGCTTAGCTTGACAAACCCCGTGATCAGTCCTCAAGCTCTGTGATTGGTTGACCTCCAACTGCATTCCATATGAAAAAAAAGGTTTCGTAAAAGAGAAAATCATACGTTATTCAGCAGTGCTTGCTTTACTCTTTGAAAGTCATCACATGAATGCATTGTAATAAATGGTTTGGCTGCATTAAATATTACACATCTGTCGTAGTTCTTTATTTATCTACAGAGATCGGGCTCAGAATAGACCGGAAACTATTCTTTTACCGTTCTGTTTTAATTTCACAATAAAGTTAGTAGTCATATTTTGTTTTGATATTATTGTTTTTTATTAACTACTAGACCACTGGGTCATGTTAAGACCATCTTTTCTATGTTGCTGTGGGGTTTTTCCATCGCTTTTGTGTTACAAATATCAAAACAATAACAAAATAATATTCGTCGTAAACTAAACCAGAAACAGCAGTATATTTTATTTTGTTAACACCGTAAACTTTACAGCTTTTTAACCCAAAGCACCTACTGGTTATTGCACGTTTAGAGTAATTGCAATGCAGGAAGATTGTGTTGCTTTTAACGACTGTTTAAAATGCCTTTTTCTTAATGTCTTTCATTGTTGTAAAGCACTGTTGAATGTGTTATATTTTATGAAAACATTTAAATATTAAGAGTACATACAAAATAGTGGGAAAGTAGAAGGTCAATGATATAAATATAGAATAGAAAATATCAAGAAGATACTCAAATGATATCTAGAATACAGTTTAGTGCCTGATAGGAGGATGTGCTAACTAATAAGGCTTTATTTAAACATTAAAGAATACTTTAGGTTAAGGTCTTCTTTTAAATAGGAAAAAAGCTTTGGGGGTATCTAAATATTAAGCCTGACAAAGTCTAAATTGCATGGTTTGTTTTGGAACTTGACAATCAACTTTCCTGCAATGTTAACTATGTTGAAGCACTTATTTTAACTGATATTATACACATTAATTATAATCTTATGTATGTAGATAGTATAAGAAATGTGCAGAATACGACAGTGTAATGGTGGAAGTATACACACATATTGATAGATATCTTGTAATGCACTGTTGAGGAACCTGTGACCCAAGTTTTTCATTCATTGCATAACTACACTATTGTGTATATGAATATGATATGTCAATAAACCTTAGAACATCTTGAAATCTTGAAAGGGATGTGAAAAATAGCAATTATATACAGTCTTTAATGAACTATTAGAGAATAACGAGTAATGAATATGCTTTAAACGGATCTGCAGATAAATATTTAGTCTTCTCAAGCACCAACTATCAAATATCTCTCCTGATTGTTGGCACTTGACAATCACCTTCACTGAATTTCACTCAGGTCTAACTAAAGTCTGATTTAAGGGTTGTTTATATTTCACATTATTAATCCAAATCTGTAAAGTAACTAAAATAAATGTAGTGGTGTAAAAATACCAGGTTAACCTTAAAGAAAACCCTCAGGATTATAAAAGACCCCCATCACCCCAGCCACAAACTGTTCTCTCTGCTGCCGTCTGGCAGGCGGTACCGCAGCATCCGGACTAAAACCACCAGACACAGAGACAGCTTCATCCCACAGGCTATACGATTATTAAACACCTGAACTTAGAAACAACATCCATAACATTCATCTGGCTGCTACTTAGAAATTATTTATCTAATATATCATATTCCAATCACTTGTAGACTCTTATTGCACTATTTCACTATTTTTTCTATGTAGGCCTATCTGTTTTATTGCGTAGCACTGTTGGAGGAGCCTGTAACCTAAGGGTGGGAGTAGGACACGTTCGATTCCTGTTTTGAATAGTGTGCCGTCGATGGGTTTCATTCCATTTCAAAGTCCTTTTTGACGCTCTGTGTAAACTTCGCACACTGCCACTCCAACATCCAATCACAGAGGTTGAGGACTGATCACGGGTTTGTCAAGTTAAGCACATGGTGTAGTCCCAAACGATAGCTGAGGATTCTGGGTAGTGTAGTGTCTTCGGCCATCCTAAAACTCCGAAAAAACAACTGTTTCTCGGAATCGAAGGGGGAAAATACAAAAGCATTGCACACAATTCAAACCAATCAATGTTGTGTAATTAACAAGGATAATCTGGTGTTTTTTAGTCGACAAAAGCATTGCACACAATTCAAACCAATCAATGTTGTGTAATTAACAAGGATAATCTGGTGTTTTTTAGTCGATGAGTAGTGCAGATATCACTGTAAAATCAATCGACAGTAAGGAGAATACTTACTTCCGGGTGTACAATTCTCCGTTATCCAATGGGAATGGACGCTCGTAATACAATACAGGGGACCAGTAGCGTAGGCAGAAATGTACTTTAGGGTGGGCCTGTAAAAAATAGGGTGGGCCATATTTTTCTTCTGCGCATCAGAAGCTAACAACAATTCCCACCGGTGGCGGTGGCGGTGGCAGATTACTTTTAGAATACTTTTGGAATACTTTCTTTTTCCATAACAGATGGGTATGTTTTGGGGAACAGGAGACGCGTATCTTACTGTTTTAATGGCTTATTAAGAGCACAAACAACATATTGGTGTCATTCTGGACAGCTCTCTCATCTGCACCCCACATAAAAAACATCGCCCGGACTGCATTCTTTGTACTGTCTTAAAACCTTTCCTTAGAATATGTTATGAATTGTAAGGTGTCCTTGGGTGCTTTGAAAGGCGCCCCTAAATAGAATGAATTATCATTATTATTTATTATCTGAAACGATGTAATAACTTTTACAACTCTAGTCACTTGCCCCATGCATTCAGCAGCAGCAGGCCATTCACTTTGATTTCATCCCGTTATAAATGTCATCATTTCGACTAAAGAAATGCTACATAAACGTTATCTTGCACATTTTATCTAACCATCTCTGTTTCTAACTTTCAATATATTTTAAAAGAGATCTCTCTCTCTCATCTGCGTGCGGGTGTGCACACAGTTCTGCCGGTAATGAATATTACATGTTGTGAGGAAACTTTTTCCACCAATAATTCCAATAAGTATTCCTAAATGTATTCACTTCAGGTTTACGAAAGTAATTGTAATCAGATTACTCGTTTTTCAAATGTAACGCCAGCTGAATACACTTGATTTTTGTATTCTGATTACTTAACGCCGTTACATGTATTCCGTTACAACCCAACCCTGTGTATATCTCTCCGGACTGTCCACCAGCAGATGAAAAACACCCACCTCTTCCAAGGGACGAGAGAACCGTGCGGCAGAGTTTCCGTTAACATTTTCTTTCTTCTGACAGCCCAGCAGCAGGAGAGGTGGGGAGAGGGAGAGGTGGGGAGAGGGAGGCGGGGCTATTTCATCGTTATCAGAAAATGATCGAATAGATCGCTGCTAGATGAGGGCAGTGGGGGCTCTTCTTGGAGTCTGGCTTTTTTTTTTTTTTAAACCACAGTTCATTAGTGAACTTTGAGCCATCATTTATTTTGCAGGCAGCTCTCTGCCTCTCTCACGTTATTATGGCGGGCGCCGGATCCAACAATCAGTTTTTACCGTAAATGAGTTCGGTTCAGAGGACAAAACACGTACAACATTAATTAAACTCGATATTTGTTCACTTGAATTTCACTTTGAATGCTTGGATATTCTCAATGGGTGAATACATTTTTTTATATTAATAATAAAATAATTAAAAAAAAAAAAAAATTAAAGTTTTTTTTTTTTAAATGACACCAAAGCTTTCTCAGGGTGGGCCAATGAGTAAACTGGGTGGGCCTGGGCCCACCCTGGCCCTATGGTGGCTACGTCACTGCAGGGGACATGATCATTATCTTTTAAATAACGTTAACTAAAGGGAACAATCTATTTGACACAGCTGAAGCTCTGGCCTTGCTTAAAAACTAACTAATTTAATAAAAATCACAGTTGCATTACACACAATGCACTGTTTTTTGAGAACACAAATTTGTAACGAATGTAATTTTTACATTCTGACGAAAAGTAAAAATTATTATGTATACAAATAAAATAAAAGAAGCCTCCTGTGAGTTACTACAAGCTATAACGTAGATTTAAAAAAACGTTTTATAGAATAAAAGCTCACTGCGGGACGTTGTAGAAATGCATGTGTGCACCACGACAAAGAATTATCATTCACTTTACATTGGGGTTGTTTGCGTGGTGCCGACACGTAAATGTAACAAAGTTCGTGACTCCACCACGCATTGTGGTGTTAAGAAGTCGTGGTGGAGTCACGTATTCTGGTGAGATCAGGTTGAATAAAACGGCTAGTGGACGACGTCCAAAGATATTAATAGGAGGATGTGCAAAACAGAGACACTAATAAGGCTTTATTTAAACATTAAATAATACTTTAAGTTAAGGTCTTCTTTTGAATAAGAACAAAACTTTGGGGGTATCAACAGATAAATATTAAGTCTGACAAAGTACTTAAAGGTGGGGTAGGTAATTTTGGAGAAACCAGCTCAAGTGCGCTAGAATTTGAAAATACACAACCGGAAAAAATCTGCCACTTCATTACAGAGCCCTTCCTCCAACACACACAGGTAGGCCATCCAGTTATTTTAGCCGGGCCGGCTAAAATGATTGGTCGTGCTTTTTACAGTACTACGGCTTCCACAGATGAAATGTATGGATTTTTTGTCAAAGCACTTAAGATATTCATTGCTATCGGAATGTTAAGAGCATTCCATGGAATATAACAAAGTGTATCTCGAGCCGGTTTCTCAAACGTACCTACCCCACCTTTAACGTCTAATATATTGCATAGTTTATTTTGGCACTTGACAATCACCTTCCCTGTATTTTACTCAGGTGTAACTAAAGTCTGATTTAAGGGTGGTTTATATTTCACATCATTAATCAGAATCTGCAAAGTAACTCAAATGAATGTAGTGGAGTAAACATACCAGGTTAACCTCTGAATTGTAGTGGAGTAGAATTACAAAGTAGTACAAGCTGCTGTAACACACAAAACATGTCCCAACTTCGGATCAATACATCTTATCGTATCTTAAGATGATCGATGGCTACTGCCATATTTGCTAAATGTGCCTCTGAACCTTGACAAGTTTCAGCCTTATCAATGAACAACAGGAGGGGTCACAGACATAAGACCAGCTGTTAAATAAAGCTCTTCTGACCTTAGCTGTCATGTGGGTATATATTAATGCTGCCCGTTATGGACACAAGCAATTTCCCCCCATTTATTAATTAGGGTCTGAGACCAGAGGTCGGCGAAGACCCTATTGAAATCGGTCACGCAGAAAAAGCAAAAGCACAGAAAAGGTTCGGAAATCATGTTGGCTCGCATAATTGATATTGTTACGATCAATTTAGTCGCTCGCAAAGCGAGCGATAACCATGCAAAACCTACAAAAAACAGGGAAACGAGGGGCAAAAACCCATTAAAAGTGGCCTAAATCATGGCAGTAGGTAGCCCATGCGACTACAGTGAGGTGGGCGCGTCAAGTGCTGAAAATTGATATTGAATTGGTTCTGGAACTTTGCGTCAAATTGCGTAGGCCACGCCCACTTCCGTTTTTACCGTTAACTCCCCCCACTTTAACTTGCACTTAAATGAACGAAACTCACCACGCATATCTAGGGTACGGAGACAAACAAAAAAGCCTCTTGGATGGGTATAAAATAACTTACAGGAAGTCGGCCATTTTGAATTTGGCGTCGGAAAAACGCGATTTATCGCGTTTTTCGTCCTCCGTACAAAATCTATCTTCTCATAGGCACTTTATCCGTATGACTCGAAATTCGTTGGGTAGCTTCTCGAGACATGGGCAATTTAAAGTTATCACAGAAATGTTTTTCTTTCGCACGCCGTAGCCGTGATTTGGCGCCAAAGTTCGCGTTCGCTCGATGCTAGGCGGTCCCTCGCCATGGAACACGATGATGTCATAACTCAAACTGACATTCTCCGAACGCCACCATGGTTAACACTGCAGCCCTGAACAGCTCTACGTCAAATCTGATGTTACTTAATATGGCGTTACCATGGCAACGGATCCTTCGCCATAAAACACGGTGTTGTTGTAATTCAATGGAAAATGGTCCAAACAGCACCAGACTTCAGATTATCATTAATGGTCCGGCCCTCAACAGCTCTATGTCAATTAGGGGATGTCATCATATTCCGTTGCCATGGCAACACATCCTTCGCAAACCTGGGCTGCTTCTCAGGTCGACTATTTTCATTTCCTCGGTCCTCGGTCTCACCGGAAGTTGATTTGCCTGCGCCATCTTGAGTACCGTCCCATGGCTCTTATTTCTGCCGGAGGATCAAGGATCGAGGAGCGATAACCGAGGAACCACCAGACCATCCTCCGATTAAATCCTCAGATACTCACCCTTACTGTCTATCGCTCACTAATTGGACGAGGCAGTGCATGCACTGATCTGATGCTTCTTGACATGAGAGCAATACCCCAGCGGAGTGAAGAAAATACATGAACCTCACGGGACTCACTCCTCAGTTTATACCGTGTTTTGTTTCAATTAATGTATCATTTAGTTACAAATATGTGATATATCTGAACAACAAAGTGGTCAAATCATTTTATTCATTTTTTGGAAACATTTTCATGATCGCTTTTTTCATTTTACATTTTCATTTATTGTCATTTCCATTCAGTCAGTCATTAAGTGCTATTAAAATGTGAATTTGCTACATATCCAAACAAACAAACAAACAAAGTGTGCAATCCAATGAATGTTAATCTAACTGGGTTTTGATAGATAACATATCTCTTTTTCTTCTCTCAATTATTTTATTTCTATTGTGCACTCTAATCAATATTAATCCAACTAATGTTCGTTTATACATTTTAAGAATGGCGTTTATCTTTTTTGAGAATGAGTTCTTATTTGATTTGATTTATTTGGGTCTACAACAGATGATACAAATGTTTGTGTCAGTAAATGTGGAAATAACGGGTACAGAGCTGGCTGCTGCCAGACGAACAGCTGTGCAGCGTCATCACAAACGGACGTCGCTTCACGTGACGCTCCGGAGGAAAGGACGTCCCATTGCTCTTAAAACTCATTTCCCTGCTTCTCGTGGTTTCCTTGCGTCCCTCCATGCTTCCCTGGTGGGAGGGACTAAACGCAGGGAAACGACGCAAGTGAGGGAAGCAAGGATTTCATTTAATCGACCTGAGAAGCAGCCCTGGTGTTGTCGTAATTCAATGGAAAATCATCCAAACAGCACCAGACTTCAGACTATCATTAATGGTCCGGCCCTCAATAGCTCTGTCAATTAGGAGATGTCATCAGATGCCGTTGCCATGGCGACAGCGGTTTTAATACTGGCAACTTCTAATTATGGGAAATACGAACGTTTGGCTGTTTGGCGCTTGGCGTAATCTTGTCACACTGCCACTCCAACATCCAAAGCACAGAGCTTGAGGACTAATCACAGGGTTTATAAAGGAAAGCGGATGTTGTAGTCCCAAACGATAGCTGAGGATTTTGGGTAGTGTAGTGTTTTTGGAAACTCTGTAGTGTCTAAACTCCGAAAAATCGATTTGTTTCTCCGAATCGAACTTTAAAAACACAAAGGCATTGTACATCATTTAAACCAATCAATATTGTGTAATTAACAAGGATAAACTGATGTGTTTTTAGTGCATGAGTAATGCAGATATCACTGTGTAATCATTTGACAGTGAGGGGAATACTTCCAGTTTTATTATGAAAACTTCGAGACCGGAAATACTGTTTTCACCCTGTGAGGGTTGACGCCAACTTTACATGGACGCTGCTTAAAGACGTAGTACACATTCTCCTCAAATCATCTTCGTAATATCTATCAAACTATAGATACTACACATCCACTGGACGTAGATTCTAAAAGTACAATTTACACTTCTCGCTGGAAATCTAATCAAAAAGCATTTTAATGGCCAAACTATTCCATAATTTAGGATTTTCCAGAGAGGGTTATTTGTGAATAAACGACCCTCCGGAGCATTTGCAATCAACGGGAGCATGTTGTTTCTTACACGACCACTAGAGGTGTTACACTTTAAAACTTGACTATGGGTCCTAATAAGCTGCTGAACAATCAACCTATTTGGTCGTTTTTCGTAGGAGGACAGGCTGTGGAATTTGTGTGTGTGTTCCAAGTGAATCTGTGGCCCCCTGGTGGCCACCACCATCCAAGTTGCCCATCACTGCTCTAGGCCTTAGATATTCTAAAACGATCATTAAAAAAATATTTTACAAAATAATATGTTGCATTAGTTATACCTAAATTACTTGATTTTATTGTTTTAAATGTCCCCTATTATACTGTTTTTAATTACTTTATTATAGGTCTCAGATATATACAAAACATGTCTCTGAAGTGTTTGTCTGAAACACCAAACAGATCATTGCAGCATCCCATAATCCCATCTGTTTCAGCCCTGTTTCCAAAGTGCTGATTCTCTGTCTGTTACTTTAGATGAAAATAAGGAGCCCCTCCCCACGCCCCTCTGAGAGACATTTGGTTACAAAGAACTCAATGGAGCTCGAGAGGAGATTCAGGTGATAAGGTGGGGGGGTTACCTTGGTTGGTGATTGGCTAATGGTTACACAAGACAACAAATCATTATGACATCATAAAGTGGCCACATCTGATCAGCTCATTTTCAGACAGGTTTTTATATAAATGGATCAGGATAAAAAGTGAGCAAATATTTTTTCCCGAAAAGTTTACAGAAATGTTTATGTATAAAAGACAGAAAAAATGGATTTTGCACAATAGGTGACCTTTAATTCATAATACGTCAATTAACATTTAAAAAAATATTTCTGCAGAGATAAACCCTTTTAGTTGATGTTGAAATGTGAAGGGTTCAATGAAAGAAGCCCCTTAGCGATCACCTTAGCTTACCTCTGCGATCACTGTGAAGATAGGAGCTGATTGGTGGTCGAGCTATAAACGCACAGAGGGCCCAGCAATAGTAATTCATAAGAGAGTAATGTCAACTGACAGTAAAATTGACCAATCATATCTTCTCTCTAAATGGGTGGGCATTATTATCGCAAACGTTATCACAAGTTCCACCCGCTGTCAAGCTAGGGGGGGAACGCATGGGAAGAGTAGCTAGTTAGCATTAGTTCACTATCACAGTGATACTAATGACATCGTTGCGAAATTATTAACAGAGTAATTTTCCAGATTAATTTACAATGATAAATTGGAGTTAATTACCAAAGGGTGACCACAGCTTACTTTAGTTAAGAAAAAAAGTTTCGAGAGGAATTTTAAAACTAATCGTAATATAGTTTTAATTAATTGCTGTGCCGGTTTTAACAAAATTGCCTGTTTGTGTTGTGTTCCAAAAATGCAAGAATCGCTGATCATTGTCCACTGCTCATTGTTACTTGGCTGTGGTGGCGCCTTGTTGACAGGTGTTGATCAACATGTTGTTTTGTGTGGCTGTCATTCATGCGTTTTGCACCCTGGGCTGTTGTTTCAATGTTCCTCTGAAGTATACGCAGCTTGTGTGATGATATGATTATTTGTAATTTATTTGGAAATAAAAAATGTTGCTTAAAAGTCACATATTATACTTATTTTCAACAATATACAGGTCTCAGATATATACAAAACATGTCTCTGAAGTATTTTGCTCAAAATACCAAACAGATCATGAATTATAGCATGCCATAAACCCCCTTTCTAAAGGCGCTGATTCCGTGTCGTAGTTTTAGATGCTAATGAGCTGCTGCTGGCCCTTTGCGGACCTCTGCCCCCCCCCCCCACCCGATTGGCTCCATGTTAACGGTGAACACTGCAGAGGAGAGGCGTTATACAATGTCCACCGGCAGAAACTCAGCGGTGCCGGATGTTTGCAGCCTAAAACATCGTCTAGTCTACTTCGAAATGCTGCTAAAACCGCTGGCCACAGACACACAAAGGTGCTGCGGGGGGGGGATTCAGGTAAGAGAGTGGGCGGGGGCTTACCGTGGTTGGTTTGTTGTTAATGCCGTACAACCCACAAATGGTGTCAAATATGAACTTTTATGTCACGTATTGACTGAAACCTAACTCACAATTTTTTTTGGAGGATTTCACATACTTGGATCAGGGTTGAAAGAGACAACCTTTTTCCTGAAACTTTCTGAGTCTCTTAACACAGGAGTTCCCAAAGTGGGGGTCGCAAAACCCAGAGGGGGGGTCGCAAGATGATTACAAATAAAAAAGAAAAATATTTGTAATATTAATAATAACGGATAACAGACATTTTAAGGGACGGACTGGCCATCTGTAGAATTTCCCCGCAGCAAGGCTTCCCCCCCAGTTGAGAGTTCATTCCCCCCCCACCATTGACAATTCACTTGGTAATAACTCTTTCTCTCTCCGTTGCATTGATGAGGCTCAACTAGTGTCCTTGGTGGAGTTTATTTAAAAAATGTTCGAAGGGTCAAAGGGCCTCTGTATAAAAGTGACGGCTTGCCACTGACAGGAAGTATAACTGAGACAGAGATGAGGCAGAGTTATGGTGTTTGCACACTGAGGCCTTGTTTAATGTTCCTGCTCCTGCGTAATGGAACTCATACTGTAGGGGGAGAGTGGGGTAAGTTGACCCACCCCTGTGTCTAGGCAACTGTGCACATGTGTTGTGATGTGACCATAAATTCAGGAAACACCCATCATTTCTATTTGGCTGTGATGGAGAGAAGCACATGGTAAAGTACATGTTCAACATGTCAGGTATAATTACTGTTATTTCAAAGCAAATGTATCCTGCTCTGAACATATGTATCACACATGTTGGTTATTTAGCAAGGTGTATATTTAGTTTTTGTAATAATAATAATAATACATTGTAATAAATGTCCATTACAGCTTCCTAAAACTGAACAAAATATATTGAATTTACTTTCATAGAATCCAAAAGAAAAGTAACAAATGTTCACGTTGAACAATCTGGAAGCCAGTATAATTTTTCAGTCTAATCTAATGGAATGAACTTCTCTCTGTTTGTTCACTTGATGATTTGTAAGCCTTACATTTAGATTTCCAAACATTAATATTGAATGAGAGAAGTTGATTCATGGCTGAGGAAGAGTGTGTTTTCCAGTTGGTTTCTCCGGCCAGTGTGTCTCCTCTGTGTCTCACAGGCTCTACAGGAAGCTGTTCACGGCTCACTCCATGATGTGCTTGGCCAGCACAGCCTGTTTACCCCACTACATTATGTATTTCCTATTTTACACATTTTTAAACATCATTGAAAAATTGTGTTGGTGGATACCTCGCCAGCAGACAAAAAGGAGCCATCTCTATTGTCATGAAAAGCAGTCACGCTACTGGAAATATTTATTCCCAGTGGCAGGCGGCGATGAGTCCTCTTCCGTCTGTGCTTCCTGCAGCAGCCACAGTACACATTTTCTGACTTGCTCAAATGGAAAATGTGACATTTACAAGAGGGATCATCTGTTCGCCTGGGCCTTGCTCTTGGGGTGCTGTGTCACATGATGTCCCGATGATGAGGTCCGAACCAGCAAAACACCATTTAGGGCCACAAGCAGAATGTTACCCAAGTCTCCCTCTGAACCGTGGTAAAACCTGAGGCCCACCAAATGTATTATGTATTATTATTATATATTATTTATTAAATAATACATATGCTCATGATGTGTTGCATGTTCCAGTGATATAAATTAATAAATATTTTAAATAATCAATACTTTATAATACTTGAAATATCTATTGTATACTAGATTATATATAATATGGTGTTATGGGTAATATATATGTATATATCATGCTATATTTGAACAATATATTGTAGGGCCATACGTATATAAATATAGGGTTTTTTTCAAAATACCAAAAAGATCCTGCATTTTAGCCATGCCTCATTTCGCTCTATTTGCTCTTTCCAGCGCTGGGACTGATTCTGTGAGCTGCAGCTGACCACGCCCCCTTGCGTGCTCTGAGATCAGCTGCTAGGCTGCAGCGGGGAGAAGAGGGGGACAAAAAGAGATCTCCGTCCTCTGTGTTTTATTCTTATAGAAGTAAGAAGAGAAGTAACGGGGCAGAAACCCTCCTTTTTACGCAGCGGTCCAGACATAGACATCAAACGGCGACACATATTCAGTTGCAGTTCCTTTGGCATTAGGGCAGGGATATCTAGATACTTTCCAAGGTTTGACAAAATGAATTCTGCTACTTTTAAAGCAAGCAACGATGTTTTCAAATCTGTGATCAAAAAGCTCCTCAAAAACGCTATTGAAGCAGTTCCTGCCGTTGCTACGTTAGTTCAAACAGTAACAACGGACTATTTTTCTTAGCGGATGCATGTCAATTTAAATCAATACATACAACCAAGGGCGTCGCCTGGACCTGAAAACATTCGGGGCTTAGCCCACAGTGGCGGCAGCCGCGGCGCTACAGTGGAATTTTCTACTGCAACACTCCCCACACGCACACACACAGTACACCCGCGACTGTTACAATGAAGGCTCGATAATCGGCTCACGGCATATAGGCTGGGGTAAAGTGCTATTTTTTATGAGTGGGGGGCGGACCTCACCTCCTCTAGGGGGGTCCGGGGGCATGCTCCCCCGGGAAGATTTTTTTTAAATATTGAAGTTAAAAGCATCTGGTGCACTTTGAGAGCGACATGAAGAGATCTATGGATACATCTCTCAACACCCATATGAAACAGAACTATAAACAGATTTTCTTTTTCTTTATGGATATTTTACAAATCACTCCACTTTTAAACTCTATTCTTGTTTTACTGCCATATACTATAATGATCATATGAAGGTGTGTTGCGGAAATAATCTTTTGAATAATTTGTGACCAAACCGTTTGAGACCCACTGAGATAACGGCGCATTCACACCAGCCTTTTATAGTCCGGTTGAATCGAACCCTGTTGCGTTTAGCCGCTTGGTGCGGTTCATTTGGGTCGGTGTGAATACAGTCCGAGACCTCTGAAGTGAACTAAACAACCGGACTCTGGTCCGCTAAAATAGGTGGTCTCGGAACGCTTGCTTGCGAACTCTGGAGCGGTTCATTGCTGGTGTGAACGCAATCCACACCAAAACATAGGAAGTGTAGTATTTACGTGTCACAAGAACGCGGATGTCTTCAAAAATCTTTAGCGAAAGAGTCTTTCAAGACATCCGCGGTTGTTTAGTTAAAGAGTGAAGCAGAATGAAGTGTTGAACAGTGTCGTGTAAAGTAAAAATGCTCCGTCAACTACATAAAAGTAAGAACACCTGCAGTCGGTGAAACGCCCCTCCTTACTGCAGAACTTCTCTCATTATGTTATAATGTTTTTTAACGGACGTTGTCTGATTATATAATCATATGCGTGGGCCGCTAGTGTCTGTTGATCTCCAGATTAACAGCAGCAGCATCAATCAATCAATGTTTATTTATATAGCCCAATATCACAAATGTTACATTTGTCTCAGTGGTCTTCACAGTGTGTACATAATATCAGTATGACAATACGACACCCTCTGTCCTTAGACCCTCACATCGTACAATGAAAAGCTTCCGGAGAAAACCCAGAGTTTAAGGGGAACATGGGAGAAACCTCAGGGAGAGCAACAGAGGAGGGATCCCTCTCCCAGGACGGACAGACGTGCAATAGATGCCGTGTGTAAATTGAAAAGATAATATATTTGCAACATAGGTAGTCCAAATGTTTGGAAATGCATGTGTGTATAATAGGAAGATGAATCCACGAGGATATCCATCCAGGACCAGGACCACAGCCACGACTCAAGATCCAGGGCTCAGGACCGCAGGATCATCCATGACTCCTAGTCTAGGGGATTGCAGAAAAATCGTGCAAATGATGATACAAGCATCACATTTGGCACACTTGTTCTCCAAGTGGTACTAATCAAATCTGCCTGATTGGCCAATTGAAAATCCAAGATGGCGGACATTTTCCAAGATGGCCGCCAGATTAGCCGCCCGAAAACCGTAATAATTCGGCACAGAAAGGGTTAATCAAATTTTAAAGGTCATAAATGGATGCGATAATTTAAGACCTTTAATTTGATACCTAATTTATGGGTCTACGACCACAGGAAATACTTTAACCCATTGGGAACCATTGTCGACTTTTGTCACCATGAGTACTATTTGCACTTTGGGTCTCAAAGGGTTTTAATAAAGCACACCGACACATTTTTCAAGATGGCCACCAGATTGCCTGTTTTTTATTACGTAAGCTTTACCCCGGCTAGCAAATGTTCAAAGTTATTTATACCATGCCACTGGTCCTCCAGCTGCTACTGTTCACATATGCAGCTGCAGAGTGATGTGCAGGGGAGCTCTGACTGAAAGCATTTGCATCTTCCTGTGCAACCTTTCTTACAGGAACACTTCGTCAGTTCCCGACAGCTCGCTGCAATAGGGGGTAGTGTTGTCCAACATATCTGCCATGTCTCTCCTTTCTGTGTCCATCCCCATTCAGCGGGACTGCTCGTGTCTGGATTGGAGATGGTTGCCTGGCCCCAGATGATCCCAGCCTGATAAGCCGCACGCTTTGCATGTTCTCTGAGCGCTGCCTGTGTTGGTGGAATTGAGTTGTACGGCCTCTGCTTGCGGCAAAGAGATCTAGTCTTGCTTCATCCACACCAGTGGTTGCGCTTGATCTGTCGTACATGAGGACAACGAATCTCTCCAGCTTCTGCAGGTCAAGATCACAAATCAATGTTGGATGCTGGCTGAGATTAGTGAATGTTTCAGAAACATCATCGAATACGTTCCAAGTCTGCCATGCAGATTTCTTCCCTTTCCCACGGAAGGCAGACACGACATCACATCCAGTGAACGCATGAAAGTATGGGATCCCTCTAGCTTTCTCAAGCCCTATTGCAGAAACTACCTCATGGACTGGAATCCATCGCATCTTGGCTCCTTGGCCAAAGGCAATCCACATTTTCTCAAGACCTAGTTCCTGTAAGGATGGCAGTACAGATATTGCTATGACTAGCACGTCCGTGTCATTAGCCTTAATGATAATAGACTTGCTCCCATCAGTCGTTGCATCCCTGGCGTGCACAAATATTCGACTGGCAGCTTCTTCATGAGAACATGGGGACACAGCATCCAGCAACTTCCCTGTGTTGCTAATGGCTTCTTCTCCTTTTGTGACAATTACTGTGCTTGTCGTCTCTGCTTCACACATCTTTTCCGCAAGGAAGTGAAACAGCTCAGTCTTGTTGCTGGCGTCACGAAGGAAGCTTTGCCAGTTACCTGGTGTCTTACTCGTCCCTGACACTCTTCTTCTGATTCCTTGCCCTCTTTTCGACCTTGTCTCGGATTTCAGACTTGACTTCTTGTACACATCAAAGACTACGTCCACCCGCTTGTACCTGGCACCATAGGATTCAACCTTTGGGATTATGTCTTCTTTAGCATAGTCATCAAATGTCTTTGAAGTACGTGGAGGTAAGGCATTGATAAGTGCTGAGCCATCAATGATGATTGCATCTCCATTTGGTTCTGTGTCTGGGATGTTCACTTGCGCTTCAAGAATTTCAACCAGCTGTGACTTCTGACACGTATGAAGCTTGCCGCTATCACTGAGAGATGCAGGGTGCGACTGATTTTCGTGCTTGAAGAATTCTTGCAAGTTACACTGCCTGTTCTGGCACGAGATGAACAGTCGCGAGAATAACTGACAGTCGTCTTTCAGGATTTTCTCCTTAGAAATGTCCTTAGCCTGCTCTTGTTTGAAGAAAGAAGCAAGGTTTTTCTTGATCGGATTATAAAAAGCACTTTCACCTTCATCCTCTAGCCCCTCCATGAATGATTGGAACTGCTCTTTGCCCCGTCGGTGATGTGTTGCTACCATTTCAGCTCGAGTTGGGTCTGCAATGTTCTTCGTGTCTAGCACCAGCAGGTCGGCTGATTCTTCTTGGAATGGGTTGCCCATCTCCTGCATCACTGCAGAGAGTGATTTCACCTTTGCAAAGAAAGATTTCTGGGCACTCCTTGTCTGCTGGTGGTGTCTGCTGCTATATGTGGCATCTTTCATACCAGACATGGCCTCGTATCCAGCTACTAGACGACTAACTTCGGGTCCAGCGACCATCCACCTACGAAGTGCTGACGCGTCTTCTGTCAACCCAATTGCTCCTCCGTCACCTTTGATCACTGCATTATTTTGCTCGTGTGCTTGGTCGATCGCCAGGCCAGAGTATTCTCTTCTTGATGTGGATGGCAAAGTTCCCTTTGTGAAACTCTCTGGCCACATCTGGATGTTGTTGCTCAAGTGACATCATATCTCGGAGGTGAATTGGGATCCACCGCGCATAGTTGATATTGTTATTAGCAAATAAGTAAGGCACCAGTTCTGAAAGTGCTTCACGGTACAAGTTGAAGTCTCCTTCTCTGAATGAGCGGATCAGGGTGAATATGGTGAGCTCCATGTTCAGCACCAGACTCCATAACTGGAACTGCGGACTCTCTTTCCTCCGTTGTTCACACCAATCCTCAAAGGTTATATCTGATATGCAAGACTCTTCAGAGCGGTAATCATGGTATGCCTTCTTCATCAGTTTGTACAAGCTGCATGCAGTGATCTGGTGTGCTTGTCTTGTCCTGGTGACACTGGATGCAGACAGGTACGACTCTGCTGTACCAGATGAGGCCACCTCTGCTTCCACAATGGCACTGGTCCAGCCACTCTCCCGTAGTAATGTTCCTATCGATCTCAGTGCAGCCATTTCTATATGAAGTCCACCAAACATGATCACAAACTTGTCCTCTCCATATTCGGGCCACTTCCATTGTATTTGTTTTGCCAGAGCATATAACGGTTGATCAGCAGCAATGACAGGTGTCTGCCCTGGGTTCAGAAAAGCCACTATATCACGGACCTTCGCCATGGCATGCTTGATCGTTGCAACAGAGTGAGCCTGATCTCGCCACAGAGGCATCATCGCTGAAATACTCACGTCAAATGGATGGCTCCTTTTCTGCGTTGCATGGTGGGCTGACCATGTGATGCTTACTGCATCAGCCACATCCTCAGTGAGGAAGACTTCCTCCAACCAAGAATATTCTTCCTTCAAGTGTAACCAGATCGACTCGGGTGCTGGTAAAGATTGGTTTGCTACTGGAGGAGGATTGGGTTTTTTCGTGATGTATGCTGGTCGAATATTGGTGTATGCTTCTGGAAGCTCTGGTACTTTTTTAACCTTCATTTCTGACTCTAGTTTGAGCGGCTCACGTTCATCGCCAGCATTTTCAGTGCTTGGATGTTGGAAAATGGACACACTTGTACCATGGAATGATGTTTGAGCTGTGGTCGCAGTCGGATTATGATCTATGTTGTCCACTGCTGCAGTTGTGAACAACTGCTTTCTCAAGACTGGGGGACAGATTACTCCATCTTGCACATACTGTGCAACAACTGCTTCTCCTAACTGTGCTGAGATTTCTAGGACTCTGTCGTATGATATGCTGAGCCCATTCTCATGGAGCATTTCAATGATTTGTCTCTTCCTCGTCTTGGCAAACACATACAGGCCCATGTAGACTGCAAAAGGTGGCTCACGGTCCTTGGAATGCCTGTGGACATCCGTTCCTTCCTTATATTTCGCAAAGCAGTTGTACTGTAGGAGTTGCGATATAGAAAGGTCAGATTTCGATGCTCCATGCTGGAGTTGGGACTTGATGTCAGCACCATGTTCGATCATACATACAAATTGCAGCAGTGATGGTGGTACAGCCTGTTCTAGGTCTGTGTCGTTAAAGGTGCTGCTGAAATTTGACTTTTGATGTAGCATATCTCGTCTTATTATCCCAGCAGCTTTTGCTAGGTGGATCGCTTCACCGTACTTGGATGCTTGTGAGAGGATTGAGCCTACATCATTTTCAAAAGCCAGCATAACATCTCGTCCTTGGTGATGAGCTTGCAGCTTGGGAATGTGAAAAAGCAGCTGGTCCTTGAGTCGAGTAGGATGAACATCAGGCGATTCAACACCAAGCTGCTCCAGCCTCTGCTTGTAAAGCATGGTCAAATTAGCAAGCTTCAATATGAGTGGATCACTACTATCACTGGCATTTTTCATCTCACTAATGTAGGTGACTAGTTCGGAGAAAGCAATTGGATATGCTTCCTTCCAGTGCTCCTGTGCTTTCTCTTGCTCCTGCACCTTTAGGTAGGCTCGTTCTCGGTTATACAATGCCACCAAACAAGCAGGGTGATATTTCAGTTCTTGTGCTATGACATCTCCTACACTTAGTTTGGCAAGGAGTTTTCTATCACTGAGTGTTTTTGCACATTCGTTTATTCTGTTATTCACTTGCATTGTCATTGCTTCTCTAAGCTCCCCTCCTTTTTCGCAAAAGAAACATTCTTGTTTTAGCTTCTTGGACCTTTCGTGGGATCTTACTTCTACCGCCCTCATCACTAGTACCTGTAGGGGTTGATCTTTTTTCAGCTCTGTGTAACTTTGTGTTGTTAAATAGAAGCCTACAACTCTCATGATATTTTGCCTTCTTTTGTCTTAAGGTTTCATTTATCCCACCACCTTCGTCAAGTCTTGCAGGGTCTAGCTTGATTGGTAGTGCATTGAGTGAGTGAAACAGAGGAATATTCGTTGCCAAGTTCATATATCCATCATCGCCTCTTCTGGCAGGATTGCCCTGGGGGGACTTTAGATCTTCTTTCTTAACCTCCTGACATAGGTAACACTTGGTCCAGTCAGTGTTCCACGATTTTACAGTAGCACTTGTGTCCATGGTCAGTATGACGTTCAGGGTCGAGGGTTTATCCTTTTACCACCCTGTACGTGTATAATAGACACTTTCCTGTATGATAGTGTAAAAAGTAATTGAATGAATTAGCTAATTTCCGATAGCATAGTTAGCTTAGCTTAGCTTACACATTGAAATAACACACAATTAACCACAATTTTGAAACACATCACTTGGCACACACAAGTCAGTTTGTAAGTACTCAGTCACAGATATCTACTCCGGATTAAACCAAAACGATGTGTGGCTGATAGAACTGGCTGCCACCATGTGCTCTCTGCATTTTGTGTCTACTCAAAACACACATGTCGCGCAAAATGGTGCCTTAAAGGTGCAGTACCGAATTTCGTTTCAATATACTATAATATACTTAAGTAACTACAGTTGAGTAGCTACAGTGACATTCAAGTAACTGTGGAACTGTTAGTTATATATTTTTCTGCAATCCCCTAGAGACTAATACTCATGGTGACAAAAGTCGACAATGGTTCCCAATGGGTTAAAGTATTTCCTGTGGTCGTAGACCGATAAAATAGGTATCAAATTAAAGGTCTTAAATTATCGCATCCATTTATGACCTTTAAAATTTGATTAACCCTTTATGTGCCGATTTATTTCGGATTTCGGGCGGCTAATCTGGCGGCCATCTTGGAAAATGGCCGCCATC
The DNA here is from genome assembly GCF_902827115.2 of Pseudochaenichthys georgianus. Taxonomy (NCBI): domain Eukaryota; kingdom Metazoa; phylum Chordata; class Actinopteri; order Perciformes; family Channichthyidae; genus Pseudochaenichthys; species Pseudochaenichthys georgianus. Next base: position 44,238,245 of record NC_047507.1, on the reverse strand, counting down.
TTGGATTTTCAATTGGCCAATCAGGCAGATTTGATTAGTACCACTTGGAGAACAAGTGTGCCAAATTTGATTCTTGTATCATCATTTGCACGATTCTTCTGAAACATTGCTGTTATCTGCCCCACTATCCGGATCCCGGCGTATTTAGATACCAAAAAGAAAGACATTTGGGGAAGCTGAGTTAATCGGAACATGAGAGTACACAGGTATAGACAGAGAGAAGGAAGAAGTAAGATGTCCCCCGACAAACTAAGCCTATATCAGCAAAACTGGGGGCTGAATCTAATCAGCCCTAACTATAAGCTTTATCAAAAAGGAAGGTCTTAAGCGCACTCTTAAAATCGGATAGGGTGAAGCTGATTCCACAAATGTGGAGCTTGATAAGAAAAGGCTCTGGCTCCCATTGTACTTTTAGAGACTATAGCATCAACCTGCATTCTTGGAACGCAATGCCCTAGTAGGACAGTAGGGTATAACGAGTTATTTAAGGTAAGATGGCGCCTGCCCATTAAGCGCTTTGTAGGCGAGAAGAATAATTTTAAATGCTATCCTGTGTTCTATAGGGAGCCAGTGTAAGGCAGCCAGAACAGGAGTAATGTGGTCCCTTTTCCTAACTCTGGTTAGTACACGAGCCGCAGCATTTTGAATCAGCTGAAGCGACTTGATTGACTTCTTGGTACTCCCTGATAAGGAGTTACAATAATCCAGCCTAAAAGTAACAAATGCATGGACTAGTTTCTCTGCATCGTTTTGATATGCCTGATTTTTGCAATGTTACGTAGATGGAAGTAGGCGGTCCTTGAAATTGATTTTATGTGGGCGTTAAAGGATAAATCCTGATCAAATATAACACCAAGATTCCTTACAGTCTCACTGGAGGCCAAATTAATGCCATCCATAGTTAGTATATCTTTAGATAATTTGTTTCGTAGATTCTTCGGGCCAAGTACAATAACTTCAGTTTTGGTCGTGTTTAACATCAAAAAGTTTAAGGTCATCCACGTTTTTAAGTCCTTAAGGCAGTCTTGCATTTTATTTAGATGATTAATTTCATCAGGCTTGATTGATAAATATAGTTGAGTATCATCCGCATAACAATGAAAGTTTACAGAATGATTCCTTATAATATTGCCTAACGGAAGCATATATAATGTGAACAAAATAGGTCCGAGCACTGAGCCCTGTGGCACTCCATGGCTAACTTTGGTTTGCGTGGAAGATTCATCGTTAACACGTACAAACTGAGAGCGTACAGATAGATAGGACCTAAACCAGCCTAAAGCATGAGAATAACCTGCCGAAAGTGCCGAAGCTCTATGGCCGAGGCTCCGGTAGAAATTGCCGGGATTTGCGTTTTTACCCCTTAATGTCTCACCAATGGTTGAACAGCATTTCCGTACACATGACTTGTGTTTAAAGTTTATAGTCCGTTTGAGTTTTGCCCGTGTGAACGCAAACCGAACCTTCTGGAAAATGAAACAATGTAACAAACTGTCGTCTGGTGCGCACCAGAGAGCGGACTATTAGGTGTGAATGCAAGACTAAAGTGAACTTTCTAAACACTCAGAGTCCCTTAGCTCACTTGAGTCTCTCAGTCTGAGAGGAGAGGACCATGGGCGTCGCCTGGGGTAGGCATCTGGGGCTTTAGCCCCGGATATTTTTTCTTTAGCCCCAGACAAATTCTCCCTCAATAATATAATACATTAACCGTACTTTACCTAGAGGACGGCAGCATTGTAATTTCTCGTGTTCAGTGAATGCAACAGAGGCAAGACACCACCAGACCAATCAGAGAGTTGCATGGAAATAAACGTGTTTTATTGGCTGACAGGCCAATGTTTAAACTGTCAGCCGGACGCGGAGTTTTTTTTTAATAAAAAAGACGGCAATTCTCTCTGGGGTTGTTGTGTGAGCCACCACCTGAGCCAGGTGAACAAGGTATGTAAATGTCAGTAAACTTACAAGTTATGCGAACATGTAAGCAAAGCATAAATTATAGCTACGTTGACGTTACTTTGAATCGCGCGGGTAAGCTAAATCGTTAGCAAGTAGCTATAGCTAGCCAGATATATTAAATAAACACTTTGTCATACAATCTAAATGTTGTGTTTTTTAGCGTTACCTGGTGATTTCAAAGAAAGCTCTCTGGGAAATGTTGACTTACCATCAGTGTTCGACATGAAGCTAGAAGCTACCTTACAGTACACAGTTGATCCTGAGTCCTGTCAGTTAAAGTGTTTCATAGTTAGCTTAGCTAAGCATCAACCTAGCACTGAAATATATGGATGTTATGTGACAGTATTTCTGAGAAAAAGTCAATGTGGCTGTTTGGCCACTGACAACATAACAACACCTGCATTTAAGGAGCCTTTATGGAGCCTTTCAGCCCCTCTAGCAAAGGGACTGGAAAGCAAGCTTTGGAAATTCAGTACCATCTACATGCTGTCATGTTCCAGACACTGCTCTCAACCACTCGGGGCCGCACAAACACCTGCAGAAAGAAACAATTGACTTGGTGCAGGCAGGCAGGCAAAACAGCAGTTGAGAACACACTGAAAAGTTACCGAAGTAACGAGAAAGCACATAAGGTCATAACCACTGAGACAAATGTAACATGTGTGATATTGGGCTATATAAATAAACATTGATTAATTGATTGATAACAAGACCAAGGCCCTGTGCAATGATCTTGATATTCCCGAAACTGTGAGGCAGAGGAAGAAGCGTAGAAACATGGAAGACTTTGTAGTCAAGGCATCATGTGGAGCAATGTGAAACATTAAACATAAATAAACTGGTGTACAAAACTCACATACCTGCATTTCAATGGACAACATAAAAGGACACGTGAGCTGGGTTCTGGTGCTCAGATTAGCTATTAATGATCACGTTGATAAATCATATAAAACAAATAGCCAATCACACAAAAAACATGTTGCTGTGACTGTGAGCATAAAACAATTAACATTAAACTAAACAAACACAACAGAACGTTATTGTACTTATAAAATAAAAACATACATTTTGTCCACCGAGATAATACAGGAACCTTACCCTCAAGAGATCCTCACGGGCTATGAGAATCTCCCACAATCCATTGCCGTAACAAAGCTAATGCAGGCACACGTTTGTGACACCAGATGGCGCAATTGTGTATGTGCGTGTGGGGAGTCTTGCAGTAGAAAATTCGACTGTAGCGCCGCCACTGTGGGCTAAGCCCCAAATGTTTCCAGGTCCAAGCGACGCCCCTGGAGGGGACCCTCCTCCAGATTGTTGTGGAACAAACAGCTCCTTATGTCCGTTAGTGCAGCTAGCTAACCAGATGCTAACAACACGGTCCCTGCTGGCACCTCTCTCGCTCTCTCGATCACACTGAATGCGCTATTGACACACACACACACACACACACACACACACACACACACGAGCTTGAATGACACAAGCACAGGTTTATTTCCATGCAACTCTCTGATTGGTCTGGTGTCATGCCTCTGTTTCATTCACTGAACACGGGAAATTACAGTCCTGCCATCCTCTCTTGTGTCATGATGAATTTCACGTAAAGCACGGTCAATGTATTATATTATTGAGGGAGAATTGTCCGGGGCTACAGAAAAAACATTCGGGGCTAAAGCCCCGAATACCCAGGCCAGGCGACGCCACTGCATACAAATATTTTTTAAATCACTAAAATCATTTTCTATATCCATAAAAGCATTTCAATTAATATTGGGAGTCATGTCGAGAATGTGGCCATGTACTAATCGGGATAATGTGCACATTGCATAATGTGCCTTCATGCCGATCTAGATCCCTCCGCTTCGCGTCGGGCTCCTGATCGGCCTGTCAGTGTTCTTTTCCCCATAATGACCGCGTCGTTGCACATTATCCCTTACATATGATTATATAGTCATTATTCATTTGTTTTAAAGCAGGAGGCGCAAACGCTTGCCTCGGGGAGGGAGAAAAAGAGCCACAGCAGAGAATAAACAGAAGGGCAACCATGGCAACCATGCAAGGGAAGTCTTCTTCGCTGCTTTTGTGGCAGACTACAGCGCCACTTACAGACCTGGCATATGTACTACAGCGTCTCCAGCACTTTCGAGCAAAAATGGCCGGCCGTGGCCCAACCTCTCATTCCCCTGATAGGTGGAGAATTGACCAATAGCCGTAGCGCCACCGTCCTGACGTCAGGACAGTGTTCAAATCTGGATCAGTCTGTATCAGATCCGTTGCAGCCCCGTTTTTTAGAGATTTGGGTATGGAGGAAAATAGAGAGGGTTTTTTTTTCTGACACTTGGTGAGTTCCCTGACACACCGGGGACACATATTCATGTATAAAAGACGTACAAAAGTGCTTTTTGCATGATGGGTCCCCTTTAAGTATAACGTTTTGATTGAGTAAAATGACTCATAGCTCATGCTTGCTTGGCTTTCGGCTGGCTGTAGAATATGAACAGTGTGACAGATTGGTGGGTCTTGTTTTTTTGTTCTCGCTCAGTTTGTATTTAGTGACTCATTCTTCTCCTCTGTGTTTTACTCCTTTTGCGTGTTTTTATATTTCTCCAGCCTTTCTAAGCGACATAATGTATTAATTCCACGTCTTTGATCAAAGTGCTATCACAATGATGTAACAGTTTTACATAGGAGTACATGGCTCATTCATTTGTAATGCATGTATTACACGTGTGATGCTGCCCTGTGTTTTAATTGAAAGTGAGGGGTTCACTCTGCTGTCACTAATAATATCCTTCTCTTTACAGCTGCTAAAAAGAACATCAACGTTATTCCTGATTAAAGGTGACTCATCAAAGTATTGTTTACCCTCAACAAATTGTTGGCTTCAGAGGCAGAGCATTTCTGTCAAAGACTGTGCATTGTATTTTTAGAGGTGCAGAAACACTATAGCGTGCAGTTGGATCTGAAATTGAAAACTTGGCGTCAAATATTGGAAAATACAAGGGGTCCCACGAGATGCAGCTTTTCATTAAACAGACCATTATTATGATGTGATTAAAAATGAAGAATGAGAGAACTGACTGTATTCATGAGCAGAGTTGGGTGTAACGTGTTACAAACGCGTTACTTTCATAATATTACTTTTGTCGGTAACGGAGTAGTGTAACACGCTACTTTTAAAATTCAGTATTCACACTACAGTTACTAACATTGCCCCGACACGCGTTACTTCGTTACTTACTAAAATCAGTCATAATCATCACACTGACAGACAAGAGGGGTTTCCGCCGCAGGTTTATATGTACGTACTCTGCGCGACTTGCACGTCCACATCTCCACGTGCAGTGCTGTATAAACATGGCTGAGTCAGCGATAACTTTCGCGGGGTGGAGGTATGCCCATTATTTTGAGTTCGTCCGAAGAATAGACAGGAATGTGACGGTGAGGTGCAAACTGTGTCCAGGCCAGAAGCTGTTATCCACTGCTGGAAACACCACGTCAAACCTCAACAAACACCTGCAAAGAACACATGCTAAGGTGAAGCTACCGCACACGCTATTTGTTGTTTGTTTATATCACGTAGTCTGTTCTTATTCTCTGTCTTCCGGTTGTTGCCTGTTTTGAATGACGAATACACACTACCGCCGCCTGCTGGTAAGGAGAGTTATTGCCACTCACGCATGCGCAGTTCGTACGTGCTCGGCTGAAGTCTTTGCCGTGTGTTCCAGTGCGACACAAAAGACGCAGGAGAACACGCCACGGCATGAGCAGAGATAGACTGCTCAAAATACACATAGCAGGAGACAGAGGACAGCCACTGTCAGATAGCAGGAGACAGAGGACAGCCACGGTCAGATAGCAGGAGACAGAGGACAGCCACGGTCAGATAGGAAAACATTCAGGATCTGGATCAGTCTTATGCGACAACGGAAACTGAACTAAAGAGAACATTTGAAACTTTAGCAGTCTGCGTGATCTGCCCATAGGGAGGGGAGGGCCGGCCCTGCGAGTAAAGTAACAAATTACTTTATGTAGAGAGTACCGAAGTAGTGTAATATATTACTTTTTTTTAAAAGTAATATGTAATATATTAAAAAAAATTAGTAACGACCCCATCTCTGTTCATGAGGTCCATACTTACTGAACATGCTATTAGTCTGCCCCCCCCACCTTGAATACATATGCTGCTTGATGGGTCCCAACACTACCAGCCATTGTAATGGAGTTTCAAATTGGATGTTGGTTATTCTAGTAATAATAATGAAGCCGCTGACTGGAAGCGCTCAACACACCCCGACAAGTGTGTGAGCCACCCAGCACAATACTGCACATAATTAGCTGCTTAATGAGCTGGACCCGGCTGTAAACATTCCGAGTTCAGAGTTTGTTAAATGTGCTCAACTATCAACCTTTCCAATGTGTTGCTGAACGGACTCCTGTCTGCTCTGTTAGGCTCAGCTCTATGGGAGGGTTTAGTAATGGTGTGTGTGTGTGTGTGTGTGTGTGTGTGTGTGTGTGTGTGTGTGTGTGTGTGTGTGTGTGTGTGTGTGTGTGTGTGTGTGTGTGTGTGTGTGTGTGTGTGTGTGTGTGTGTGTGTGTGTGTGTGTGTGTGTGTGTGTGTGTGTGTGTGTGTGTGTGTGTGTGTGTGTGTGTGTGTGTGTGTGTGTGTGTGTGTGTGTGTGTGTGTGTGTGTGTGTGTGTGTGTGTGTGTGTGTGTGTGTGTGTGTGTGTGTGTGTGTGTGTGTGTGTGTGTGTGTGTAAATATAAAGCTTAAGTGTATTCATGGTACAATATTTGATATAAAGAACAAATTACAAAACACTCTAAATATGCCAAATAAAGAATACTATAGTAAACTGTTTAAAACAACTGATCACTGTTATTGAGATGGACAGGACCCAGAAGGGTTTATAACCAGAACTTATAAAGGTGCAACATTTTGCACCTTTATAATAGAAATTGCATCCCAATATCAATAACATATATTAATTTAAATAAAAATAAATTACATCAAAAGGTCCTGCTGTGAAATGCCGTTTGGGTATCCTGATTGTATTGGAAATAATTAAACAGTATCACTAGACTCCAAACTAAACAAGAATGATGTCATTGGTCATCGTATCTCCCATCATGTCTGCTAACCGCTGATTGTTAACATCTAATATTTATAAACTAATATATCAACTAGTGATATGATAGCAGGCCCTACAGGCAGATGTACTTGCTCAGCTGCCTGCACAGAGCTGAAGGTAGTGGCTGCTCTGTGACCCTCCCCCATAAACGAGGCAGTGAGTGAGCTGTCTGCGCTGCATCTCTGTCACCAGCAGAAAGACCCGGGGTTGTTGAGTCTGTTTGTGTCAGTGCACAGAGAGCGTGTCGTTGGTCTCCCCAGCTCCAGCCCTTCACCCGTCTCTGACAAAAAAAACATTGTTTCTTCTAATGTTTCTTGAAGACAGGATGGGCTGGGGCGATAGAGACTCTCTCTGACCAAAACGAGATGGAGAAAAGAACAGCACTAACTCAGTGATTGATAATATCACTGTACTCCCGGCTCTTTTGCTGGGAGTACAGTGCGTGGCTTTTGGGAGACAGACTTAGCATGTTGATTAAATTGGATGTGGACCCAGTGGTAGAGGTGAAATACTGAGCAGATGTCTTGGAACCACACATTGCTCCTTTAAGATAGCAGGAAGTTATTTCCCTTTGAACTTGGTGCGCTGATTTATCTATTTGAAATGTGGTCAAGAGTTTACACCTGGATGAGGTCTGATCATCATTTTAGCTTGACACCTCCTGAAAGGGCTGATCTAAATGCACCCTGATCAAAACATATGTTGCTGCATTTCAACTAACAACAACATGTGTTATCTTTTCAAGGTGATATATCCTGATACAAATTATATTATAATGCCAAGAAATGTGAATGAAAGGCAATGTGATATGAAGACAAACACTTTCCTGTGATAGCGGAAACCTTAAAGGGGACCTATTATGCAAAATGCACTTTTTGATGTCTTATACATAAATGTGTCCCCGGTGTGTAAGGAGACTCACAAAGTGTCAGAACATAAAACCCTCTCTCTTTTTCCTCCTTACCCACATTTCTAAAAACGGGGGTACAACGGAGCTGATCCAGATTTGCTGCGGTCATGATGACATCACTAAAATGTGGGCTGGCTTTACGTTGAATTACTGGCAACGTCCCGCCCATGTCCCAACCTATCGTCTCCTATCAGAAACAATGCACAACGTGTTTTGGAAGTCATATGGTCTGTGTTTACATTAGCAAGTATCGCTAACACTCAGAGCTAACGCTGGAGAGAGTATGTGTAAAGAAGCAGGATATAAAAAGGTAATTGTGGTAAACCCGCGAGAGAGAAAGCGTTTAAGCTCCATACTGTTTCAGAAATAATGCTTGATGCGGTTTGGAACATAATATGCAGCAGCTCCAAAGGGGGCATGGCCAGCAGCTCCAAGGGGGCGTGGTCAGCAGCAGCTCGTTGACACGAAGGACTCATATGCACGATTCTTCCTTGATTTCAAAAAGTAACTTTTTATTATACAAAAAAGATTTAGGATCAACTAGGACTACTAAATAGTTCCCTAGGTTCGACTAACTCAATGGTTACACGAGGGAGTACAGACATGGACTTGGTTTAGAGACAAGACGAACCGACAAAAGACAAAAGGAGAACAGGGCTACATATACACAACAGTTAATGGGGCACAGGTGAAAACAATCAAGAGCAGGAGATCACAATCAAGCTGGCAAGTGACACACAACGACAGGAAGTGATGACACCTGAAACGAGAGGACAGAGTCAACATCAACATAAAATGCAAGGCCACCAGAATAAACACAAAACAATAAGCTCACAGACTCTAACGCTGAAACCTTACAGTCCCCCCCTCTTACGGACGGCTCCAGATGTCCCTGAAGCCTGAGACTGTTCTCGATCGAAGTCAGATATAAGGGTCTTGTCCACAATGAAGCTGCCTGGGATCCAACACCTCTCCTCTAATCCATACCCTACCCAGTCGACCAAGAACTGTCTACCTCTGCCCCTCTTCCTTTCAGACAGTATTTTGTCCACAGTGTACACTTGACCTCCCTCGACAATCCGGGGAGGTGGAGGGGGCGTGGAGGTGGGGACCAGTCTGCTCTCTTTGACCGGTTTCAACTTGCTGACATGAAACGTGGGGTGGACCTTGATGGACTTTGGAAGACATAAACAGACAGCAACAGGGTTAACCACTTTGGCTATGGGAAAAGGACCAACGAACCGGGGAGCCAGCTTCCTGGAGGCGACATGGAGAGGAAGATCCTTGGTAGATAGCCACACTCGTTGTCCGGCCTGGTACTTGGGGGCTGGACGTCGTTTCCGGTCATGCGAACGGCACTCCTCTGCGAACTCCCGCCCAGACCCGACGGCAGCGGCGAACCAGAGCATGGGCTGATGGTACGGTGACCTCCTTCTCGAGCTCCGGAAACAATGGAGGTTGGTACCCATGGACACATTGAAACGGGGAGATACCAGTGGCTGATGTGGATAAAGTGTTGTGCGCATACTCCACCCAAATCAGACTCTTACTCCAGGTGGTAGGTTTCAAGGACGCTAGACATCTCAAACAGGTCTCCAAATCCTGATTCATCCTCTCCGCTTGTCCATTCGACTGTGGGTGGTATCCGGAGGTCAGACTAACAGTGGCTTGGATTAGGCGACAAAACTCCTTCCAAAAACGTGACACGAACTGTGGGACACAGTTCATATGGGACAACATGGCCTCTGCTGTTTCTTTGGCAGTAGGTAACTTGGACATGGCGATAAAGTGTACCATTTTCGAAAAACGATCAACCACAGTGAGTATGGTGGTATTACCTGCCGATGTTGGTAATCCTTTCACAAAATCCAACACAATGTGAGACCATGGTCTGTTGGGAATGGGCAGAGGTTGGAGAAGACCTGCCGCAGCTTGCCGAGAAGTTTTGTTCCTGGCAAACACAGGGCACGCTGCCACATATTCTGCAACATCCTTCCACATCGCCGGCCACCGGAATCTGAGTCTCACCATGAAAAGGGTCCTTTTGTTTCCAGGATGACAGGCAAGTACAGACGTATGGGCCCAATGAACAACTTGAGATCGAAGTTGCTCCGGCACAAACAATTGATTCTGAGGACACCCTCTTGGGACAGGATTTCCGCTGTTTGCCTGTTTGACCTTGGCTTCAATGGGCCAGGTCACACTCCCTATCACTCGGTCTGGCCGCAGAATGGGGTCTGGACTCTTGGGGTCTGGCTCAGGATCATACATTCTGGAGAGTGCATCAGGCTTTCCATTCTGTGAACCAGGTCGATATGACAGAGTGAACCTAAATCTATTAAAGAACAAAGCCCATCTGGCTGATGTATTGTAGGTTTTTATGATCCGTCCAGACCAGGAAATCCTGCTCCGCTCCCTCCAACCAGTGCCGCCACTCCTCCAAACAATCTTCACCGCCAACAGTTCCCGATTTCCCACGTCGCAATTCCTCTCAGAAGATAGCTTACGGGAGAGATATGCACACGGATGAAGTTTGTTGTCCCCCGCTGATTTCTGGGACAGTATAGCTTCAATGCCGTCGTTGGAGGCGTCCACTTCCACCACAAACTGTCGGTGGCGATCAGGTACAGTCAGGATGGGAGCTGTGGTGAACCTCCTCTTCAGTTCCAGGAAAGATTTCTCTGCCTGTGGATTCCACACAAACTGAACATGGGGAGAGGTAAGGGCATGGAGAGGAGAGGCAATAGCACTGAAATTGCGTATGAAACGTCTGTAAAAGTTAGCAAACCCCAAGAATTGCTGAACTTTTTTCTAGAGTCTGGCGTTGGCCAATTAGCCACGTCACTGACCTTAGCTGGGTCCATTTCCACCTTGTTAGGGGAAATCACAAAGCCCAAAAATGCCACAGAGTTCACATGAAACTCACATTTTTCGGCTTTCACAAATAAATGGTTAGCCAGGAGTCTCTGAAGAACAAGATGAACATGGTCAACATGAGTTTTCTCATCTGGAGAAAAGATGAGAATATCATTGAGATACAGAAAACATTCAGGAAATCTCTAAACACATCATTAATGAGGGCTTGGAAAACAGCAGGTGCATTACAAAGTCCAAAAGGCATCACCAAATATTCCTAATGTCCCGTAGGTGTATTGAAACCTGTTTTCCACTCATCCCCCTCCCGGATGCGCACAATATGATATGCATTCCT